>NW_022589761.1:3286938-3327843 GCF_004348235.1 Phoca vitulina | reverse complement strand
TATATATATATATATATATATATATATATATATATATATATATACCACATCTTCTTTATCCAGTCATCTGTTCATGGACATCTGGGCTCTTCCCATAGTTTGGCTATTGTGGACATTGCTGCTATAAACATTGGGTTGCAGGTGCCCCTTTGGATCACTACATTTGTATTTTTGGGGTAAATACCTAGTAGTGCAATTGCTGGGTCATAGGGTAGCTCTATTTAAAAAATTTTTTTTAATTGTTATGTTAATCACCATACATTACATCATTAGTTTTAGATGTAGTGTTCCATGATTCATTGTTTGTGCATAACACCCAGTGCTCCATGCAGAATGTGCCCTCTTTAATACCCATCACCAGGCTAACCCATCCTCCCACCCCCCTCCCCTCTAGAACCCTCAGTTTGTTTTTCAGAGTCCATCATCTCTCATGGTTCGTCTCCCCCTCTGATTTCCCCCCCTTCATTCTTCCCCTCCTGCTACATTCTTCTTCTTTTTTTTCTTTCTTAACATATATTGCATTATTTGTTTCAGAGGTACAGATCTGAGATTCAACAGTCTTGCACAATTCACAGCACTTACCAGAGCACATACCCTCCCCAGTGTCTATCACCCAGTCAGCCCATCCCTCCCACCCCACCCCCCACTCCAGCAACCCTCAGTTTGTTTCCTGAGATTAAGAATTCCTCATATCAGTGAGGTCATATGATACATGTCTTTCTCTGATTAACTTATTTCACTCAGCATAATACCCTCCAGTTCCATCCACGTCGTTGCAAATGGCAAGATCTCATTTCTTTTGATGGCTGCATAATATTCCATTGTATATATATACCACATCTTCTTTATCCATTCATCTGTCGATGGACATCTTGGCTCTTTCCACAGTTTGGCTATTGTGGACATTGCTGCTATAAACATCGGGGTGCACGTACCCCTTCGGATCCCTACATTTGTATCTTTGGGGTAAATACCCAGTAGTGCAATTGCTGGATCGTATGGTAGCTCTATTTTCAACTTTTTGAGGAACCTCCATACTGTTTTCCAGAGTGAGGGTAGCTCTATTTTTAATTTCGAGGAACCTCCATATTGTTTTCCAGAGTGGCTGCACCAGCTTGCATTCCCACCAACAGTGTAAGACAGTTCCCCTTTCTCCATGTCCTCACCAGCATTTGTTGTTTCCTGACTTGTTAATTTTAGCCATTCTGACTGGTGTGAGGTGGTATCTCACAGTGGTTTTGATTTGTATTTCCCTGATGCTGAGTGATGTAGAACATTTTTTCATGTGTCTGTTGTCCATTTGTATGTCTTCTTTAGAGAAATGTCTGTTCATGTCTTCTGCCCATTCTTGACTGGATTATTTGTTCTTTGGGTGTTGAGTTTGGTAAGTTCTTTATAGATTTTGGATACCAGCCCTTTATTGGGTAAAACATTTGCAGATATCTTCTCCCATTCTGTAGGTTGTCTTTTGGTTTTGCCAACTATTTCCTTTGCTGTGCAAAAGCTTTTTATCTTGATGAAATCCCAATAGTTCATTTTTGCCCTTGCTTCCCTTGCCTTTGGCGATGTGTCTAGGAAGAAGCTGCTGTGGCTGAGGTCGAAGAGGTTGCTGCCTGTGTTCTCCTTTAGGATTTTGATGGATTCCTATTTCACATTTAGGTCTTTCATCCATTTTGAGTTTATTTTTGTGTATGGTGTAAGAAAATGGTCCAGTTCGGTTCTTCTGCATGTGGCTGTCAATTTTCCCAACACCATTTGTTGAAGAGACTGTCTTTTTTTCCATTGGATATTCTTTCCTGCTTTATTGAAGATTAGTTGACCATAGGGTTGAGGGTCCATTTCTTGGTTCTTTATTCTGTTGCATTGACCTATGTGTCTGTTTTTGTGCCAGTACCATACAGTCTTGATGATTACAGTTTTGTAATAGAGCTTGAAGTCCAGAATAGTGATGCCACCAGCTTTGGTTTTCTTTTTCAACATTCCTTTGGCTATTCAGGGTCTTTTCTGGTTCCATACAAATTTTAGGATTATTTGCTCCAGCTCTGTGAAAAATGTTGATGGTATTTTGATAGAGATTGCATTGAATGTATAGACTGCTCTGGGAAGCATAGACATTTTAACAATATTTGTTCTTCCAAACCACGAGCATGGGACATTTTTCCATTTCTTTGTGTCTTCCCCGATTTCTTTCATGAATGTTCTGTAGTTTTCTGAGTACAGATCCTTTACTTCTTTGGTTAGATTTATTCCTAGATATCTTATGGTTTTTGGTGCAGTTGTGAATGGGATCAATTCCTTAAATTCTTTCTTCTGTCTTGTTGTTAGTGTATAGAAATGCAACGGATTTCTGTGCATTGATTTTATATCCTGCCACTTTGCTGAATTCCTGTATGAATTCTAGCAATTTTGGGATGGAGTCTTTTGGGTTTTCCATATAAAGTATCATGTCATCTGATACTCTATGCAGATGTTCTTCTTTTTAATATGAAAAATTCTACCTGTTTGTATTTTTTAAGTTGATCATACTAGGCATTCCTATGTGCATTTTAAACTCATCACAGCCTATTTGAGTTAATATTCTACCACTTCACATAAGTAGTAAGAACATTACAACAGTGAAGTCCTTTTACCCCACCATTCTTTGAGCTATTGGTGTCATGTTTTTTAATAATAATAAGCCCCAAACGTTGTGTTACTATTTTTTGCTTACATAGTTGTCTTACAAATAAATTAAGGGAGGAACCAAAAGTCTTTCATTTTTACCCACATATTTACCATTCCGATGTTGTTCATTCTTTCTTGTAGATTTGAATTCCAATCTGATGAGAAATCAGCTGTCATTCATATCATTGCTCCTCTGTATGTTGTGAGCCTTTATTGAGAAGCTGCTTTTAATATTGTTTCTTTATTTTTAGTTGTCAACAGTTTGAGACATGATCTAGGTGTGGTTCTCCTTATATTTATGTCCTTTGGGCTTCACTAAACTTCTCGGCTCTATAAATTCATGTGTTCCACAAAATTTCTAAAAAATTTGCTTGTTATTTCTTCACATATTTTCTATTTTCTCTCTTTCCTTTCCATTCTGAGACTAGAATCATATATATGTTAGACTGATTGACATTTTCCTCACAAGTCCCTGAGATCCTGTTCATGTTTTCTCTACTATTTTTCTCTCTTTCAGATTGAATAATTTCTATTGATCTGTTTTCAAATTCATTAACTTTGGTGTTCTGCCTCCAATTTTCTGTTAAAGCTACATATACAGAGCTTTCATTTCAGGCATTGTATTTTTAAGTTCCAGAATTTCCATCTGGTTCTTTTTTTGCATATATATATACATACATATGTATGTATATATATTATATTATGTATATATATATATGTATATTGTGTGTGTGTATAGATAGATAGATAGATATACACATTTTTTGGATGTTTTTGCTGTGACTCATGATTACCTTTTCTTTTAAGTCCTTGATCACATACATATTTATAAAGCTGCTTGAAAAACTTTTCCTGATAATTTCAACATGTGGGTTATGTTAGGGTCAGTTTTTATTGAATTATTATTATTATTATGGATCACATTTTGATGCTTCTTTTTATGTCTAGTAATTTTTGAGTGGCTAATAGACATTGTCAGTGATGCTCTGTGGGGATTCCAGATTATGTTATTTTTTTTTTTTTAAGGATTGTAACTTTTGTTCTGTCAGGCAGTAACATTTCTAGATATTTTCTGTCCTGTTGGGGTTGGTTTAATTTGTTGCTAGGACCTATTTTAATTTTGAGCTTGTCTTTACTTTGGACTATTGTTCTTAATCTGAAGGCATGGCCTTCTGAGATCTCAACTGGACACTCTGAGCTTTCAATGAAGCTTCTCTACTTTAGCTTGGCTGAAACTTCGAGATCTTCCAGCAGTTCACAACCTCTGGTATCACCATTCCATTCTCAGGTCCATAGCAGGAGGCACCTACAAGGCTTCATGGAATCTCCCCTGTGATGCACATCCCAGTCCTTGGCCAGGGTACTACGGTGAACCCTTAACTAGATGCACAGGGCCTCTTTTTGTGAAGTTCTCTCTCTTTCGTTATTCTGCTCCACAAAATTAAACCACGTCAACAGCCTAGAACTCCGATATCTGCTGCTTTAGCTTAGTACAACTACTGGATTTGGATAGAAATAATGGGGTCCACTCCCTTATGCCTTCTCTCAAAATTACAGTCCTGCACTGTATTGTTCAATGTCTGAAAACAGTTGCCTCATAGCATCATCCAGTTTTATAGTTGTTTTTGGCAGGAGGGCAAGTCTCATAGCAGTTATTTTGTCATGGCTGGAAGCAGAAGTTCTCCAATTTTTAAAAAGAGAGTATGTTATTTAAAATATAAATGTTGTTGGTTTTTGTCTATGTCAGTGCTTTAAATTTTAGCAGGGCCTGTTTAATGTATGGATGAATTAGATGTGATTTGACTCTTTCTCTGATATTTGAAAGGCCTTTAATAAAGAACCAACTATTTATTTATAATTGGAGATACAGATTAACTTTTATAGCAAGCTGCTAAAGAATGAACCCTGGGCTGGTTGTCAGGACAGCTGGGCCTTAGCCCTGGGTCTGCCACTCACCTTTTCTGCTTTTCTGGCCTCAGCTTCACTATATGTAAAATGAATTGAATGAGTTGTATGCCCTCAGGTCCCTTCTAGCTCTGACACTCTGGGATTGTCATACCCAATTTTTACATTTCACTCTTTGCTGACAGCAAGCTTTTCTTAGATGGGTGGATGGTGAAGATCCTGGTAGGTTGGGCTGCTGAATGGTTGAAATAGGCAGAAAACAAAAAAGGGGCATCTTGAGGCACAAAAACCAAATTTTATCAACTGGCAATTTTGCATAAACCAGACTTCATTATGAAAGATGAGAGTATCAATGAAAAGGATTCATGGAACAGGTGTGTACCATATTTTCTAGACCTGTACTAATGAGGGTAGTCATTTCTTGAGCACCTGTTGTGCTCCAGCTACTGAGATTCTCTCTTTCTCTCAATCTTGCTGTCACTCTCACTCTTTTTTGATACATTATGCCCCTTTCCCCCTTACAACAACTATCAGAGAAGTCCTACTATTCTTATTTCACAGATGAAAAAACTGAGGATCAAGGAAATTTAGTGAATTCTCAAAAGTCATGTAGTAAGTGCTGTGGACAGGATTTTAACTCAGGCTTTTCTCACTTGCTCTTCACTGTATTCCTAATATACTGGGAGATTTCTATCTTAACACCAGGCAATTGTTATATTGGCCAAAAGGACCCACTGTTTCTTCCTAATCCCTAACATAGGTATATAGTTTAACAGTTTGCAAAGCACTTTTGTGTAAAAAATCCAATTTGATTCTTACAAGAACATTATAATTATGGTCCTTTCACAGATCAGGAATCTGAGGCTACATGAAATTCTCCAAAGAAACACTCGCAGCTTAGTAAGTGGTGAAGTCAGGCTTTCAACTGAGCTCCGGCTGCCTCGCAAGCTCTACACGTGGTTGCCTTTAGTTGGGTCATGGTTAGGAACAGAGCTGAACTGCTCAAGGTGATAACAGCTAGTGGTTGAAGGTGTTCAGGGCAGTACTACTGCTGCTGGGAGCATAAATTGGTACATCCCCTTTGGAAGACTGTTTGGCTTTATCTACTAAAGATGAACACATAACCCAACAGGGTCTCATGTCTGCATGTGTATAAGAGTGTTCACAATGGTAACCAAAGATGATGATCACCAATAGATTGGTTACATCGTGTCCTTAGTTCGTTCAGGCTGCTATAACAAATTACTCTAGACTGGGTGGCTTATAAACAACAGAAATTTATTTCTCACAGCTCTGGAGGCTGGAAGTCTGAGATCAGGGTGCCAGCATGGGCCTGCTGGTGGCCCTCTTTGGGGTTGTAGACTGCCAACTTCTCTTGTGTCCTTACATGGTGAAAGAGGATGAGAGAGTGCTCTACGATCCTTACATAAGGTCACTAATCTCATTCATGAGGGCTTCATCCTCATGACCTAATTATCTCCCAGAGGTCCCACCTCCTAATACTGTCTCACTGGGGTTTATGATTTCAACATGTGAATTTTGAGGGTACGTAAACTTCAGTCCATTGCATACAGATTGCAGGATAGTCATGTAATGGATTATTAAAGCAGCAATGAACACAAATGAACTACTACTATGTGTAACAACTGGGTGAATCTCTTGAAAGAAAGAGTCCCTACACAAAAGAATATATACTGTATGACTCCATTTTTATGAAGTTCAAAAAATAGGCAAACTTCATCTATTAGAAAATCAGACAGTAGTTAACTTTGGGTGGAAAAGTTAGGATAATGATTGGTATAGGGGGTCCAAAAAGGGCTTCTGGGGCCTTGGCAACCTTAATAGTAATTACTTAAGTGTGTTTACTTTGGGATAATGAATTGAGATGTACACTTGTGACTTGTGCATTTGTTCATCGGTGTATGTTGTGTTTCAACAAATAAAGTTTAATGAGCACAAAAAAGAAGATACTGAAGTTGAAACTATGTGGTTTCTTTAAAAAAAGTCTTGGTGTAGCTGTCTTTCTGGGTTTATCTATTTTCTAGAAAGCAATTACTTAATCTGACTTGTAATCTTAATTAAAAATTTGTAAAATATATAAAGCACAAGTGACTTGGTTCTACAGTTCACCTTAGGTGAACTGTATTAGCATTCTGGATCCCATGTCTCTTTGATATATGTATTTACTGTAATGCAGCCAAAGAACTTGCTCTAGTTCTTGACGAGGGACTTTTTAATCATCTGGTCTAAGCTTTATAACTCTAGAGTGACAGCTATTAAAATTTTGAACACTAGTGATTGAAAAGTTCACCTCCAGGAATCAGTTTTGTGAACCCTATGCAATCTGGATGCTGACCACTACAGGGCATTCCACACAAGTTAGTGACTGTATTCCCTACTCAAACTGTGAATAAACTCTGGGCATGCTACAGATTGGAGATTTGGGGTCCAACCAAAAATGGGGTCTTGTGATGCTCTGAAGAGGGCATTTGTTGAATTTTTACTCCCAACATCCATTCCTCCTGATTTTACTGGGTGGGGCTCACACGGCACTTCCCTGAGCCTGCATGCTTTGGCAAAGCTTTGGCTCAGGGAGACACATGAGACCCAGTTTCGGCCAATCAACGTGCTCCATCCCTCTGGGGGCAGTGATTGGTATAGGCACACGTACCCGACCCAAGTCCAATGCAGCGTGGGCCCATCAGTTTCAGTTCTGAGCTTTGGTTTGGACTCATCTTCCTCTGGCCTAAGTGTTTTATAGACATGAACCTCAGGCTACTAGAGTACCCCACCCACCGAGCTGTGGAAGAGAGCGAGGAAGCATCTGATTCATCATCTCTGATTCATTTCTGCTCTAAATCAGCTCACCTTTTGGATCCTTCATTTATGTGAGCCAATATACTCTCTTTCTCTTTCACCTTCAGCCTTTTTGGCTTGGATTATCTGTCACTGGCAACCCAAAGTGTCCTAATTGCTATACCCACCTATTCTCTGCCTCACCTGTATCTCTGGATCTTTTTTTCACATGAATGATGGAGGTAGTTCTGTTCTGTTCCTTTCTTCCTCCCTCCCTCCCTCCTTCCCTCCGTCCTTTCCTTCCTTTTCTGATGGAGGTAATTCCAACGACCACCCTCTCACGGCGGTTGAGAAAAATCCTAAGCACAAGCGCTTGGAAAATTTCTTTGGCTTGACAACAATGGCAATGATAACAATACTGGCAAAACCCCAGGTTTTTTCCAAACTTCTCAGCAGTTGCGTGGCAAGTTCACACCATCCTCTGTTGGCAAGATGTGGCAAATATTGCAGCTCTGTGGTAAGAGTGAGAAACCCATGTCCTGAGCAGTTGGGTGGCTCTTCTTCTTAGCTGCTCTGGCTCTATTGAAACCTCCCAAACTTTGGTCTGTGTGTGTGTGTGCGTGTTTGCCTGCATGTACATGTGTGCATGTGCATGTGTGTGCGTGTGCATGCATGTACATGTGCGCATGCACGTACATGTGTGCATGTGCACGTGTGTGCACGTGCATGTGCACGTGTGTAGGTACATGTGCGTGTGCACGTGTGTGCATGCATGTACATGTGTGCATGTGCACGTGTGTGCCTGCATGTACACGTATGCATGTGCACTGTGCGTGTGTGCATGTACACGTGTGCATGTGCATGTGTGTGCCTGCATGTACATGTGTGCACGTGCACGTGTGTGCCTGCATGTACATGTGTGCACGTGCACGTGTGTGTGTGTGCACGTGTGTGCATGCAGGTGCATGTGTGCATGTGTGTGCGTGTGTGTAGGAGGCTTTGGACTCTCTTCCTCTTTTGTTATGAGGGAGAACAGGGAGCAGATTGGAACAGGTTGTAACACTTCCGCACGCCAGTGTCCCGGTGCTTATTTCATAGTGCCGTCTGCCAATTGGCGTCTGGATCCCATGCCTCTTCGATTTATGTATTTACTGTAATGCAGCCAAATTTCAGAGAGAGGAGAGGATATTCTAATTTAATAGTGAGAGCAAGGTGTAGTTTCTTATGAAGGGAGGGAAATACACTGCCTTCTTATGTGATGTCAGAAAATAAGACTCTGTTCAAGGCTTTTCCCTATCCATTTAAAAATTAAGACATAGGATGTCGTTTCACCAAATGGTTATCTCAGTGTTTTATAAGATTTGATCATTTTTAAAAAATTTTTTATTGTTATGTTAATCACCATACATTACATCATTAGTTTTTGATATAGTGTTCCATGATTCATTGTTTGTGCATAACACCCAGTGCTCCATGCAGAATGTGCCCTCCTCAATACCCATCACCAGGCTAACCCATCCTCCCACCCCCCTCCCCTCTAGAACCCTCAGTTTGTTTCTCAGAGTCCATCATCTCTCATGGTTCGTCTCCCCCTCCGATATCCTCCCCTTCATTCTTCCCCTCCTGCTATCTTCTTCTTCTTTTTTTTTTTTTTTTAACATATAATGTATTATTTGTTTCAGAGGTACAGATCTGTGATTCAACAGTCTTGCACAATTCACAGCACTCACCATAGCACACACCCTCCCCAATGTCTATCACCCAGCCACCCCATCACTCCCACCCCACCACCCACTCCAGCAACCCTCAGTTTGTTTCCTGAGATTAAGAATTCCTCATATCAGTGAGGTCATATGATACATGTCTTTCTCTGATTGACTTATTTCACTCAGCATAACGCCCTCCAGTTCCATCCGCATCATTGCAAATGGCAAGATCTCATTCCTTTTGATGGCTGCATAATATTCCATTGTATATATACACCACATCTTCTTTATCCATTCATCTGTCGATGGACATCTTGGCTCTTTCCACAGTTTGGCTATTGTGGACATTGCCGCTATAAACAAGATCTGATCATTTTATTTGTGCATATGTGATTTTATTTTATTTTATTTTATTTTATTTTTTTTTTTTAAAGATTTTATTTATTTATTTGAGAGAGAGAATGAGATAGAGAGAGAGAGCATGAGGGGGGAGGGTCAGAGGGAGAAGCAGACTCCCTGCTGACAGCAGGGAGCCCGATGCGGGACTCGATCCCGGGACTCCAGGATCATGACCTGAGCCGAAGGCAGTCGCTTAACCAACTGAGCCACCCAGGCGCCCTTGTGCATATGTGATTTTAAATTAGGTACACATTATATTAGGAAATAAAGATAAGCAGAATAAAAAAAAAAAAAAAACCCAGCCCAATCTTACAAACAAACAACCAAGCAAACAAATTCCCTAAATCGTATTGTATCGCCAACCACTATTTTCCTTTTTAAGTTGGTTAAAATATTACCTAAAGACCAAGAGTTTGCATGTCAGAGTTTGAGGCCATTGCAAAATGTGGGCCGAGGTGGTAAGCACCTGTGATGGAAAAGCTGGGAGCACTGGGATGTGTCTGCAGAAGGAACTGGAAGGTGAAGAATAAAGATGTCTATAGTGTAAACCACTCCCTGAATTCCCCTGGCACTGGGGAACGCACTGGGGTGCACTGACTTGCACCAAGAACTGCACCCCCAACCCACTCCCGGCCCCCATATCATCCCCATTGCCTTTGTAGGAATGTTTTCCACCTTGGATACCACCCTCCCAGGCTTCCCTCCACATACAGTAAATGTATTCGGTCAGGCTAACTGATGATGCTTAGCAAAATGTCAGTATGTGGTGGGCGTGTGGGCATCAGGGACCACAAGCAGGGCCCGGGTCAGCGGGGACATTGCCCCACCTCCTCCAGCGCCTGGCACTGTAGGGGGCTCAGTCACTGTGTGCTGCAGCCCCAGAATTCCATTTGTCTGGCTTTGAAATTTGAAGTTCTGTGTGTCTCCATCCTGCCCCATCTCCATGACTCCTACTTCCACTCGTACCTGCTCCCTTTGTGTACTGGAGTTCTCGAACCCTCCCGGGCACTTCTGGGCAGGCTGGTCTTGTCCTGGGTGTGCTGTGACTTCGAAAGGGCGGGCAGAGAATCCAGACCTTGTTTCTAGCCCTGACTGATGTGGAGAGTGTCTCAAACTCACACTGTGCCTCAGTTTCCCCTTCTTTCAAAATGGGTACAATGATACTTATCTTTTTACTTCTTGCAGACATTATGAAGTTAAAATGAAATCATAGATGTGAAAGTAATCAGGAAAAGGGCTCTATGCAAATCCATCACTGTGATTAGCATTATTGTTATTACTTTTATTCAGGCTCAGAATGATCACATACTTCTGTGAAAGACATGATCTGGGAACAGAAAAAGAAATAAAAGCTGCATCTACCTGCAACCTTGGAGTAGAAAAATCCCCTTATTCTGTTTCCTCTTTCAGAATAGGACTTGATGTGATCGGGTCATTGCATGTAAAATGCTTTAAGAATGTGATCTGCACTTCATCATTTTAAAATTCAAACATTCCTGAGCCTTTTCTCCCCTCACCCCGTTCATATTTATCTTCTCGGTCTTGCCTTCATTGGGCACCACATTTGTATTGATAAATTGTAGGTGGAGGGAGATGTATTGATGGGATTGAGACAGTTCCGAATGTAGAGAGCTGGGGCTTTGCATATCATTACACCTAGCTAGCTTTTTGCCTCCTGAAAGCTGTCGATTTGTGCATTATTGCTATTCAGGCTGATAAATGACAGTAATTGTTCTTAAGTTGAAGAGCTGGTTTAATATGCTGTCTGGCCTGGGAATTTCCTGAGCACCAGGGTTAAACTAGTGCTCCACTCGAGCTAGCAAAATGGCCCTTTTTTCATCTCAGACTATAGAGTTAATTGAATTACTCGCTATTCATGCAGTTTGTAGCCTTGATTCTAAAGATACCATGAACAGTAGGGGGAGGGAGAGGCTTTCTAGGGGGCTCAGGGTAACCGTGGGCCCTGCGTCAAGGACACGACCTCCCTTCCCCGAGTGGAGGGCAGTTGGTGTTCGACAGCGCAATTTACTTTCCTGTCCATTTGCTTGTTGCTGGTTCTTTTGGGGTAGCCCCTCCAGAGCTATCCAGATCATACAGCCCTGGAGGGCTGCAGGATTCCCAATGCTGTGAAGATGATTTCTCTGAGGCTATATCTGCATATTTCTAAAAAAACTTAGCTATCAGAGCACTTGAATTGCTTGCATTTTATTTTGTTTACTTTTTTTAACTTCTGGGTTGGGAACTTGGGCTATGATCGAGGTGAAGTCGAAAGTTGCCGGGTATCTGTGGCACAGCCCGGACACGTGTCAGGTGACTCTCACTCAATCTTTCGATCCAAAGGGCTCACTCAAGCCATTCTGAACCAGAGAGCCCTTCCCTTGACCGAAGGTCAGGGACTTAACTGCAGGCAACTGGGGAGGAGGATCTTCCCATCATGGAATGTCTCGTCTGAACTTGGTGAGTGGGCAGAGGTTACCAAAAACGTATCCCCTGACCAGTTGAACCAACAACCGTATCTTCATGGTGTCCCTTGGCAAGAATGAACACGAAGGCAAATGCAAAGCAAATGAGAGACCCAGCCCAGCTTCCTTTACCCCTAGTGTTGAGATGACTCTTTAAAACACCAATGGGGTTCAAAATTCCACATTTGTTTCCATTTGGGGACCAATGTCCAGTTTCCCCACTTGCATAACTGTGTCTTGGCAGGGGAAACCCAGGTCATTTCTCGCACACATTTTTATGCTTTTGTAACAGTTTTTGGCTTCATTAGTGGGTAACCCCCTCTCTCTTTCTCTCTCATTCTTTCTCTCTGGATGGAAGAGAAAGTTTGGTACCAAATGGTGCTCAATGTCCTAACTGGAAATAGCTACCCTGTTTAGACCCAACTTAAAAGAAGTTTGGAATGCTCTTTTCATGTGCTCTTTCTCTGATCTCAGCAATCAAGTGTGCCCACTAAAGCAAGACTGAGGGATGGAACCCCACACCGGAACAGCTGGAGTAGGGAGAGCCTCCCATTTAATGGCATTAATCATTTCTCACCACAGAAGCCATAAAAATCCATCTTTTGCTCCCCGACAAGGTGTGAGATAATGAAAGAAGATTGCTTAAAATGTAAATCATTTGGATCTGTTGGTAACACTGTTTAGAATTAAATTCATGTGTAATAGAACTTCCGATCAGAAACGAACGGTTTCCCAGACAAAGCCATCATACGTTCCATAATCTCATATGGATGCTTCCAACGTTAATGGAGCTGGTGCAGCCCCCTTGATAATGCTCTAGGCAGGAAAGGATCATTTTTCCCAGGTCTGTAACTAGCAAACATGACTGCAAATCATTCACTCCAGTTCTTCCTGTCCAGCATCCCAAAGAGTGCATCACACACCTTTACAGGGCTTGAGAGAGGTGCCAGGTGTGCTATTTCCCTTGCCCGTGACTCTTCTGTACACGGGAGAGACAACTCTCTGGGGTCTAAGGGTGACCTGCTGAGTCGCCCAGGGCCTGACGAAGGTCAGGTTCCCTCCTTACTCTCTGGGCCTCCTGCTGCCCCCTTCTGTGCTGTCCCAGGCCTGGGGAGGGCTGGCTCAGAGCTCAAAGGGGTAGCAGGTGCTAGTCTAATGCGGGGCTTCCTTGGGGCTCATCTGTGAAACCCAGTGAGCTCTGGAGCTTGGGACATGTACTGCCCGTGGCATGTAAATACTCGTGGGTACTGCAGGGGCATGGCAATAAAAGACATTGAATCAAATATCAGTCTTCCTTCAATCCACTTTCAAGCCTTCTGATTATATCTAAGAGAGAGGGCTATTTGGTGCAAATATATCTTTAACACTTGCCTCTCTTACATTCGGTAACCTCCCTTTACTAAAAACAGGAGAGCTGGCCTTGGACTCAGGACCTTCTTTAGGGGACAGTATCTAGCTAGAACTAAAAAAAAATGCCACTTTTAAAAAATGATGTTTATTTTGTAGTTACATTTTATCTGTGACAAATGCTACTGATTTCCCTTTATGGTAGTGATACAGATTCCCTCTAAATACATTTTTTTTAAAAATAAAAGAGTCAATTTAAGGATAATATTAAGTAAACAAGAGTGCAAGTGGTTCTAGTTTGTGGGGAAAATCCTGAAGGTGCCGTGACTAGGGCTGCAGTCCGGGTGACCTCCCCATCGCTGGGGGGCCCTGGAAACAAGAGGGCAGGACTCCATCCTATTCTAGAAATCAAAGTAACTCAGCACAGATTCCAAAGTACTTTAAAAATACCACTGGCTTCTTTTCTGTTTGAAAAGGAATAGATGTTCTTTGCAGAAAATTTGGAATATATAGAGAACACACACAAATATAGAGGGCATAAAAAAAGGCAAAAGAAGGAAAGGAACAATCCCCTAAGATCCTATTCACCAGAGAGGTAGCCCTTGCTAATGCCTTGGTTTATTTTCCTTTAGTCTCTTAATATGCAAACATACATACATTTTTTCCTCCTTTAAACAGAGCTGTGGTTACAATGCACATATAGTCTTGCAATCTGTTTCTCTTTTTTCCGCTTACGATATTGTGAATGTTTTCCCATATCACAATTTTCTGTGGTGCTTGGAGTTTCATCACTGAGTTCAGATTAATCTGATTCTATTAATTGAAGCTCTTTCTAGACATTGGGGAGACACCGGGCCGAACAAAGACCCCAGCCTGCAGGAATTGACATTCTAGGTACATGTGGACAGAACGCAATCGCTCAACTAATCCCTTGTGGTTGGAGACATAGAAGTTCCCATTTTTTTTGTTGTTGTAAGTAAATAATGCTGCAATCAACATTCTGGATCCTGACATCCTTTTTGCACATTTCTGTTTCCTTTGGTGAAATCCCTAGAAGTAACATCTCTGGACATAAAAATATGGGCCTTTCAAAGTATTGACATGTCCACTTTTCTTTTCATGTGATTATTTGACATCTGCATATTCTTACCGGTCAAGTGTCTTTTAATGTTTTCTGCCCATTTTATAATTGGACTGTTAGTGTTCTGTTAACTGTTGAGTTTGAGGGTCCCTTATATATTCTAGATACTAGTTCTTTGTTGGATGTGTGGTTTGCAACTATTTTCTCCAGATGTGGACCTTGTCTTTTTATCCCCCTTCACGTGGCTTTTGCAGGGCCCCAAATTTAATTTTGATGAGGTCCAGTTTGTCAGTTTCTTGTGCTTTTCTCTTAAGCCTCACTGTATGCATGACTTAATATTAAGAATAAGAATATGTATTTCCGGGGCACCTAGGTGGCTCAGTTGGTTAAGCGGCTGCCTTCGGCTCAGGTCATGATCCTGGGGTCCTGGGATCGAGCCCCGCATCCGGCTCCCTGCTCAGTGGAGAGCCTGCTTCTCCCTCTCCCTCTGCCTGCCACTCTGCCTACTTGTGCTCTCTATCTATCTGTCAAATAAATAAATAAAATCTAAAAAAAAAAAAAGAATATGTATTTCCCGAGGACCTACTAAGCCCCAAGTACTTGTTTAGGGTGGGAGATACCATGCTGAGAAAAAGGTACGGTTCTTGCCCATATAGAGTAAGGTAGTAAAAATATAATTTTTGATATATAGTAATATATAGAATTTAATATATAGTATATTATTTATAGTATTAGTACAGTATGGTATTATATACAATATATTTTTATGGTACATATTATTTAATATATAGTAATTATATTGACTGTATTGGTGAAAAATGCCTTCAAGGGAAAGAGGAGGTGTTCCAAGAGGGCGAAGTAGATGGCAAAGACCGCTTCCCTGAAGAAGCATTGTGTGTGTGGAATGAAGAGAATGAGGAGCTATTGGCCCATTGGAGAAAGAGGAGCGGACCCAGGGCCCAGTCTTGGAGTAGCAGGAGCTTGACATGTTTGAGTGCGGAAAGGCCAGGGGAGCAGGGACTGGCAGACATGGTCATTGGGAGGCAGGCCAAGCAGGTGTGCCCCATAGGCATTAGGGGGATTTGGGACTTTATCCTGAGACCAATGGGAGCCAGTGAAAGGTTGCTTGGGTTGAAGGTCCTTGTGAGCCATTTACTGAACTTCGGGAAGAGCTATGTCATATTCTTTGTTTTGCAGAAATCTCAAGTCTGCATTCATGTGAGTAAGCAGACACTGAGATTAGTTGTTGACTTATTTACAGATCCTGAGGTCTAGAATCCTCTGAAGTTAAAAAAAAAAAACGTTTTAGAAACTTCCACTTTATGTCTAGGATATACAAAATGGCCTATAAATTATGAGGGAGATACAGTTGCCCAAAGGAAAATGACAACAGCTCTGCCACTCTCTGATAAGTTAGATGACATCAAGGATTGCCAGAAGCCTGAGGTTTGCTGGGCATACGAACTGGGGATTGGACCGCTTCTGTTCGTTAGGCATGAAGTGGGGGTGGGGGCCTGGCTGTGGCTGACCGATTGGCTTGGATGAGGCTTAGAAGCATACGTGGTTCCTGGGTCTCTGTGGGTCACCTCAAATTTGCTTCTGGATGTAGGGAACATTTCTTAACACCTTGGACTCAGCAAAATTCTGGAAATGCTCACTCCCTGGGAAATGGGTCACCTTTACCCATCTTGGGTGGCTGGGCTAGTAGGAGTCTTAGGGCTGTGTTGAGACAAAAGGACAAGATTAAAGAATACAAGGGGTTCTCAAGGGGCACCCGGCTGCCTCCTGATCTCGGGGTTGTAAGTTCGAGCCCCACGTTGGGTGTAGAGATTACTTAAAAATAAAATCTTGGGGCGCCTGGGTGGCTCAGTCGTTAAGCGTCTGCCTTCGGCTCCGGTCATGATCCCAGGGTCCTGGGATCGAGTCCCACATTGGGCTCCCTGCTCGGCGGGAAGCCTGCTTCTCCCTCTCCCGCTCCCCCTGCTTGTGTTCCTGCTCTCGCTGTCTCTCTCTGTCAAATAAATAAATAAAATCTTAAAAAAAAAAAATCTTAAAAAAAAAAAAATGATAAAGAGCTCTCAAGGCATACTGTGTGCCCAGAATTCTCATTTGTAATGCGTGTGGGACACACATGCCCTGTGGACTACTCCTTAGTGGCACTGGCCCTTAACCCAGGCCTGTGGAAGGCATCTCCTTGGCATAGAGTGTGTTCTGGACCCTGACAGTGTCCCCAAAGGTGCATACTGGAAAGTGGGGGATAATGTTTCAGGGGTGGGAAGTCCCCAGGGCTGTGCGAGGCCCCCACAGCATCCTCACCAGCCTCTGCAGCCCCTGCCCCCTCCCCGAGGAGAAGATGACTGTTGGAACGTGCGTGAGCTCCTCGGAGGCCGTCCACCCCCCGAGCTGGCTCTCTGTGGGGGCGGAAGGGAGTGGGCCAGTTGTAACACCAGCTGTCAGCATACAAACTGCTTAATTCCAAAGCCACGCCACAGGCAGAATTGAAAACACCACACTTGAGTTAAAGTAAGCTCAAGAAACAAAGAGAGGAATTTTCGACACAAGGCAGAGTGACAGTGGGTAGGAGGGACACGGGAGCCCTAGAAGGGGGTCTGACTTGGCGACGCTCAGGAAGCCTGTCGGACTAACAGGTAACCCTTTGCCATTTGCCCACCACCATCTTAGAATGAGCAGTGTCCGTGGGCTCTCTGGATCATCTTTCCCCTTGCCGGTCTGACGTGTGAAATGGGGCAAATTGTGGACCCAAGGATGCTGCAGATCCACCTTTATTTCAACTGTGTAGAAGATCTGAGAGGGTGGGAAAGAGAAGCATGCTAATACCCTCCCTGCCTGCCTTCGTCTAGGAGGGACATGCTTCTCTTACCTCCGTGTCTCGAGGACTCAGCCCCTGCCAGTGGTTAGGATGTTCAGCACGCAGCTCCAAGCAGAGTGGACTGGGAAGCATTTAGATATGCCACTTTACTATTATATATATTTTAAAAGTAGACACAGCTTCAAATGAAATGCAAAACAGCAGCTCTGGGTAGTGGCAGCCCCTTTCCCTGTCATGGTATTTGGGACGTGTCTGAAATACCTAATGGGAAGGGAGCCTTGAGTCACCAGTGGAGTTGGAGAGTTTCCTTTTATCTGCTGGGTGGGAGCGTGGGCCACAGCCTATGGGACCATACCTTCTTGTCTGTAATAAATTTCCCTCACCCTGTGCTCCTTTTGACACTTGACATTATTCCTTGGGCAGGTCTCTGTCGCTTTACCATCCACGTTCGGTCCATGGGCATTCATAGGTGACTATTCTGGACCTACCTAGCCTTGGTTCCCAGGAAGACCAGAAGTAAGACACAGTTCTCATTCATTTATTTCCCTGCCTCTCCTTTCCCCTCCCCTAGGTGGGCTGTGAGCATCTTGAGGGCACAGGTAATGTCTTATTTATCTATGTATCCCCTGGGCAAAATAGAGCACCTGGCACCAAGTGGGTACCTGGCGGACCCTGAGTTGGAAATGGCATTAGGAACGCTGACCTTACTTCTTTCCCTCTTTGCTCTGCTATCGTCTTGGACTCAACATCCACTCCTTCAGCCGGCCCGTTCTGAGCACATTGCCAGATGCTGGGGCTAGGTAATGCGGTGAAATCAGGTGTGTGTCTTGGGGTGTCCTCGCCACAGGTGGGATGTCTGGCTGTCTGTGGCCACTCAGCTGGTGTGGCCTGCTAACCCCCCCAGATATGGAAGGAGAAGTGGTGGGATGGAGACTCAGGATCCCTGCCCCTCCCAAACGGAGGCAGTATGCTTCTGGATTTCCAAACTCTTGGGGGATCCAATGTATATCCAGGTTTACTAGTCAGGAAAACCTCTAATGGGTGAGCCAAATGCTCAGATCTTTAACAGAAGAGTATAGTTTAGGTAGGGGATTCATAGGTGGGCACAGTCATTGCTCCCAAGGAGAGCTGAGTTATAATACCAGGGTTGAAGCAAACTTCCAACACGTCTCCTGCTCTAGTCCCTCAGCCCGAGATGGGTCCCCACGGTGTGCCTACCAGGGACCAAGGCAGACCTCTAAACCCACCCTTGATCTCCCCTTTTTCTTGATGTTATCCCTGGGAAGGATGGAAGGCTGTAGGAATAAGACACATGGATGTGGGGCTGGGCGAGGTGAGCACATCATATTCTAGAGTTTATGGGACTTTCAACCTGTCCTCAGGGAAGATTCTGGAAGCACCCCAAGGCTACCCTCCAGCTTTGGCACCCCAAGACAGGGTGCTCCTGGCCCAGACAGGGGTTTGCTCCCCGAGGTTCCTGTCTCCAGCCCTCTCGGCCACATGGGTATGAGGCTTAGGCTCTGAGCTTTCTTCCTCCCTCCCCAGGGAGCTGCTTCCAGGAATTCTCACCTTCTCCAAACCACTAGGGGAAGCCCCTCCTTGCCTCATTTGACTCGGTTACATTGCTTCTTCTTTGAAACTCAAAACAGAGAAGTACACTGAGGAGGAGAACTTATTTTTTCTCTCTTCACTCTGGAAGCCAGCCTTGATCTGAATGTTCCTATAGCAACATTAATTCTCCCAAGTTGCACCTGCTGTATGATAAGTTATATATATAGAAGACCCACTGGGGTCCAAATACCCCATATGTGCAAGTGAATGAGTTAATGCTGCCGTGAGAATTAACAGTGTTCCGCTTCCTGATTTTTTTTTTGCTTTCAAGTTACAACCCGTGTTTGCTGGGCGCTCTGGATGTAGGGTTTGGGGAGCAGTAGGTGTGGGTGCATTTCTGGCAAGGACCCGCCTTCACGGCAGAGGGAAGGGCGTCTGCAGAATGTTTGAGTCTCGAGATGGAAATAGACTTGGGGAAGCCAGTGTCCTTCGTAGTCACCACTGAATGATTCCTCGAGCTCAGTTCTAGCTGCTGCCTTGGCCTCCACAGTTCTCTGACGGTGAAGCTCCACAGCAGAGGCTTTGTGAAGAGTGTGGGAAAGAACCCAGGACTACACGCTGGCAGATGGGGGCCAGCCGGGGCCAGCGTCGGATGCTGTCTGAGTCCTGGGGGCTGGGGGAGATGTAGGCAATCCTAGGCCAGTGTTTGTGCCTGTTGGCGCAAAATGTAGATTGTTTGGCTCTGGGAGGGTTTGGGCCCTTTGTGGGTCTCTGGGTTGTTGTGTATATTGGATAGAATATATGCAGTGTCAGTGAGAGTTTTTTAATGGCCATGGGGCACCTGTGGGGCTCAGTCAGTTGAGCGCCTGACTCTTGATTTCAGCTCAGGTCATGATCTCAGGGTCATGAGATCGAGCCCTGCGTGGGGCTCCATGCTAGGTGTGGAGTCCGCTTGAGATTCTCTTTCTCCCTCTCCCTCTGCCCCCACCCCTGCACCCACCCCTAAGGGAAAAAAAAGGAAGTAATGGCCTTGATGGTGAGAGAGATGGTTTACATTTCGCACCATGTCCCAGGCCAGGCATGGCGTTCAGCATTTTCTGTGCAGGGTGTCATTCACCCCTTCCAGCAAGTTCTGTGGTTATCTCCATTGTACAGGTTTCGATCCAGAAAGCCAGCAATGCCGGAGCAGGAGTAAGACCTCTCGAGCCCGTGCTGCTGATAACACACTACTCACCACACCTCACTCTAACAGGGGCCTGCGGGTGGCCTGAGGACCCAGGGACTCCGAGGCCTACCCTTGCCCCTTTAAGCCTTGCCTTGGTCCCTAACCCGGAGCCCACAGTCTGTCTTTCGCACAGACTAACCCTCTGTGGGTGAGATTCCAAGGGTAGGATGAGATGTTCTGAGGCGAGTGGTGAGATGCGGGGCACCCTGGGGTCTCCACAGCACACTGTGTAGCTGGTGGCCCCTCTGCTCCGGAGCCCGGTGGACATGGCTACCTGTGTCCGTTCTGTCAGCTGTCCCTCATTGCCCCTACCCCTGTGGCTCTCAGGAGGCCTACACGCGAAGCCTTGGCCATAGCTGGGGGCTTCAGGCCTCAGCAGCATCTCAGGCGAGAACTTAGAATGCCATCAACACAATGCCAGATAGTGTCACCCTGCTGGCAGCTTTCTGGTGGGGACTCGGGGGTTTTTAAAGAGTTACCTTGAAACCAGAGGGTGAAGAGTCCAACTCATTTCGGGCTATTCCTGTTTCCTGCATTTAATGAAAGGCCTTTTCCTACTCTGCCCACCGCTGCTGGATACCCTGAAGGGGTATAAAACTCAATAGACACAGAGATAAAAACCCTTGTAAAAGTTCTTGGTTCTGAACCTTCTTTAATGGCCCCATTTGGGAGTATTCCTGGAAGGCTGTTTTGGGAAATGAAATGGTCCATTTGTCCCCCTGTAAAGCCGAGCTGAGCCCTGGGATGTCCTGTCATCCTGACTGTGCCTCTGGTCCTATGGCCCAGCAGAGGGCCGGGCACAGCAGCTGGGCACCTGCCATGGGCACGGGTGCCCCTCGGATCGATGTGCAGCGGTGAGGAACGTGCCAGGCTGCTCTGGGGCTCCGGAGCCTGGGCTGGGCACTCTGCAGGAATTAGCACCCACCCGGGGCCAGCTCCCGGCATTGCTCTGTGTGCCCCCCCTCCCACCCTGGAGGTACAACTCCTGGAGATGGATGCCCATGCCAAGAAGTGCCCAACCTGGTGCAGACACACGGGGTTGTTCACCAGGTCTGTCTTGCTGACTCTGGCACCAAGGGGCAGAGCCAGATGGAAAGATGTGGCTCAGCTCAGGGGCCTCATGGCTTGGTGAGCAAGCCCAGTGGGTGGGATGGTGGCTAGGATGTGGGCTGAAGCTCTTCTACCCATCGTTTCTTCCCCCTTCCTCCCAATGACCAACCAACTGGGCAGGATTCACTTCATGGAAGGGATGGCACAGCAGAATGCAGGAAATTGCAAGTTGGTTCCTAACTTTCGGGGTTCAGAGGTATAGTGGTTCGCTCAGGTTGCTGTAACAAAATACTGCAGACTTGGGGGGTTAGCCATCAGAAATCTATTTTTCACCAGTCCTTGAGGCTGGAAGTCTGGGATGAAGGTGTTGGCAGGGTTGGCTTTTTCGGAGGCCTCTCTCTTTGGTCTGTAGGTGGCTGTCCTCATATGGTCTTCCCTCCATGCGTGTTTGTGTCCTAATCTCTTCTTATAAGGACAGCTGTCACATTGGGTTAGGGCCCACCGTAAAGAACTCATTATGACTTAATGACCTCTTTAAAGACCCTATCTCCAAATATGGTCACACTGGGCTGTGCCAGGGGCTAGGACTTCAACATATGAATTTGGGGGGCACAAAATGCAGCCCAGTACTCCTTAAGTTTGATTAGTGTAGCTTATTAAGAAAACAATACAACAACATTGCAGACCCTCAATAGTAACTTAAATTATTTTTTTGCTGCAATATTTATTATTATAAAATAACAAGATTTAGTGACATTTACTGAGTTCTTCCCATGTGCCAGGCACCGTGTGAAGCGCTTTCCCTGCATGCTTTTCTTTGATTATTACGACCATGTAATGGATAAAGATCGTAATATTCTTGACTACAGATCTTATAGAAGTAGGTTAAACTCCGTATGCTTATAGCTTTTAGACAACTATAAAACCAGGCCTCATATACAAATTTAATATAAGCAAAATGATAAAACCAATGCAATTCAAAATAACGACATTCACTTAATGGAAAGGATGACGTTGTTTTGCTGACACTAAATCACAACTTACAGCGTAAATCTGGAACTGGCAAATATAACCCAGGTTCTCTCCAGATTGGCAAGATTACATGTCTTGGGGGTGGGGTGGGGTGGGGGCAGGGCTGGCTCAACTTTTCTACCATGTTTGAACCATCGCTGGTGACAGGACAGGGATTCCTTCTTTTCTGGAACCAATAAAGAGGAGATACGTGATTCGCCTAACAACACATGAAAGTTATGCTCTAAGACCTGCCAAGATAAGAAGAAAGGTTCATTGAGACGGTCTGAAGAATCTGAGCTATCTAAAATCTCAAAGTAATACAGCATCTGGAAGATCTGACCCTGCCCCTCCAGCGTGGGACATGGATCCAGAGGGAGGGTGTAGGATGGAAAGAAATCACGAGAGCTATAGGAGACAAGACCAACCAACTGGGCAGACAAGAGAAACCAGAGAGTGAAGATAGCAGGTGTCCAGCTGGTGGATTCCATGAGGACTGAGAGGTGACTCAGTGGAGAACAGCATGGACATGTTATATGCTATCCCCTGTGTTCTCCTGATGGGTCCCAGGTCTGTCACAGCACACACCCCCTTTCCCCACACCGTGGTTGGAATCACTCAGGGCTCACACTCCCATGAACAGAATTCTGCGATTTTATTTGGCCTTCCCTCAGCCCCAGTGCACACTCAGCCTCCACCCCTTTAGTCTTTGATGATGACAGAAGTGTGCTTTGATATCCACGGGACGGAAAACATGAGACCTGGCATGGAAATCACATGATGGTTGGTCACCTACATGATGCGGAATATGTTCATACTCATTGTGTCTTTTAGATGGATTTTCACCAACGTAAAAATACTCAAAAAAATTAAAAATTGCCAAAAGCAGTTGTGGACTCCCTGGGAATATATCCACGGGCTTCAGTTTGAGAGTCTTAGAGTCTGTCCAAAGGAGGACAGAAATGCTCCCTGAAGGAGCACTAGCCCTAAGGCAGAGGAGGTGGATTTTAATTCCGTGGTGCTATTCACTGGCTTGGGGGACTTTAACACAGAGACTTCATTCCTCTGGGCCTCAGTCTTCCGAAAAATGGTGGTATTCACAAGATGGTGGCGGGGGCCAAATGTGACCATAAGGACAACAGTAGTGTGACCTTAGTCAGCCAGGGTGGGCTGCCCACCTGGACGGTGCAGTGCATGGCGCTGGTGGAGGGGACTGCAGGTGCCCAGGGTCTGGGGCTGATCTTCCTGGTCCAGGGGTCTGGGTGTGGGGGCAGCTGGAGGGTGTTGGAGGCGCATCCCTGTTGGGGCACCCTCTTTGGGAAAAAGGGAGGGGTGGCACCCCAACTATGATGTTTGACTCAAAGGGCAAAGGCACTGAGTGATGTCTCCTACAGAGGGCGAGGCTGGTCCTGAGGAAGGGCTTGGGTGTGGGGCATGGAAATCCTGCATTGTACTCAGAGACCCACCCCCCACCCCCCCACCCCACGGCCCAGCTTTTCTGTAGGGCCCTTTCCCTGCTAGGACACCTGGGACAGAATTCCCCAACCAAGGAAGGGCTGAAGAAGGCTCTGGGAGTAGGTAGGCATGTATCCCTGGAGGTTACCTTTGGACTCTCCATGAGCAGGGGTAAGCAGCTTTGGTCCCCTCCATCGCTGGGACACAGCTAGAGCTGTGAGTCCACAATGCTGCGTGGGCTGGAAGGGGTCTTTGGTGGGAAGTCAGGTGTCTGGAGAGGGGAGAAGGCAGGCAAGATGAGGCTACAGAGGTGGGTGAAAGCCAGAGCCAGCTAGGTAGGGTGGGGGTCTTGCCCTCACAATAGGAGGTGGCTCACCTGGTATTCCATTCCTTTCGATGTGGACAGAATAGGTGTAGGTCCTGGATTGAGAGCCTGCATGGCCTCCTCTAGCCAGCACAGCTTCCTTCTCCATCTTTCCAGGCTCTACCTGCGGCTCCAACAAGGACCTGCCTGCGCGGGGTGGGGTGGGGGGAGTCCAGCTCATTGCCATCCTCTTGGTTGTCACCCAGCCTCCCAGGCTTTGTTGGACCCAGCTCTGAACGTGTCCATGTGCCACATGCATGCGTTTGTCATATGTAAATATGCACAGGGTGGGGTGGGGGTGGGAAGGTCTGGAGGAAGGGGCTGGACACCTATGCTTGGGTCAGGTATGATGGGAGGTGTTTGGGGACCAGCATGCAGCAGGCACCATGTGGTTAGTCCCTATAATCCCAGAGGAGCTTGGACACACCCTCCCCTTCCTGCAGGAAGTCTCTGCTCCTCCCATGGCTGGGGCTATTATCTTATGGAGCCAGGTTGCTGGCCGGCTGTATGTCCTTTGAATCAGAGCTGCGGAATGGGGTCTCCCAGCCACCCTGCTTCCCTCTCAATATGGGGTGCTCTGTGACCCAGTTCAGAACAGTTTCCAGCCTTGGAGCTGCTGGGGTCTGAGGTTGACTTGGTGACTCCGGGTCAGTACCACAAATTTACCGTTATTCCTGCTTGGTAATTAACACCCTTACTGGCTGCTCCAGCAGCAGATGGGAGAGATTTAAGGGAATATTTTAATCTGAAATCTAGCAGCACGGAGACGAGAGTGGCATGGGAGACAGGCTGCAACCAGCATATTTATCGTCCGAGGCTGACCATCCACCCGAGTGAGTGCTGTTCGTCACTTCAGACGGAGAGCTCATCATTCTCCGTGTTTATGATTTCAATGCCTGTCCTTCAATGGGGTTGCGGTGAATTAGCTTGGTGCCATTTTCTAAAATATCAAGCATTTTTATACATTAGGTATAGTGAATGGCAAATACTTGATGTAAAGTCTGCAGTTTTACTCCATAACCAGATTGTAAAATATGAACTGAATTAATCATAACTGCGAAGACTAATGGTACGTTTTCTCTTATTTTATCTTTAGTGCCTTTCAGATCATGTTTTAAAACCTTCTACGTCTGGCGTTGGGAACGCAGCCGCGGCTTGGTGGTGGATAGCAAGAGGCAAAGGTCAGACCGGAGGCTGCACAAATATTGTGTGCTGGATTTATTGTTTTAATTAAGAGCGTGGCAGTTCATCATAAACTGTTTATGGCGTTTCTGCACAGTGCAGCATTTTGAAATCAGCTGTTTTAATGAAAACATAATGTCATATCTGTCAAAGTTCTAAATATTTTGAAAGTGAAATATGGAAACAAGAACTTTAATTCTGGGTTTACTGAGATTAGGTCATTGAATTGCTTTTAAATCCCTTAAGAGGGTCACATCATGGGTACCATACGGTTTCATGGAGGTGACTGGGAAGAAAAAAAATTCTAGGAGGTTCTCAAGCTGGTTATTTAATAGTGAAAATACAAGTTGAAGGTTAATGTATCGAAAAACAAAACCATTACAGTTGGCGTTGGGGTTTGAGATTAAAGATGCAATCATGGGTGTGCAGGGGCCTTGATGCCCAGTTGTTTGGGGAGACCTAATTGTGTCGAGAGGGAGCCGAGAGCCTCTCAGGGCGGGAGAGAAATGGAGGCGCCCCTGTCCTTTTCCAGTGGTAAGGCTGCTACATCGCCGTGTTTGCAACTAATTATTTATAATGACCTCAAAGATGATGAGGTTTCATGGACTTTTCAGGCTGAGCAGTTTGCAATCCTAATAATTCCCTCTCATGGTCGCTGGGCATCTGTGTAGACATGTCAGCCATTCCTGGTTACATTTGTTAGGGAGTCGGATAAAATATTTGTCTAATCTGGAAATTGTATTTTTAGCTGTACCCTCATTGGAAACAGAAATTAAGCTTGTCATTAGATGCCGGGCCACAGGAGTTGACTGAACAGGGTAATGTATGTTATATTCTGTGCTATACTTGGTCAAGTTTCATATATATCGTATTCCACATTATTTTATTAACTTTAATATCTGCACTTCCTATTACCAGACATGCCCCTCATTCAAAGCACAGAGGCACAGTTCTCTAATCAGAAGTGACAGGCTATATACTTTCTCTCAGCCATTACTCGGTAGCCTAGAGCAAAGAACTCTGTTTCCTTGAAAATGTTTTGAATTGGGTTATTTTTATTGAAGTATTAAAGTAATTCTTCAGATTTTAGGCTATTATTTAAGTACTTTTGGGAGAATACAATAACCTCTGGATTCTATAGGCTTTGTTACTTTAACAATACGAACTGCTAAATGCATCTTTTTAATGCTGGTTATATAAGTGTCTCAGAACTCATCTGACCAGCAGAAGCTAAGAGCATTCAGGTAATTATAGAAAATTAGCAGGCTAAATTAGTTTAGGAAAGCACAAAAGTATAATATTTAAGCTGCTTGCAAAACATGGGCCCTGCTTGCCAGATTTGCAGTGACAAATTAGCATTTCTAATGATTTTATCTTTGTCTTTTTTTTTTTTTTTTTGTAATTTGGTTGAAATAGCCAATAGACTGGTTAAGCAAGCTGAACTGGGCACTGGCTGGTATATTCTGAGAACGGACCCATGATTTCAATAAAAATTCCGATCTGTGATATTGGAGGAGGCAGCAACAGCAACGGCCAGACTCTGACTGTGAGTGTTGGGCAGGAAAACCCATGGTTGGATGGGACGGCCCTGCTGGGGTGCTTCTGGGGTCAGAGGTCAAGCCACAAGGGCACCTTTCTGGAAGTGACTCCCTTTTACCAACAGGGAGGTGGAAAGAGGAGACGATTCACAGATACACCTTGAACTAGTGTGCCCGTGACACTTACACGGGGGCACAGTTTCATCACACTTTCGATGCCCAGGGGTGAGTGTGTCACCAGGGGTTTGAGTAGGAGAACTGGATTTCACTGAGCACTCCATACTCACCAAGCCACAGTCTTTGGCATGTTGTCCGTGGAACCCTCCCTATATTGTCCTTCTCCCCTGCCAGGACGGGCCAAAGAAAGGGCGCCATTGGCTCAAGACCAAGTTAGCAAATGGCAGAGTTGAGATTGGAACCCAAGGTCAAAGTCAAGATTCTTCTACTCTGCTGTGCCACGCCATCTCCACTGAACCGGTGAGAGAGTTTCTACCTCATTTTTTTCCTTTTGTCGAGTGTCAGGGTAGTTTTGTTTGCAATCGGTCATTTCTAATGTGACCTAGAGATGATAAGTTGTCAAGAAGCTTTTAGGAAGGATAGTTTGTAATACATGGCTAACCAAAAAACAAACAAACCCCCCCAAAAACCCAGTGAGAAAATCAGCATTAGACCATCAGAAAAATAGCTGGATCCCGTGTCCTTCTCACATAACCATTAGAATTGACTTTCCAGTGTGGGAAAACTAACAAAATGAACCATGTGCTAAGTGCAAATCTGATAACCTGATAGGGAATCCAAGCTGCAATTTATCTCGGGAAAGTGTTGGAATTCATCTAAAAAACAAAATTCTGGCCAATAATCTAGGCATTCTGCTTTGGGACCAAGTACATGGAACCTGGGATTTCTGAAACTCAGTAAGAACTTGTATACAGGAGATAGGGGGAGGAGATGTTAAAGCAAATGGGAATACGGAGGGCTTTAAAAGCAATGTGGTTTCCAAAGCAACCAGCTAAACATCAGATAGAACCATTTGGTGACTACTCTGGATACCATGGTTCTAGTCATTGAACCAGGGCATGTCCCAACACGCTAAAACGCTGGCCAAATGGCTACGGATGTTATTTCTACTAACCTGTATGTGTGCACTCACAGTGCACAGTTTAAAATTCATGAAGTCTTAGGGGCACTGGGTGGCTCAGTCGGTTAAGCATCTGACTTCAGTTCAGGTCATGATCTCAGGGTCCTGCAATCGAGCTCTGTGGCAGACTCCATGCTCTGCTTGTCCCTCTGCCCCTCCCTCTGCTCATACTCTCTCTCTCAAATAAATAAATAAAATCTTAAAAAAAGTAAAATTCATGAAGTCATAGATCTTTATAGTAGGCTGTTAGACCGGCATTGTTACCCCCATATTATAGATGAGGAAATGACTTTGCCTTACTCTCTTAGCCCAAGGAATCCAGTTAAGCAAAGCACAGTTTAGTTGGAGACAAAGGGAGGAAACAGTTTTTTAGAAAAAGTGCTTGGAATGTCCTTCATTATATGTTCTGCTTAGGAACTGTCTTCCTTCTATGATGACCGATTCTCTGTGAGATCATTTATTAGCAGTGGTAGAGATAGTGATGTCCACCAAGCATTCCTGTCCGTTCTCCCAAATTTCCCAGCCTCCTTGCAAACACAGAGGGTGTGTCTTCTGTTTGGCCAAAGGGCTGCTTCCCGCTGAAAGAGCCTGTGTGCGGCTCATCATGGCTCTCTCTGACTTCCTCTGCTCATAGAGGCCTATGCTGAGATGTAGGAGCACAAGCAAGATTGACACAGCCTGGACCACTGAGTCACACGGGATGTAGCAGAGCTGTCCTACGAGCCGCCCAGATTTTCAGTGGGTTTCGTAAGAGCGGGGAAAGTAACATTGCTGTGTTAAGCCACCGAGATTCTGGGGTTGTTTGTTACAGCAGCACAAGCGCATCCTATCCGGACTTTTACACATCCCTCTGGACACTTGCTTTGGCAACTTCTCCCCTCTTTCCAGACGTGGAGGCTCCTCCTCCTCCTTCTACTTGGTTGACTTCCCATCCTCTTGGGTTTAGCTCAGTGATGACTGACTCCATGAAGCCATTTGTGATCTTCATATTAGGGGCGTGGTATAAAAATGAATTCTATTGTGTGTGTAGTTGTCACCATTGTCCCCTCCTTGCTGAAATTGACTGTAACAAGTGGTTGGAGTTTTCACTGGAGGGTAGTTTATATTTATTTGAGCTGCCACCAACTCTTATTTAGTTTGCATAAACTACCCGGGACAGAAGAGGAATCTCCCCGGACCCTGTTTATCTTGCGAGAGCGGAGCTTGCTCTGGAGAGCGGGTCACTCCTCACGTGGGCCTCCCTCCATCCCTTTTAGCGATGAATAATCCGTCATCAGGAGAGGGGATTAAAAAATAGATTTATTGTTATTTCTAAAAGTCAGAACTAGAGGATGAGTAAACACAACAAGAGATGTATAAGAATGTAAGTAGAAACACTATTTTACAATAACATGTACTGGAGCACATTTATGTACTGGAAACTATGAAAAATAACTCTCTTTAAATGATTTAACATTTGCTCTTCCTTATATACAGTCGAATTTCCAGTGGGAGAACAAAGATATGCATGGCTCTCTGGGCCTTTCTTCGCGAAAACCCTTCCTTAAAACCTTCTGGAATGCTCCACGAGAGCCAGTGTGTGGTGTTAGCAGGAAACGGGGGCTGCCTTTAGTGCACACGGGTATGCATATCCTGTCTTCCTGACTCCCCTCACACATATGGGATCATTACTGGGGTCTGGGGGACCCCATGGACAGTCAAACAAGAGAGTCATTTGGAATAAGGCTCTGGAGAAAAAAGAGAGTGTGCCTTTGCATGAGGAGACCTGCATTCTGTATCTGTGATTGTTCTCCTAGGGGAGTCTGTGTTCAGGGTGGTTCGGGATAAGTTGTTTCTTCTGGTGATGGGGATGCAAAGCATTAGATGAAAAAAAAAAAAGGCTGATTTCACAGCTTTGCCCCTTTTTTCCCTGGAGGCCTCATCAGGTGGGCCATGTGGTTGGCTGGATTGATAATATAGAAAAGGATTCTAATAAAAGGTGCTGATCTAGGGGTGCCTGTGTAGCTTAGTCGGTTAAGTAGCTGACTCTTGATTTCGGCTCAGGTCATGATCTCAGGGTTGTGAGATCGAGCCCTGCGTCGGGCTCTGTGTTGGGTGTTGAGCCTGCTGAAGATTCTCTCTCTCCCTCTCCATCTACCCCTCCCATCACCTCCTTCTCTTAAAAAAAAGGTGCTGATCTAAACATCTAGGCATACTTCATAGTCCTTGAAAGTGGGTGAGATTTGTAGTGTCTTAAACGTGGATTGGTTGGAAGGGTATTGCCTTGGGGTTTTTGAGGACCCTAAAGGCCAGGGGGACCTGAAACTGGCAGAGTGACCACTGGAGTGATATGGCCCAGAGCTGGTGATGGCTACACAGCATCACAATAGCACCTAAACGAAGAGCTGGCTGACCATTTCAGTTTGGTCCACATACTGGGCATGAGCATCTTTTTCTAGAAGGGACCGCTTCTTAACGGCATCAGCTGCTTGTTTTGACATCTGAGTGGACTGTGTAGTCTTCTTTAATTTGGTCAAACCCAATGACTGGAGAACATAAGGGAACAGAGCAATTTGGAATAAAAGATGAAGTTGAGGACTCCGATCTCAGATACCTTTGATACGAACATTCTCTCCTTTACATTCTCTTCTGGGCACGGCTTGGATGCTGGAGGTCTGGTTTTTACGACCCTTTCCCTCACCCTGTGTAACTAGCCAACCTTCTTTCCTTAAGAAAGCGACCTGGATGGAATGTGATCACAAAAGTCCCCTCAGAAAAACAAGGACAGCATTTGCAATATTTGGGAGTGAGAAGTAAAATGTGTGGCTCGTAATCTTTGTTTTTACGTATGCCAAATCACAATCCCATGTGTGTGCGTGTATGCACACATGTAATACCTAAGCTTAATTGCCTGCTTTGGAAATCTGTGACAGAAAAATAAGATCACATAGGTGTGTGTTGGTTTTTTGCATATGTTGAATCTCTGGTTTCAGTATTATTAAACTGGTTTCTATGCAGTGGCACTGAGCCACCTCCATACTAATGTAATATTAAGGACCGCATAATTAGCCACCTTAATAAATTTTTCCAAGATGGATAGGCAATGTTTGGCTTTCTTCAGAAGAAAACATTCCTCTAATAGTATTCTGTGGGAAGCTATGGAGAGAACAATGAACAGAAATATCTGGAAATATATTAAGATATATGTGCATATATTGGGCATTAGCACCATACCCTAAGCATATTGGGAATATGCTTCAAAATATTTCAAACATTGTTGACCTTTGTTATATAATCCCAGGCTTGGGGAAACATATTTGCATAGACTTAGCAATATATTGTAAATAACTACGTAGGACAGTGTGTATTTTTCCTTAAGATGCAGTATTATAAGCAAGACATTAAATTATGCCTATCAGACAAAGCAGCTGGATCTCGACATTTTTTTATAGCGCATTCTATTGGGAAGACATCCCTGCTTCTAAAAAGCACATGCATTAACTGCCTGATTCATGTGGTGACATGTGGCATATCCAAATGCATTATGGATCTCTCAGGAATAAAAACAACATAGCAAAACCATCACCTTGGGATGTTCATTGAGTGAATATTTTACAGACACACTCCTTTTATATTTATATAATAATTTAGTGTTATGACAATTTTTTTAGCAGAGTTGGCAGTTTTTCTTTTTTATAATGGTATTATATTTGTGAGCCTATTAAGTGCATATGGGATAAACTACAGAAAAAAGTATTTTTCATAATTCCTCAGGGTGCTTGTAGCAAAAAAAAAAACATATTGGTTTAGAAAAATGTTAATAAAAGGTCAAGCAGAACTTTCCAGTGCTTAGCATGACAGCGATGGCAATTTTGAGGCCTTTTTTGAATTGTATATCAAGGACACGTGGGGATTTATGGGGCTTCCAGAAGGAAAATGGCACCTAATGTCCTTTCTGAAAGGGAGACTGACCCTTTGACAGGGCTTATGAGTCTTTAACAAAGAATCACAACAGCGTCTTGCTTCCTCCTCCTGCATCCATCCCCCCTCAACAATGAACCCGGCTGGTTTCTGGCTTGGCCTGGGTCCCTAGAGGCCAGCAGGGCTGGGCTGTTGGCATTAGGGGCTGCACACGGGCGCCTCTCTAGCTGGGCATCCTTCCAGGAGCCAGGGGTGTGCATGGTGAAAATTGGGGGTACTTCTTCCCTTTTCCATCCTCCCAGGCAAGAAAGCACAGCTGCTTCTCCAGACCAGAGGCAAAGGCAGGTGCATAGAGATGAATGGGGCAATGGCCACCTGCCGAGCAGCGTGTCAGGGGGCTGAGGTCCTGGCCCTTCAAGTGCTGCCCAGCGTGGGAACCCCTGTTGCTCATGTGCTCCCCAGCTTCCCATTTCTCTTGCAACAGGGACATCAGGTAAGAACACGGAAAAATTCTGTATTTCTTAATCTCTCTCCCCCCCCCCTTTTTCCTTTCAAAGAACTTGTAAAAATGCAAAAATAGAGCATAGTTATTTGGGGATTTTTATTTAGCAGTTGTCTGAATTTTAGCATGTTTCAGGCAAACCTATACACTGTGATTCCAGACCAGCCTCAAATGGCGCTTTGTCAAAATAGAAATGTTCTCCGTGAAGAAGTGGACAGAGAGTGACTGCCTTGGAATGGACCCAACCTGGCTCCCCAGTAGCAGGAGCCCAGGAGGCCAGGCCCCTCAAGTAGCCGGACACACCCTCATCCCACGGCCATTTGGCTGTGGTCCTCGGGAAAGGTGGAGAAAAGTCGCAGGACCCACAGGACATCGGTCACACATTTATTCTGGATCTGCCTGATTGTTTTTCCGAGGCTTCACTTCATCTATCCGGTCAGCTCTGCACTTACTATATTATCGTGCAAATGACAGCAAAGGGCTCATCGGAGCCCAGCTTGAGCTCCTACCTTTGAGAAGAGGGGACTTGCTGGGCTGCAGTGGCCGGGCCTTTGGGGCTGTGTCCCACCTGCGATGCTCATTGCGGGGTTCCTGGGCACCTCTTCACCGAGGCCAGGCACACCAGGGCTAGTGAAGCACGCTGCCCTTGCCCTTGTGGGGACAGAGACTAATCCAGCCATCACCCCAGCAAGTATGGAATTACAGGGAGTATGGAATGTCCCCATGAGGACACAGGGCTCAGTGCCATGACGGTGTGAAGAGGTGGGGGTTCGGCAGCTGACCCTGTCTCTATTGAGAATTCTGAGATTTTTGTTCCTATGAATTTTTTTTTCACATCAATTGTGATTTTTGAAAATATTGCACTTGCCTTGATTGTTGAGTTTTTTGGTGCCTCCTTACAGTTTGAGGCGAGTGCCTCACTTTCCTCACCCTAGACCTGTCGCTGTGAGTCGGTAGACTAGGTCAGGTCTGGGGTGTGGGGTGGTGGTGGAAAATATGCCCCTGAGGAAGGGGGTGCTGATCTGCAATCGAGTGCATGCCTATCAGCTAATCAGGGAGAAAGTTCCAGAGAGAAGGGACAGTACACACTCAGTTGTAGATGAGGAGGAGGGCTTGGTGTGTTCAGTGTGAGGCAGGAGCCATGTGGGATGGGGGCAGGGGGAGCCCCCAGTCTTTCAGATCTCACGACCCCTCCCTCCCCAGCAGGGTGCCCTGTCACTTCTGTCTGCGGCCCTGCTGTGAGCAGCCTGCTGACCCTGTCCCTCGCCCTGGCCTGGCTTTCAGAGGCATACTACTCCCCCCAGGACGAGCCCCTGCCTGCCCAGCCTGTATGGATCTCTGCCACCAGTCCTGCTCTGCTGGGCTCGCCGGGGCCACATAGCCCAGGGCAGTCCACCCTTGCCGCCTCCTCCGGGATCCCCTTGTAGCTTGGGTCTTCTCTCTCCACACTCACTATGAGCTCCCTGGGCTGGAACTGCCTCTTTGCCTTTTCTGGTGATCTCCTCAGGCCTAAGTATGGCGGACGTGGGGCAGGCTCTCAGGACACCCCTGCGCATCTCCAAATGGGCAGTTTTGTCCTTGGATCCCTTAGTGGAGCAGCTCAAGGGAGAGCATGCTGGGTCAAAATATATTGTATATCTTCGGTGAGCCTGAGGGTGGTGAAGGTCACTGAAGGGCACGGGTCAGCTCCCCAACATGTCAGGGGGTGCAGGAGTGGCTCCAAATTCCCAGAGCTCTGCCTAGGATGGGTTTGGTGTTGGTGCAGGGTCTCATCCTTCCCTTTCCAGCCCTGGGACCCTTTACTAGTCATGCAGACAGTGTGACATAGACCGTTCCCAGAGCATGTGGCTTGGTGGGAAAAGAGCAGGGTCAGCGCAACTAATCCTTTTGTTTCTAGTACGTTCTGCACTAATTTTGTGGAGGGAGCATGGCTGAATGTCTGTTTAGGAATCTAATGCTGGGATAAAAAAAACAACTCAATGTTTATTAAATGTGCTTATCTATTTCCTAATTTATCTCGCCTCTCATCCCTTAACCATTTTTGGGAAAGGAGGGGAGGTGCCCCCTGGGGAAAGGAAGTCACTTGGAGCACAGACACTCAGACATGGGGCTGTCCTGCAACCAGGAGCCCTCCCCTTCCTCCAGGGGCGGTGCATTGCTGAAGGTCCATAGCGGCTCCTTTGCTCTGCACTCAGCAGGGACTCATCCAGTCCCCAGTTCTGGTCCCCATGGGGAGGGGCAGGATGCCCAGGGCTACAGTTCTGGCCTCAGGTGTGACGCTGACAGGCATATTCACTTCCACCCACCCAACCCCTCCCTGCTCTGGCCAGCAGCAAACACGGCTTCCCTTAAACACGGCACAGTGATGCCTTCAGCCCCCTGGCTACTGAGGAACTTTTGTGCTCATTATGTCATTAGAATCCTGGGACAAGCCACCAGCTCACAGATGGGCAGACAGAGACCCAGCTTTGTCCGACTCTGCTGTGTCCTTCCTCAGCAGCACGTGGACACCCCGGGGTCTTGGGGAAGGTGATTGGTTCTGAAGGTACAAGCCCCCCCAACACCCCCACCCCCGGACCGTGGGCATGGCCTTCTCCCCAGCAGTAATGCTTGTATGAAGTGGATCCCTGCCGCCTTTGGATACAAAGCGGGTAGAGAAACAAGCCACTGGAGTGTGTCTACGCATCCCTCCCACTCTCCTCTGTGCTTTCTCTGTGTGGCAAACACTGATAAGTATCTGCCACGTGCCAGGCATCATACCAAGCACCAGGACAGAGCCGTGGAGTCCACGTCCAGAGTTGGGGTGCTCACAGAGGCTCGTGCACACAGGCCACCCCGTGTGCGCTCCCGCTTCCCTTTGTTGAAGCAGGCGGGGTGGAAGGGGCAGGCCTCCCCACTGCATGCCCAGGCTGCCTCGGTCCCACGATGTGGTCTCGGGCTGGGCTGTGGCTTTTGTGAGACCCAGGGGGCCCGGGCCCCGTCAGAGTCTGCTGGCGCTAAGATGTCCATGGTCAGCTTTGTATTTCACTTCCTGCTTTCCATGTCAATACCATGGGTCCCAGGGTTAGCTTTTTGGGTGGAACTGTGCCCAGAAGACTCTTTTGGGGATGCCTTTTTTTTTTTTTTTAAATCACATGCCTTACTTGGGACAGATGGATTTTCAGGTGGCCGAGAGGGCGCCAACCTGGAATCTTAGTACCTGTAACCACCTGCTACCTCCTGTCTGGTGCCTTCACACATCTACTGAACCAGTTTGTCCCCGGGCATTTGGACCCTGCCTGAACTCCCGAGCTGTGTCGCACAAAAGAACCTCCCTCTCCCCCATCCCAAGCACAGGGTCCTCGAGCCAGCTTTGGATTTGGGTGAGGATGATGGAAATCACAAATTCATCTCTGAGCTATTTGCACAGAGGTGATGGATCCTAGTGTCTGACCCCTAGGAAGGCACAGGACTAACCTCACACTGTCCCCAGGGCCCAGCTCCCAGGTCCCCTATCCCCCAACACCCCAAGGGGGCTTACTGGGTACAAAAGAACAGCTTTCCCAAGCGTGGTAACACAGACCTCTTCAGATACTGGGGAAGCAGTGCACAGAGAAATGGGAATACGGTACCAGGGAGAAGCAGAGACCTCCTGTAATTGGGGAATGCAGATGTGGAGGTCTAGAACAGGCACCTCAATTTAGAAGAATAATTTTAAGAAAAAATTTTGATTAATTTTTATATACAAATGGTGATAATGATTTTTAAAAGATTTAGTAGGGAAAACATAGAATTTTGCCCCCCCGCCATATAAATACAGTGGACTCACATTGGAACTCAGGAGGAAATAAGTCATGGAAATCCATTAGTGATCTCCTAACCCTGAAAAAAGGTGTAAAATCTCATATATTCCTCCTCCCATCACATGGGGCATTGGATGTAGGAAAACTTTCGATCTAGATTTTGGAGAAAGTATGATTTCTAGGCTGGACCACGTGGCGATGGATACAAAGTAAGGGTAGATGATTGAATGGGTCAATAATACATATTCTCCTCTCTTTGCTTCACCACTAACTGGTCAACATTTTGGTTGGACCCAAGGCCAATTTGTAGGATGATTTCTGGACTGAGGAGGGATGGCGGATGATGTATCTCCAGTCAATGCTCTTGGCCTGGTTCTCTTTTTTCAAAAAAAGTCCAGATCTACTGAGAGACGAACTGCCTGAGCATCCTTGTTGACCAGGGGCCCTGAGGAGAAAAACAAGATTCCACCCCCAAGATGCACTCATGGTTGCTTACGGAATTGTCAAGTGTGGGGGCCAAGGTTGCCGGCCTGGCACAAGCAAGGACACCCCAGCTCAGGCTCAGAATCTGCAGTGACCTCCTGACTCAACCGGAGTCGTGGTGTCTGCAGAAATGAAATTGGATCCCATCCTTCCGCACAAAATCTTCCACTGGTCCCACTGCAATTACACCCAGAAGAAAATTCAAACTTCCTACTATGGCCCAGAAGGTTCTCCAGGATGTGAGAACTCATACCCTCTCTCAATGTGCCGGACCCTACCTTCTGCCATCTTGCCTTTGCTTTTTTCCTTGCCTCCTTGCTGTTCCCGCAACCCGCTCCCCAATCCCCTGGCCTTCAACCTGCTGCTTTCTCTGTGGAAAATGCTTGCCCGGATGTGCGGTGACCCGCTTCTCACCCCACTCCGGTTTCTTCTCTTTGTTCACCTCCTCCGAGCGGCCCTCCCTGAGCCCCTCCCAGGGGTAGCTCCCTTCCCCAGCTCTCCCTCTCCGCTCACCCTGCTTCCTCCACAGCACCCCATCTCTGCTTTCTCCCTTTGTTCTCCATCTCTCGAAACTGTGACTCCATCAGGGTTTATGCCTGTGGCTCAGCTTCTAGAAAGTGCCTTAGTCTGAGTATGCATCAGAGCATATTCCATGAATATACGAACAAACACCTAAATGCACCACTGGCGGGAATGTAAATCAGTACATTTCTGGGAAACCACTGAAAACGATTTTTCTCATTAACAATTGATAAGAAATCATTAAATGTGCAAAGTTAGAAAATACCAATCAGCAAAAAGAATATTAAAAATTACTTACAACCTCCCACACTATTATTATTTCGACGTGTACCCTTACAGTTTTTTCTGTGCATGCAGAAAGCACAGTTACATTGTTTGTAATTTACCTTTTATTACTTAACAGTATATTATGATAAATCCTTAAAGGTTAATAAGTACATTTTTAGGACATTACTCTTGAGGACTCTGTTGTATGGAGAATTTATATATATACATACAGATCTATGTACATGTCTGTTTACTTTTCTCTTGTTGGACATATGATTCGTTTCCCCAAAGCAATGAACAGCTTGAGCTAAATCTCTATACACATCCGTGAGTGATTCCTTTGAAAGCAGAGTCTTTGGGTTGTGCATTTTTAAGGATTTTGATAAAATTACCAAATTACCCTTCATAAAGTTTACCCAACCTATCCTATCAACCAGTGGTGTCGAAAGGGTTCATTTCTTTGCCCTTGACAACACTCTATATCATTGTTTCTACCTTTACCAATACAGGAGCCCCTATGATCTCATTTTTGCTTAAATTTGCATGTCTTTGATGACTAATAAGGTTGAGCATCTTTTATATGCTTATTTATCATTTGTATTTATTCTTTTGTGAATTGCTATTCATGTCCTCAATACGGTTTTTCCTGTTAAAATATTTCTTCGTTATTCGTTTGTAAGAAAGCTTTATACATTAGGGGAATTAACCTTCTGTTATATGTATTAAATTTTTTCCCCTGGTTTTGGTTTACCTTTCAATTGCAAAACTGTATTTTTCACATGTGGATATTTTAAATTTGTACAATTCAAATTGAGCTATCTTTTTTTCTTTCTAGTTTCTGCCCTTGGAATTGGATTTAGAAAAAGCTTCCCCATGACAATTTATGTAGATGGTACTTTTTCGTTTCACTTAAAGTTTTAAATCTTTAATTACTATAAGATTTCCTTTAATATGTGGTATCAAGCAGGGTACTAATTTTATTTTCTGGATGAGTGGCAGATTGTACTTATATTATTATGGATTACTTATCCTTTCCTCATTGATATGAAATGCCTTTGTGTTAAAAATATAAATGTATGCATATGTGAGTCTTTCTGCACTCTCTTTTGCGCTTCAGTTTTTTTTTTTTTTTTAATGTAGGCTACACTCAGCATGGAGCCCAACATGGGGCTTGAACTCACTACCTTGAGATTAAGACTTGAGCTGAGATCAAGAGTTGCATGCTTAACCAACTGAGCCACTCAGGTGCCCCTGGGTGCCACTGTTTTAATTACTGTTGCTTTCTGCAATATGTTTTAAGATCTGGTTGAACGAATCCCATTTCTCCCTCTCTCTCTTTTCCTTTTTTAGGAAAATATTTCTTGGCTATTTTTTACTTATTTGTACTTTCAAGTGAAATTTGAAATCAATGTGACAAAATATCAAAAAAGCTTTGAAGGAGTTTTTTTGGACTTGCGTTTGGTTGAAAGATTAGATGGGGTAAGACCGACACAGTGAGGGTACAGACAGAGGCTCCCTGCCCAAGAGCCAGTGCATCTATTTTTATTATTCATTTGAGTACAGTTTGATGTTCACCCATCATTTCTCATAATATTCTGCATTTAGGCATTGCGCATCTAGAAAACAGTAATGTCATTAAGAGCCTTAAAAATGTTTATCTTCTTAGTAATTCCACCTCTAGTGATCTCAACAATGTGAACAGAAGTTCATGCATGAAGATTTTAGTTACAGCATTATCTAGAATGATTCCAACATTAGAAGCACTTTAAATGAACAATAATTGGGGGATGGATAAATAACTTTTGATACAGTCACAAGTTGAAATATTATGCAGCCCTTAAAAAGATATTTATGGAAATTAGTTTAGCTTAAATGTTGAATGGAAAATCATGATTGGACACTGCATGAACACTTTTATATTTTGTATGTATAGCTTCTGTACCCATCATAGAAAGCTCCTAGCATAAGACCAGGAAAATGGGCTAAAATGTAAATAAAAGTGGTTATATTCGGGAGAGGGGCAATGAGTGATGGTTATTTTTAATTTGAGGTTTTCTGCACTTCCTCACTCTTCTGCAGTTTGTATGCATTGATGTCCCGAGTGGAGCGAAGTGAACGAAGTGAACGTCTGGAAAGTGAGCCTGCGCCCCACGCGCTTCCCGGGGCGGGCAGGCGAGTCGGGCGGTGCCGGCCGGTGCAGTCCCGCGCGTGGCCGGAGGGTGGCAGTGTCCGCTCGCAGACCCGCCGCACGCGGCCCGCTGACCTTTGTCAGCCTCTGCAGTCTCTCGTTTATCACTGATCACAAGAGTGGAATGAACCTATTTACTTGTGTTTTGCTTTCCACTTATAATATCTAGTGGCATGGGAGGGAAATGAAAACAATTGTTCATAGGGGAAATTTATGAGCTTCATCTGGCTGCGAGATTTCCGCAGTTGCCCCACGCCGCCCAGGGACTCGGATTGCTTTTTGCATCTTCAGGCGAGGGGGAAGGCGCGTTTCCATCTGCCCGAATGGCTCTTGAGTGTTCGTCATTCCTGGCTTTCTGTGGCGGTGGCCTCTGAACAGCAGACTTTTCCAGCCATCTTTCCCTTCCCCTTGAGCTTGAGAAGAGCGCGCGGCCCCCCCTTTGGGGCTCTCACATTAAAGTGGTCCCCATTTCACGCTGGGCCCTCCACCAGGAGTCTGGATTAGCCTGGGTTTCCTGACTATCCTGCAAGGTCCTAAAATTTCTTCCCTTTAATGAGCTGGAGTGGGGTTCTGCTGACCCCTTAGGAACTTCAGGAGGCCTCTTCAATCTCCGGATTTGGGGGCAGGCGGCAAGGGGGAGCTTGTGGGCAGGTCCCTCCTCCTGGGGGTCTAGCAGCAACCTGAGAGCTATTGTCTTGTTGTCTCCTATCCAGGATTGAGGGGTTGGTGAGCCTGGGAGGAGAGACACCTGAGAGCTGAGGGCTATGGCTTCCATCCCTGGCCAGCCTGGCTCTCTCAGCCTGGCAGAGGGCAGGGTGATGGGAGGGGAGCTGCTTACTCTGACTGAGGAGAGGACAAATCAGTGGGCCCTTGTTGTCTTCAGACCTCTTGGACCTTGGGCTCCTGGAACTTGCTCCTGGGAACCTGGAACCAGCTCTACCTGAAGCCCAGCCCTGGGTGGGAGTGCCCATGCACTGAGCTGTTCTGTTGCCCTCATGAACAGCCCCCTCCCAGGTTGTGCACCGAGACACTCGGCCTGGGCAGAGAGGCGCCAGGGGTTCACACTTCAGGTGAGGCTGGAGGCTGTGTGTAAAAGGGGGAAGCCAGGCTGGAGGTACCAGGGGCTTGTAGTACCAGAAGCACGGAAGATGTTAAAACCACAGGAACACACTGCTAGTGTGCTTTGATGTGGGAGACTTTTCTACCACTTGATGCATGTCAGTATGTGTGTGTTTTTACAGGGGTGCTAATATTGTCTACAGCAGAAAAAGTTGTTTGGGGTTATAATCCATCTGGGATTCTGTCTGGTTCCCTCCTCCCTTCCTCCTTCCCTCCCTCCCTCCCTTCCTTCCTTTCTCTCTCTCTCTCCCTTTCTTGTTTTCTTTCTCTCTCTTTTTTCTTTCTTTTTCTCTCTCTCTTTCTTGTTTTCTTTCTTGTTTTCTCTCTCCCTTTCTTATTTTCTTTTTCTTTCTTTCTTTCTTTCTTTCTTTCTTTCTTTCTTTCTTTCTTCCTTCCTTCCTTCCTTCCTTCCTTCCTTCCTTCCTTCCTTCCTTCCTT
>NW_022589761.1:3281110-3286928 GCF_004348235.1 Phoca vitulina | reverse complement strand
CTTCCTTCCTTCCTTCCTTCCTTCCTTCCTTCCTTCCTTCCTTCCTTTTTTTCTTTCCTTCCTTCCTTTCTCTCTCTCTCTCTCCCTTTCTTGTTTCCTTTCTCTCTCTTTTTTCTTTTTCTCTTTCTTGTTTTCTTTCTTTCATTCATTCATTCTTTCTCTTTCTTTCTGTTTTCTTTTTCTTTCTTTCTTTCTTTCTTTCTTTCTTTCTTTCTTTCTTTTTCTCCCTTTCTTGTTTTCTTTCTTTCTTTCTTTTTCTTTCTTTCTTTTTCTTTCTTTCTCCCTTCCTTGTTTTCTTTCTTTCTTTCTTTCTTTCTTTCTTTCTTTCTTTCTTTCTTTCTTTCTTTCTTCTGATTTCTTTCTTTCCTCCCTTTCTTTCTTTCTCCTTTTCTCTCTTTCTTTCTTTTCTCTCTTCCTTCCTTCCTCTCTTTCTTTCTCTCTCTCTTTCTCTCTTCCTCTCTCCCTTTCTTCCTTCTCTCATCCTCTCTGACTCCCTCTACCCTCCCTTCTTTCTTTCCCTCTCCCTCCCTCCTTTCTTTTCTTGGCTGGGGGAGGTTTTCCTAAAGTGACTGTGCCTTTGGGATCCCACAAAGCCCACAGGGTGCTCACTCCCTGACTACACAGTCTCACTTGGCTGGGACCACTCCAGCTCTGCACCTGCAGGGATGTGACAGGGTGTGGCCGCTGCAGTGAGAAGGGTCAGGCACACAGGTGAGCCTTCGATGCCGAGTGGCCAGCACAAGGGCCTTGTGGAGTCTTGGCCAAGACTCTCCCCTGCAGCTGCATTTCCAGCACGCCCCCCCCCATGGGACCTGAGCTTCCCTGGGGACAACCTCAGCATCACTAAGGGATCCAGTCCTAATTCAGCCAGAGCTGTTTCCTCCCAGTGAGGTTTTCACTGTCAGGAACAGAAGAAAGGGAGCTAGTCCGCTCTCTGTCTTGGAGTGAATATTTAAAGACCCCATGTTATCAGCAGCGAGGACGCTGGCTTTACATTCACTGGTAGACGGTGGTCTGGTTCTGTCTCAGTGTCTCTCGCCCACAGGACCCTCCCTCAGCTCATTACAATCCACCACATTTCCCCAGCAGTCTTACAATCAAATTACTCAAAATTGCACTGCTTTATTGCATATTGCTAAACTCCAAGACAAGCAAATACCCAGATAATGAACAATTATTTATGACAAATTATTACCTTTACATATAAGATTAACAGTTTTTATTAAGTTCAGTCAAGGTGACAACCCCTCCCTGAAAAATAGCATGCGGTTTTCAGAGTGCCTGTGAAGGTCAGGTGTGGAGGGTGCTGTTTGAGGGGGTGTGTTTACGGGTTGCGGGGAGCCCCGTGCCGGTGGGGCCAGCCCTCCACTCTTTCCACGGAAGGCAGTCATCTTGCCACCTCGAGAACTGGGCAGCTTCTGTGGGGCTTCCTGCTCCCTTTGTCTCCCTTGACTATGTAATGATAAAAGCACTCAAGAACGGGACAGGTTGCACTAATTGCTTTTGCATTTAAGTTTTAAAAAATGTGTATTATTTGAAACTGAACTTAACTTTCACAATTATTTATGGACTCACTAACGTATGGTTTGGTGATTTCCCCCCATCTCCATGGTTCTTCTTGTGAACAGAAATCTCTCTCAGCTAATTATAACATACAGTATTTCCCCAGCAGTCTTACAATCAAATTATTCAAAATTGCATTTCTTTATTGCATATTGCTAAAACCCAAGACAAGCAAACATCAAGATAATAAACAATTATTTATTGCAAATTATTACCTAATATATAAGATTAACAGCTTGTAACTATTAAGATTAATACATGTGGTAAACTGTATTTATTATACTTATTTTGTAGCAAATATCTTTGTATAAAACATATGTTTATGTATTGCAATTAATGAGAAAAAGTGTAAGATTAACAATTTATGTTGGGTTTTGTTTTTAGATTTATGCACACTGTAAAACTTATTTATTGCACTTATTAAAAGTATTTAATGATGGACTTTTAGATGCTATATTTTTAATGTGCAAATATAAACTAAAGGAGTATTAAATTACAAAATGGAAAATTATAACCGAAGTCAAAGAATCTAACTATTTTCTGCTATAAATCTGCTTTAAAAAGATCATCACTGGAATTACTGAATCTTTAAATAGTGGCCTTTATAGTACATAATGAGTTCCAATGAGTTATCCTTTGAAAGGCTTTTTTCATCATTAAAACTAAACTCAACATCTTGCTCTTAAAGATAAATGTAGCTAACAGTGTAAACAGCAGAATCATTTCATTTTATGATGAGATGTTGAAGTCACATTGGTGAAGAGCAGTGTGCCTGGATGGGTCCCCCACAGCTGAGGGAGCAGGACCAGCAAGGTGGCACAGATTTAACTCACCTTGATGGCATTGAGCAGCCTGGGGGCGGAGGGGCGGTCCTCAGCTTTGCCATCCTGGCTCGCCTCCCTGGGGTGGAATCTCTATGCCACAGAATTAGAAAATGATGCACCCCAAAGGTGGTGGTATTGAGACTATTAAAAGAGAAACGAGGCACTGGCTGAGCATTTCTTGCTTTGCCAGGGTTCAGAGGCCCCGGCTGCTTTGGTGGGATGGGAGGGGAATTCTAGAAGGCAGTCAGAGCAGAGGAGCTAAAGAAACCCCTTGAGAAAACCGGCACAAGTTCTGGGTCCCTAGTTTTCATGGACGTTTTTAAGGAATGAGTTATGCAAATGAGCAATTCCTGGGTTTTCTTTGGAGAGAAGTTTCTGTAGCCAGGGGCTGCTAGCAAGAGGGAGCACCGCTCCTGAGCTGCCTTGTGTCCCCTGCATGCCTGTGGCCGGTGGCGTATACTCAGCTTGTGGACATGTGTTCTTTCCAACAACTGGGTGCTGACTCCTGAGTCTGGGGTCTTGTCCCACCCCACTTGCCCATGGAATGAGGCTGAGGATAGGGTTAGAGCATAGCTTACAAGCTGGACAGCACAGACCTCCAAACCATGGTCCTTGTGCAGGCGTGCGGAGACCCCGACAGGTGCTTGTTCCTCTGACCTCTGGACGAGGATTCGCCACACTGTGTGGGCGGGTCCCGGGGATGTGGGGGTGGTGGTGGCGGTGAATGTCCTTCTTCTCCTCCAGTGCTGCTCACGACCTAACCCTTCTTAGGAGGACAAACAGGAAAAGGTGGAAGGAGGAGGCCAGGGGAGGCAAAAAGGGAGAAAAGAGCTTTTTGGTCTTAAGCTATGCGGATTTCTGTTCACTGATGGAAATTTGGAAAACAAACCCCGCTTACTCAGAACACAAGTGCTCATTTACTGGGCAGTTTGTATATTTTTATTTCAGGTGTTGAGAGAACCCCCCCCCCCACACACAATTATTTGATTTGTAGTATAGGACACATACAAACATTCTTTGAAGAATGTGTAGAAAATATAAAACTCTGTTATTTTGGGTCTGCAAGCGTCGTGGGTGCTGTTCGGTGCTCCTGTCCCCGGGGTGCACCAGCCCACATCCGGGCCGACCCGTGAGCACGGGATCTGCCGCTCCCTCCAGAAGGCTGCTTGCAACCTGCGTGTGTAACAGGAGGAGGTGGGCAGCCTGGTTGGCTTCCATGTCCGCCGCACCCTCAGACTCCCTGCTTGGGACGAACACTCCCTTACTTCTCTTAGACACATATTTATTTATTTTTATGCTTTTTAAATTCATTTTTTATTGAAGTATAATTAACACAGTGTTTATATTAGTTTCCCGTGCACAGTATAGTGGTTCAACATTTCTATACATGACTCAGTGCTCATCCCCCTCACTGTGCTCTTATTCCCCTTTATCTCTAGCACCCCCCCACCTCCCCTCCTGGCAGTTTGTTCTCTGTATTTGTCTGATTTTTTTTGGTCTCTCTTTTTTTTTTTTTTGGTTTGTTCATTTGTTTTGTTTCTTTAATTCCACATACGAATGAAATCATATGGTATTTGTCTTTCTCCGACTGCCTTATTTCACTTAGCATTATACCCTCTAGGTCTGTTCATGTTGGTGCAAATGGCAAGATTTCATTCTTTTTTATGGCTGAGTAATATTCCATTGTGCACACATGTGTGTGTGCACACACACACACTAAATAAACATAAGTGTGCATATATCTTTTCAAATTAGTGTTTTCATTTCCTTTGGGGAGATACCTAATAGTGGAATTACTAGATCTTATGGTATTTCTATTTTTAATTTTTTGAGGAAACACCATACTGTTTTTCACAGTGGCTGCACAAATTGCATTCCTACCAAAGGTGCACAAGGGACCCTTTTTCACCACATCCTTGCCAACACTTGTTATTTCTTGTCTTTTTGATTTTAGCCATTCTGACAGGTGTAAGGAGATATCTTATTGTGGTTTTGGTTTGTATCTCCCAGATGATTAGAGATGTTGAACATCTTTTCACACGTCTGTTTGCCATCTGTATGTCTTCTTTGGAAAAATGTCTATTCAGGTTCTCTGCCCATTTTTAAATGGGATTATTTGTTTTTTGTTTTTTTTTTGGTGTTGAGTTGCATGTAAATTCTTTACATATTTTGGATATTAACCCCTTAACAGGTATATCATTTGCAAATATCTTCTCCCATTCAGTAGGTTGCTTTTTTGTTTTGTTGATAGTTTCCTTTGCTATACAAAAGCTTTTTATTTTGGTATAGTCCCAATAGTTTAATTTTGCTTTTGTTTCCCTTGCCTGAGGAGACATATCTAGAAATATATTTCTATGGCCCATGTCAGAGAAATTACTGCCTCTATTTTCTCCTAGGGGTTTTATGGTTTCAGGTCTCACATTTAGGTCTTTAATCTATTTTGAGTTTATTTTTGTGTATGGTGTAAGAAAGTGCTCTAATTTCATTCTTTTGTATGTAGCTGTGCAGTTCTCCCAACATCATCTGTTGAAGAGACTGTCTTTCCCCATTGGATATTCATGCCTCCTTTGGTGTAGATTGATTGACCATAAAAGCATGGGTTTATTTCTGGGTTCTCTATCCTGTTCCTTTGAACTCTGTGTCTGTTTCTGTGCCAGTACCATACTCTTTTGATTACTATAGCTTTATAGTGTATCTTGAAATTTGGGATTGTGGTACCTCCAGCTTTGTTCTTTCTCCAGACTGCTTTGGCTATTTGGGGTCTTTTGTTTCTCCATACACATTTTAGTATTATTTGTTCTAGTTGTTTAGGAATTTATTTATTAAGAAACCCACTCACCATTTCTTCATTTTTAAAAAAGATTTATTTATTTATTGAGCGTGAGAGGAGAGAGAGAGAGGAGGAGCAGAGGGAGAGGGAGAGAGAGAATCTCTAGCAGACTCCCTGCTCCCTCCCTCCTGTCCCACTACTTCACTTCAGCAAAGCATTTCAAAAACCTTACAGTGTGCACACCCTTCAACTCCTGAATTCCACTTTTAGGAATTGTCTGCAGGGAATAGTCCTGGATGAAACAAAGAATCATGTATGGCGGCATTTACTGCAGCTTTATTTTTGACTTTTTACTATAGAAAATGTAACAAATATACAAAAGGAACATGACCAGAGAAACAGTACCCCATTTCCTGTTCCCCAGATCCAACTGCCGGGCTCCTTCCTGTCCCCTGATTTATTTTTTATTTATTTATTTTTAAAATTTTATTTTATTATGTTAATCACCATACATTACATATTAGTTTTTGATGTAGTGTTCCATGATTCATTGTTTGCGTTTAACACCCAGTGCTCCATGTAGAACGGCCTCCTTAATACCCATCACCGGCTAACCCATCCCCCCACCCTCTTCCCCTCTAAAACCCTCAGTTTGTTTCTC
>NW_022589761.1:3280096-3281010 GCF_004348235.1 Phoca vitulina | reverse complement strand
AACCCTCAGTTTGTTTCCTGAGATTAAGAATTCCTCATATCAGTGAGATCATATGATACTTGTCTTTCTCTGATTGACTTATTTCCCTTGGCATAATACCCTCTAGTTCCATCCACGTCATTGCAAATGGCAAGATTTCGTTTAATTTTGATGGCTGCATAATATTCCATTGTGTATATATACTGCATCTTCTCTATCCATTCATCTGTCAATGGACATTTTGGCTCTTTCCATAGTTTGGCTATTGTGGACATTGCTGCTATAAACATCGGGGTTCATGTACCCCTTTGGATCACTACATTTGTATCTTTGGGGTAAATACCCAGTAGTGCAATTGCTGTGTCTTAGGGTAGCTCTATTTTCAACTTTCTGAGGAACCTTCATACTGTTTTCCTGTCCCCTGATTTATTGAAGCAAATCCCAGATACCATGTTATTTCACCCATCAGTAATTCAGAATGCTTCTCTAAAAGATAAGGACTTCTCAAAAAAGCATAAGTGTAATAATACCTTTATCTCACTTTAAATTTCCCAAATTCCTCCATATTGTCAAATATTCAGTCGATGGTCAGTTTCCCCTGCTTGTCTCAGAGTCTGACTTTTTCTTTCTTTTCTTTTTTTAAAATTTATTTATTTATTTATTTATTTATTAGGATTTTATTTCTTTTTTTAAAACTTTTATTATGTTATGTTAGTCACCATACAATACACCATTAGTTTTTGATGTAGTGATCCACGATCCATTGTTTTCGTATAACACCTAGTGCTCTATGCAGTACCTGCCCTCCTTAATACCCATCACCGGGCTAACCAATCCCCCCTCCCCCCTCCCCTCTAAAACCCTGTTTGTTTCTCAGAGTCCATAGTCTCTCATGGTTCATCTCTCCCTCCAATCCCCCCCCCCCATTTTTCCCT
>NW_022589761.1:3173456-3275096 GCF_004348235.1 Phoca vitulina | reverse complement strand
GATCCATGAGCATGGAATATTTTTCCATCTTTTTGTGTCTTCTTCAATTTCTTTCATGAGTGTTTTGTAGTTCCTAGAGTATAGATCCTTTACCTCTTTGGTTAGGTTTATTCCGAGGTATCTTATGGTTTTTGGTGCTATTGTAAATGGAATCGTTTCTCTAATTTCTCTCTCTACAGTTGCGTTGTTAGTGTATAAAAAAGCAACTGATTTCTGTGCATTGATTTTGTATCCTGCCACATTACTGAATTGCTGTATGAGTTCTAGTAATTTGGGGGTGGAGTCTTTTGGTTTTCCACATAAAGTATCATGTCATCTGTGAAAAGAGAGAGTTTGACTTCTTTGCCAATTTGAATACCTTTTATTTCTTTTTGTTGTCTGATTGCTGTTGCTAGGACTTCTAGTACTATGTTGAACAATAGTGGCGAGAGTGGGCATCCTTGACGTGTTCCTGATCTTAAGGGAGAGGCTCTCAGCTTTTCCCCATTGAGGATGATGTTCGCTGTGGGTTTTTCATAGATGGATTTTATGAACTTGAGGAATGTTCCCTCTATCCCTATACTCTGAAGAGTTTTAATCAGGAAAAGATGTTGTATTTTGTCAAATGCTTTTTCTGCATCAATTGAGAGGACCATATGGTTCTTCTCCCTCCTCTTATTAATGTGTTGTATCACATTGATTGATTTGCAAATGTTGAACCACCCTTGCATCCTGGGGATAAATCCCACTTGGTCGTGGTGGATGATCCTTTTAATGTATTGTTGGATCCTATTAGCTAGGATTTTGTTGAGGATTTTGGAATCCATATTCATCAGGGATATCGGTCTGAAATTCTCCTTTTTGATGGGGTCTTTGCCTGGTTTGGGGATTAAGGTAATGCTGGCCTCATAGAATGAGTTTGGAAGTTTTCCTTCTGTTTCTATTTTTTGAAACAGCTTCAGTAGAATAGGTATTATTTCTTCTTTGAATGTTTGGTAGAATTCCCCAGGGAATCCATCAGGCCCTGACCTCTTGTTTTTGGGGAGTTTTTTGATCACTGCTTCAATCTCGTTACTGGTTGTTGGCCTATTCAGGTTGTCAATTTCTTCTTGTTTCAGTCTTGGCAGCTTATAGGTTTCCAGGAAGGCCTCCATTTAATCCAGATTGCTCAGTTTTTTGGCATATAGTTGTTGATAATAATTTCTAATAATTGTTTCTATTTCCTTGGTGTTAGTCGTAATATCTCCCCTTTCATTCATAATTTTATTAATTTGGGTCCTTTCTCTTTTCTTTTGGATAAGTCTGGCCAGTGGTTTATCGATCTTATTAATTCTTTCAAAGAACCAACATCTAGTTTCGTTGATCTGATCTACTGTGTTTCTGGTTTCTAATTCATTGATTTCTGCTCTAATTTTAATTATTTCTCTTCTAATGCATGGCTTAGGCATCGTTTGTTGCTTTTTCTCTAGTTCTTTAAGGTGTAGAGTTAGTTGGTGAATTCAGGATTTTTCTATTTTTTTGAGTGAGGCTTGGATGGCTATGTATTTCCCCCTTAGGACCACCTTTGCAGTATCCCATAGGTTTTGGACGGATGTGTTTTCATTCTCATTGATTTCCATGAATTGTTTATGTTCTTCTTTGATTTCCTAGTTGACCAAACATTCTTGAGCAGAGTGGTCTTTAGCTTCCAAGTGTTTGAATTTCTGCCAGATTTTTTCTTGTGATTGAGTTCCAGTTTTAAAGCATTGTGGTCTGAGAATATGCAGGGAATAATCTCAATCTTTTGGTATCGGTTGAGACCTGATTTGTGACCCAGTATGTGGTCTATTCTGGAGAAAGTTCCATGTGCGCTCGAGAAGAATGAGTATTCTGTTGTTTTAGGGTGGAAAGTTCTGTAAATATCTATGAAGTCCATCTGGTCTAATGTATCATTCAAAGCTCTTGTTTCCTTGTTGATTTTTTGCTTAGATGATCTGCTCATTGCTGAGAGTGGAGTATTGAGGTCTCCTACAATTAAAGTATTGTTATCAATATGACTCTTTATTTTGGTTAACAGTTGGCTTATGTAGATGGCTGCTCCCATGTTGGGGGCATAGATATTTACAATTGTTAGATCTTTTTGGATAGACCCTTTAAGAATGATATAGTGTCCTTCTGTGTCTTTAATTACAAACTTTAGTTTAAAATCTGATTTGTCTGATATAAGAATTGCTACCCCAGCTTTCTTTTGAGGTCCGCTGGCATGAAAGACGGATCTCCATCCCTTCACTTTCAGTCTGGATGTATCTTTAGGTTCAAAATGAGTCTCTTGTAGGCAGCATATGGATGGGTCCTGTCTTTTTATCCAGTCTGCAACCCTGTGCCGTTTTATGGGAGCATTTAGGCCATTCACGTTGAGAGTGATTATTGAAAGATATGAATTAATTGTCATCATGTTGTCTGTGAAGACGTTGTTTTTATAGATTGTCCCTGTAAATTTCTGTTGTATATCACTCTTGGGGTCTTTCTCCTTTTATAGAACCCCCCTTAATATTTCTTGCAGGGCCGGCTTAGTGGTCACATGTTCTTTCAGTTTCTGCCGGTTGTGGAAGCTCTGCATCTCTCTGTCCATTCTAAATGAAAGCCTTGCTGGATAAAGTATTCTTGGCTGCATGTTCTTCTCATTTAGTACCCTGAATATGTCTTGCCAGGCCTTTCTGGCTTGCCAGGTCTCTGTGGATAGGTCTGACATTATTCTGATGTTCCTCCCTCTGTACGTAAGGAATCTCTTCCCCCTAACTGCCCTTAAGATGGTTTCCTTGGTTCTAAGATTTGTAAGTTTTACTATTACATGCTGGGGTGTTGGCCTGTTTTCCTTGATCTTGGGAGGGGTCCTCTCTGCCTCTAGGATGCGAATGTTTGTTTCATTCCCCAGATTAGGGAAAGGTCTCAGCTACGATTTGCTCAGATACATCTTCTAGTCCTCTCTCTCTCTCCACTCCCTCCGGGATTCCAATTATTCTGACATTGGAACACTTCATGGTGTCACTTATTTCTCTGATTCTATTTTCATGGATTCTGAGTTGTTTTTCCCTGGCCTCCTCTTTTCCCTTTTTATCTATTATATTGTCTTCCAGGTCGCTTATTTGTTCTTCTGCCTCAGTTACCCTAGCTGTTAGATTATCTAGATTGGATTGGATCTCATTGATAGCATTTTTAAGTTCTGCCAATTCAGCTTTCATTTCTGTCCTTAGAGACTCTATGTTGCCATTAATTGATTTCTCCATTCTAGCCATTGTCTTCACAATTGCTAGCCTGAATTCCACCTCCGACATCTTGGTTATATCTGCATCCATTTGTAAATCTGTAGCATAAGTCATAATCTCTGAGTCTTTTCTATTTTGGGGGCTCCTCCTCCTAGTCATTCTGTTGATGGGTGTTTGAGGGAATGTATAGAGTCCAAATTATTGACCAGAACCCAAGCAAGATGCACCTGTTTTCTTGGGACCTTAGGGTTGCTGGCCTCTTGTTTTCCCAGCCTGTCTTCTGCGGGAGGGGCCTGCTGCACTGTTACTCAGGCAACCCTGTTTGGGCGGTGTTGCCCTGCCCCCCTGTGGTGGGGGATGGGCTCAACGGGAATCAGTTTTTGGGGCTTTTGTTCTCTGGCGGCTTTCCCTGGCGGCTTTCTGCATCTCTTCCCTGAGTCAGAGCAGAAGAGAGCATTTCCAACCCTCTGCCTCAGAGCAGAGAGATCGCAGTCTGTTCTTCAGTGAGCTCTCCAGGCCACACCGTCTCCATTTCTGTCCGTGCTGCTATAAACTGCAGCGTCCTGGGTTGTGCCCCCCTCAGCAGTGCTCCAGTCCTGCCTCCAGGTCGGGGCACGTCTCTGCCCTTTGTGCTTCTAAAACCGCCAGCTGCTCCCACTTCGCACGCACGACCCCGCCGCTCCGGGTTTCTGTCCTGGGGGCTGCAGTTCGCAGGCGCGACCCCACTGCTCCAGGTTTCCCCCCCCTGGGGGCTGCCCTAGAGTCCTTTCTCTGCCGCTACTGCTACCGGTCTGCGAGTCTGTGCCCATCCCCAGCGCGCAAGGCTGTCGCTCACCGGCGGTGTAGGATCCCCACGGCCAGGCACCCTCCCGCTGCCGTTTATCCTCCGATATCTGCCCAGGGAATCACGGTTCCCCGCTTTGTACCTCAAAACCAACCGCCTGCGATATTCTGTTTGTAGAGATCCAGATCTTACATCTCAGGCTGGTTTCGTGGGTGCTCAGAGTGGTCTGGTAGATACCCAGCTCAATTCTGGGGACCAGTTGAAATAGGGTCCCCTACTCCTCTGCCATCTTTCCTCTGCCCCCTGACTTTTTCTTTGAAACAGTTTCTTTGTTTGAATCAGATAAGGTCAGTCCATTGTGATTGGTTGACGTGCTTCATCTTTTTTCACCCTTTCTCTCTCTTCCCTTTGGAATTTACTGAAGGAATTGGATGAGCTGGACTGTTTCCCCTCTACTTGATTTTGCTGATTGCTTTGTTTTCATGTCACTTAATATATTCCTGTGTCTTTTGTATATCATGTGACTTTGTCCCCCATAGAAATTATAGCATTATAGCTATTGCAGATATCTGTGTCTCAAAATACAACTTATGTTCATCTCCACTTTGAAATGATTGAATCTGCCACTAGACCTTTTTATTCAATAAGTAAATGAAGATCCACATATATTATTATGCCACAAGTTTGCTTTTTATAAACTATTTTGATAACTATATTTCAATAGTTTATAACCTATACATTTTATTAAATTTCATTTTCCTGAGAAGAGGTGCACACTTCACCCAGATGACCAGAGGGGCCAATGGCTCCCAAAGGTAAAATCTTCCAATATTTTAAGGCTGCAAAATGGTTATGTTCTATTTCTATCACATCTTCTTACTTCATTAGTTGGAACAATTTTATAAGAAAAAGTACCTATCATCAACTCTTTGGTTATCTTGATTTTTAGGGATTTGAAAAAATGAAACTTTTTATTTTGAGATAATTTTAAACTCATGTGCAGTTTAGGAAACCATACAGAGATCCCATGAACTCTTTACCGAGTTACCCTAATCATAGCATTCTGTAAAACTATAGTGCACTATCACAATTAGGATTATTGACATTGATGTAGGAAACATACAAAGCAGTTCTATCTCCATAAGAACTCCTTATGTTGTCCTTGTTTTATTTCCTCCTCCTTCTCAACCACTAATCTGTTTCTATACTTGTGTCATTTCAAGAATGTTACATAAATGGAATTATACCTTTGGGGATTGTTTTTTTCACTTAGCATAATATATGCATATTATATTCATTTGTGGAATTTTGATAGATATTGCATTAAACCTATATATTAATTTCAGGAGGAGTAATCATTAGCATGTTGAATCTTCTTATCCATGAACATGGTATGTCTCCTTGTTTGCTTAGATCTTTCATTTCTTTAATCAGTATGTGTAGTTGTCTGTATATGTCTTGCATATATTTCGTTAGATTTACAACTTAATATTTCATTTTTTGAACAATTATAAATGTACTTTTTTTTAAAACCTTTGGTGTTGATGTGTTTACTGCTAGTTAGTATATTGAAATACAATTGATTTTTGCATGTTTATCTGGTATCCTGAAAACTTATGAATTTGCTTTTAATTCTAGGAGATTTTAAAAAATATATTTCTACATAGATAATAATGTCATCTGCAAATATAAACAGTTTCATTTGTTCTCTTCTCATTTGTGTGCCTTTTATTTCTTTTTAAAAATTATTGCATCAACTAAAACTTCCAGCAACATGTTGAATAAACATGGTGAGGGTGACACCTTGCCTAAACTCAGGAATATCATTCAGTCTTTCACCATTAGGTTCAATGTTAGCTGTAAGTTGTTTGTAGATGTATTTTATCAAATTGTGGAAGTTCCCCACTATTCCCAGTTTGCTGAGAGTTTCTTCTTTTTATAATATGAATGTGTGTTGAATTTTGTCAAATGCTTTTTCTGCATCAATTAATATCATCATATGATTTTTATTTTTTAATCTGTTAATATGGTGGATTGCATTGGTTGATTTTCTAATATTGAACCAGACTTGCATCAGTGGAATACATCCCATTTGTTATTGTGTGTATATTTTTTTATATATTCCCTAATCCCATTTGCTAATATTTGTGAAGGATTTATTCATCTACATTCATGAAGTTCCTCTTTCTCCTCCCTCTCTTCCTCCTTCCCTCCATCTCTCCCCCTCTCAGTCTCTCTCTCCCTCTCTCTTTCCCTTCTTCCTTAGCTCCCTCCCTCCCTTCCTTCCTGGCTTCCACAGTCTTTGTCTGGTTTTCATATCAGGGTAATACAAGTGTCATAATATGAATTGGGAAGCGTTCCTCTATTTATTTTCTGGAAGAGATTGTGTAGAATGGTGTTAATTCTTCTTTAAACATTTGATAGAATTCACCAGTGACACCATCTGGGTCTAGAGATTTCCTTTTTGGGAGTTTTAAAATTACAAATTCAAATTTCTTAATCATTATAGGGCTATTCACATTATCTTTTTCATGTTAGGTGAGTTATGGTTATGTATAAAGAATGTGATACTTAGAGCAACCACTAAAAAAGCTATACAAAGAGATACACTCCAAAACACAACAGATGATGTACTGGTGTCATTATTGCACTAGTTTGAATCAAGCATAGAAACATTTCTCCCTTTAAGTACCTTTATCTTCCCCAGGTTTTCAAATATTTTTTTCAAATATTTTCTCTACACACATTTAGAATCACAGCAAACAGTGTTATGATTTTTGCTTCAACCATCAAACATGATTTGGAAAAGTCAAGAGAAGGGAAGCCTATTTATTTACCCACATTTTTGTTTATTGAATTCTCTTTTCCTTCTTGATGTTCCACATTTTTTTTTCTTTTCTTTTAAGGCATCCTTTCCATTTAAAGAACTTCCCTTAGCCATTCTTTTAGGGTTGGTTTTCCCCGGACAAATTCTAAGTTTTCCCTCACTGGAGAATGTCTTGATTTCTCCTTAATTACTAGTGGGTATTTTTGCTAGGTATAGAATTCTGGGTAGGCAGTTCTTTTCTTTTCAGTACTTGAAGAACTTCTACTGGCCTCCATGGTTTCTGATGAGAAATTACTATTATTCTAATTGCTTTTACCCATATATTAACATGACTTTTTTTCTGGTTATTTTCAAGATTTTTGTCTTTAGTTTTAAGAGGTGTAAATATGATGTATCTTTTTTTTTTTTTTTGTATATATATTGTTTGGGTAAACTTAGCTCTTTGATCTGTAGGTTTATGTCCTTTGTCAAATTTTTTGTCAAACTTCTTCCTGTGAGTACTTTCTAGTCCCATCTTCTTTCTTGTCTCCTTCCAGGACTCTGAGGAAATGAATGTTAGGTCTTTTGTTATAATCTCACAGGTCTCTGAGGCTCTATTATTTTTTTGAGTCTATTTTTTCTCTCTGTCATTCAGATGGTTGATGTCAATTCTTCTCTTTTCCAGTTCACTGATTCTTTCCTCTTTCCCCTCCATTCTGCTTTTCAACTCATTGACTTAGCTTTTCACTTTGGTTATTATATTTTTCAGTTCTAAAATTTTCATTTGGTTCTTCTTTATATCTTTTATTTCTTTGTTGAGACTCTTTTTTTCATTTCAAGTGTGTTTGCAATTGCTCACTGAAGCCTTTTTTAAATGATGAATGTTTTAAAATCTTTGTCAAATAATTGTAACATCTCTGTCATACTAGTGTTGGCATCTGATTGTCTTTTTTATTCAGTTTGAGACCTTTTTCTGTGGTATGATGATGATTTTTTACAATGACACCTGGGAGTTTGTGTTATATTATGAGATTCTGAATCTTATGTAAACCTTTTGTTTTAGATGGTGTTGTCTAGTAAGGAAGTGGGGGCTGCCTATCAGTTTTGGCTTCAAATATTTTTCAGTTGTGTTATTTGGTGCACACACATTTAGGATTATGTCTTCTTGGTGGACTAACCCTCTTATTATTATATAATGTCCCTCTCTGTCTCTGGTAATTTTCTTTGCTCGGAAGTCTCTTTTATCTGATATAAATATAATCTACCTCCAGGTTTCCCACTTGCCTCTGTTGACACTGGAGGGAGCAGGATCCTTACTACTTTGGGTGTGGGTAAGAGTACTAGCTCCCCATGTAGGCACCACTGACATGGTGATGGGGGTTGTCTTGTTTGTGCTGGAGGATGGTGAAAGTCTTGATCTTCTGCTAGGCCTACTCTGACTCCCTCAGAGATGGGAGGCACGTTTTGTTAGTGCCAAGTGAGAGGTGAAGTTCAGGCTCCCCATGGTCTCTACTGACAGTTTGGAGAGACTTACCCTAGTGGGGATATTGGGTTTCCTTGTTACAGCCTCCTGAGGGTGGAAGTCTAGACTTCCCTTTTGGCCTTTGCTGGTGTAGATATGGATAGGACCACTTTTTTTTTTTTTTTTTTTGCTGTAGTGTTTGGCTGGAGTAGAACAGTTGTTGTCTAAATGTTTTCTTTTTTTTTTTTTTTTAGATTTTATTTATTTATTTGACACAGAGAGAGAGATAGCGAGAGCAGGAACACAAGCAGGGGGAGTGGGAGAGGGAGAAGCAGGTTTCCTGCAGGGAGCCCGATGTGGGACTTGATCCCAGGACCCTGGGATCATGACCTGAGCCGAAGGCAGACGCTTAACGACTGAGCCACCCAGGCACCCTAAATGTTTTCTGTCTTACTTGGCTGACCCTTTCCTTGTCCTTTGGCTAGAGAGATCAGGCTTTCATTGGAAGTTTGTTTTCTGTGACTGTTGCAGTTTCCAGATTTCTGATTTCCTTAGTTCCAAGTCTAGCATATATGAAACAGAAAGAAAACCAAAGGAACTGACTACTATGTCATTTCCTGGATTTTAGGTCCTGGCCAGTCTGCCTTTTTTTCTTTTTTCCTACTTCCTCTGGGACCGGTGAGTAGCCTCCCTTCCCTGATCACTTTTTCCTGGGATTCATTCCATGCTGTTTAGCACATTGGCCTTTGGATCTCATTCATTTATTCATTCATTTCTTCTTTCATTCAACAAAATTGGTTGGGTGCCTACTCTTGTGGATATGGTGGTTAAAGACCTTGAGTTCCAGTTAGTGGAAAAAACAAATGATAATAGGGTCTGGGAAGACAGTCTCCCTGGAGCTGGCCTTGCATTGTCCTTGTGAAGGGGACTCTGTAGGGCAGGGCTTGGATCTGGCTGCTCTGCCCAGGACGAAACAGGGCTCCTGCTCATAGCCCTGTTGGGAGGCACCTGGGCGCTTGGTTCCTTCAGGACGCATTTGCTCGTCTACTGAGCATCTGCTACTATAGAGCCTGCACTGCAAAGGGATGTGGTATAAGAGAGGTGGAGCCAGCTATTGGCAGCTCCAGGATGGGCCTGGGTTGAAGCTGTAGAAATAATCAATACCTGGAAAGCTCACCCATGAATGGAGGGTGAGGGCGCCAGTGGTGGCAAGTGCTCAGGATTTGGTTTCCTTAAAAAGAAGCTTCTGAGCTAGACCTGGGCACTGATTGGAAAAAAATCCTGTTAGAGACATGAGCAGTGAGCCCTAGTCTCTGCTCCTGTCAGGTGGAGCAGCTGGAACAGGGACCTGGGGGACCCAGGTTCCCTCCTAGGCCCCATCCTGGTGCTGTCTCTCTCCCCCCCCATGAGCATTGTCTTTCTCCTAGCATGATGCCCCATCCAGGTCCCCACCTGGCTTGCTCCCCCCCTTTCCCATGGGCACTGCTCTTCTACCCACGATGCCTGTCCAGGCCCTGCATTGTGTTGGGAAGATGTGGCTCATCCGTGTGGGTTATTATTAGCCTGCAATGAAGTGAAAGGTCCTGAATGGGGGATGCCAGGCTCCTGCCTGACACCGTGGCCGAGGCAAGAAGGGAATGATTCATTATGGCTACAAGGCGTGCTCTAATTTCATATAACGAAATAAATGACAGTCGTATTTTGGGCGCCACCATGTGCAGATAGCATTGTTCCCTGATTGCCTCTCACCCGGGCTGCTGGGAGATTTAGAGCAGCCTTTGTGCAGGGAGATGAGAGGCTGGGGGGTGCCTGGGGGCTGGCAGGGCCGTGACCCTGGGAGGCTGTGTAAAGTTGCTGTTTGGTGGCTGGCATGGCCAGGGAAAGGGGCCTCAGGACCCCATCCTTCCATTCAAGGACCCCCAGCCTGCTGATCCCACCTCAACTTCCTGTTCTTCCCATATTCCCTTTCCATTCTCATGGTTTCTCCAGACCCCATGTCCCATCCAGTTCCCCATCCAGTTCAGCCCCAGCTCCGGGCCCCCTCCTCCAGGAAGCCAACAGCACCCATCCTACACTCTTCCAGTTCTGTGTGAGTGCCTCCCTCCCTCCATGCAGGCTCTCAGGCTCTCCACCAGCCTCCTGGCCCTGGCTGGGCGCTCTGCAACCACATGCAAACAGCTTTAGATGAGGCTTCTTTGGCTGTGAAGGTGGCCCCCAGTTTGAGGCAGTAGGCCTTCACCTGGGTCTCCTGGGGTAGAGAATTCCCCCATAAGTTGAGCCCCACAATGGTGTAGCTGGGTATGAGCCCTCTGAGCAGCTCATGAGCCCCCAGCTCATACCTGGAGGGTATGAGCCCTCCAGGGCAGGGCTGCTTCATGATTTGTGGGGCCTAGGGTCAAATAAAAACACAGGGCCACTTGTTACAAAATTAGCAAAGAATTTCAAGACACTGTAGCAGAGCATTAAACCCAGTGCAGGGCCCTTCTGAATGAGGGACTCTGAGCACTGAGCAGGTGGCAGGTGCACGAAGCTGGCTCTATCCAGCATCAGAGACAAGAGACCCAAGGTTGGAGCCTAGGGTCCCCCTGGGGACAACATGGGGTCATCTCACCTGAGCTGTGGCCAGGCAGGCTGGCAGGGCCATAGGGAAGGACACTGGAACGGCTGGGATGAAAGCACATGAGCAGGTTCCTGGAAGTGGCCACAGAATTGTGTTTCCCCAGTGCACTTCATTTGTGCTCTGGAACCTCAGATAAAAATAATAGAAGAGTAGGATAACATTCAAGGGCAATTTCATCCTTGGGCGTCTAACCAGGAAAGGAAACCTTGGGATCACTGAACCAAGGAATTCATATTCCTGCAATGTTTGCACACAAAATGGTCTCATGTTTAAAAATGCACATTAAGAATCGTGTCAATCATAGACACTTGGAAATGGTGCTGACTTGACAGGGAGACAGAAATTTTTCGTGGAGTTTAATTCGTTCAAACACCTTTTACAATTGGGGTGACAGCAGGATCAAGGACCAGGGGACCCGCACCCTCCCTGGTCTGCTGCCACTGCCCGTGGCTGGGCCACTACCCTAGCAGAGGTCACTGCATGGAGCATGTCAGCAGCGAGCTGCCGGAGCCCATTGTGGAAGGGCCCTGGGCAACCATGCAGGACCTGGCCCTCTCTCCCTGGTCTCTCCACTGCTCTCCGAGATCAAGTCCTGGCATCACCTACATACCAGAAGTCGGGGGCTGGGCAGGCCAACTCCTGGGAGCGCAGACCCCCTGAGTCAGGGTCTGCACCGGCTCTCAGTCTGTGGGGACTCCTTCAGCTAAGCAGCCTTCCCTGGGCACTACGGAGGCTGCAGCCAGTTGTTCCATGGGCTGTCTTCAGGCCCAGGGTGTTTTTTTTTGCGGGGGAGTGGTGGTGGTTATGCATTGTTTTAACAAAATTTAAATTAGATGCCAGCCTGTAAATATCAGAAGATTGCACAGAAAAATCTAAATTTCTAGCTTCTCTTGGAAAAATCTGGAGATTCCTGCATGACCATGATTGGGGTGCTGAGTAGGGCTGCTTCTTTTTTTTTTTTAAGATTTTATTTATGTATTTGAGAGAGAGAGTGAGCAAGGGGAGGAGCATGAGCAGGGGAAGGAGCAGAGGGAGAGGGAGAGAATCTCTAGCAGACTCAGGGCCAAGCACAGAGCTTGATGTGGGGCTTGATCCCACAATCCCAAGATCCTGACCTGAGCCGAAACCAAGAGTTGGATGCTTAACTGACTGAACTACCCAGGCGCCCCAACACAGTTACGTTTCTTATACCTGTCTGGCATCACTCATTTAGGGTGTCTGCCTGCCTCCCTAGGCATTTTGCCCCTTTTCTCCTCATTTAGAAATTTCCTGTAGTGTTTTGCTGATCATGGGTGAGCCAGTGTTGGGGGACGTAGAAGGGTGTAGACGGGGAGGAAATGTCCATGCTGTCTATACCCGCCTCTGCCCTCGCACTCTGTGAATATACTTGATTTGTCCTGATGATCAAGTTATTGGGCTGATTTCTTAATGCCTCTTGAGAGCAGAGTGGGGGCATAATTTCACAGTGGGCAGAGGGAAAAGGGGGGGAGAGGGGACTGTGGGCAGGAGGACACAACACATACGGCTTCTGTCACCTGCCCTCTGCCCCTGCTGGCTCAAACGTGAATTTGCATCATTATGATCTTATCTTTGAAAAGCACCCTCCCTAAACTGTGTTTTTCTCCTCTAGAAAGCCTGTGCCCATGAGTGACGGCGAGAGCAGCTTGGAACAGGGCACCCCTGGACCCTTCAAAAGGGACAAGGCCTCAGCTCCACATAGCGGCCATTTCCTGGGGTCCAGCTCACTCTCTGCCCACAACTTGCCTCCCTGCCTCGGGGTGCAGGGGAGGGGCAAGGCCATGGCTCTTCCAGAAGGAAGCTAGGAGGGCAGGAATGTTTTCTAGTGACCTACACTGAGGAAGGTCAGCTGAACTGGCTGTTGTGGTTGCCCCCAGCCGGACATGCCTGTATGATCTGCCCCCTCTCCTTCTCTTGGATGTCTGTAGATCCAAGAGTGGAGAGACAAAGTCAAGTTCGCCAGGTGGCCCAGGAGGCTCTTGCTTGTGACTGCTTCTCATCCCTGGGTTCTTGGAGAAGACCAGGCCTCCCGCAAGTTCATTGTCTCTCATGGCATTCTCTGGGGGCCTGGTCTCAGCATCCCAGCAGGTGTTGACTTGCTTGACCTTCTAGGGAGGCAAACAAAGTTTTCTTATCAATAGAAAACTGGCAAATGCAAGGAGGGGGTGTGGGTAGCTACCCCAATGTCTGATGAAGGGAACAACCTGCCTTTCGAATACTACCTTATTAATTGGTTGTGCGGTAGAAGATCGGGGCTCGATTGAGTTAGATCGAGGGTAACATCTGTAGTAGTGGGGATGTGATGTCCTGCAGCATCTGGTTAAGTGTTTGTTTGCGTGTAGCTGATGGACAGCATTGCCTGCCAGAAAGCCCCCTGGCTGTATCTTTGCTACACAAGTTATAGAGAGTCCTTTTGCTGAGGGTTTCTGGAGCTGGGTTATGCAATGTGACTGCCTGTCTCAGGAATGAATGACAGTGCCCTGGTTTCTGGGACCCACCACGGCTCTCAGTGGGGTGAGGGAGGTCTGAGGAGTGTGACCACCACCCTTAAACAGGCTTCAGTTGCCAAGTTGGTGCCTTACCATGGGTATATCATGTAAACTTCTAGGGTCCTCACCTGGAAAATGGAGTCAAACTCTGGAAGGAGTCCTCCATCTCCCTGAGGAAAAATTCTCCTGGTCCTTTTCTTCATTTTCTTCAGAGAACCTTTTCTGATTCTCAGAAAGGTGGCCATATGGGAAACCAGGCTGATGTTAAAAGCCATTCCATCTGGAGTTCGAGTGGTCTGGGGAGATGGTAGATGGGTCACCTGCTGGTGAAGGACAAACATTGGCCTTCAAGTGACACCCACGAGGGTCCCGAAGCCTTCTCGTCCAGATTATAGGGTCAATGACTTTTGTTCACGGTCAGGGCCCGAGTTTCCAAGAGCAAACAGAGTGTCTCAGACAGGCCCAGCAGTCTCTCATGCCTTTCCTACGGACCTTGGAGCTGTGGCTTCTGTCCTTTGAAAATCTGGGGGAGAGCAGGTGGAAATCCAGCCCGGTGGTAGCACATGCCCGCTTCTCCTCTGGTGTGGTCGGTTTTCCTCTGTAAGTCGGAGCCTGTGAGAAATGACAGTCCTCAGTAGCTGCAAGCACAAGCCATCTGGGAAGTGAGCCTTTGGACCATCTGAGCAACTTTCAGGCAAGAAAGGAGTCTTGAGGGTGTCTGAGAAATCCCGTGAAGCCAAAAATCAGCTCTGTAGGGCACGCTTGGCTCTAATGGTGGACTGGTCATCACCGCCAGCCTTAGGCGAGAGTGGAGGCTGACAGGGCAAGGCAGGCTCCACTCCATCCTGGAGGCACCTGGGTTCGGACGGTGGGCTGTTCCTCTAACCGGCCCGCGGGGCATTGACAAACTTGTCCCGGTCTGCCCAGCACTCTCTAGGTCCTGGCACTTTGAAAGCCCACATCCTGGGAACATCCTCCGTCCTGGCAAACCAGATGGCTGGTCACCCCACCTGGACCTGGTCCCCAAGCCAGAGGGGCAGTCAGCATGTAAAATCCAGGACAGGGGTGAGGGCTGTCCGAGCATGAGGAGCAAGCCCCTGGAAGAGGCCGGCATGCTTTGACCAATGCTTCATGCATGTCTTACGCTTCCCCGGCATATACTGTACCGTGACATCATTGCCTATATGTACAGGAACCCCTAGCTTGGACACCGTGTAATCCTAGCGGCCCCTCCAATCACAGCAGCGCTCACGTGGAACGTGCAGTGTGAGCCACAGTGCTTCACGAAGTCCATACTCTCATCTCCCAGGGGCTGGGGGACCCTTACGCCCCTCACTTCCCAGAGGAGCAAGCTGGCCTGCTACTTGTCCAAGGTCAGCATGTGTGAAGGCGGGATTTGGAGCTGGGCTCTCAGGTTCTACGGCCCACACCATAACCTTTCCACCGATGGGAAATCGGTGACAGGTGCCACTTTCGGAGCTGGAACGTTGTTCCCCTGCAGCGCCCTCTGCTCACCCAACTTCTGGGGGTGTGACTAGGATGGGTCTGTCCCTCCCCCGCCCACCCTAGGAAAGGGGTGGATGCTCAGTGCACGCGTGATGAATGAATGTCAGCATCTACGCATGGAGCCCATCCAGCCTCTCTTCCTCACTGAATGCCTGAAAGCACATGGAGCTTAGGGTCAACTCCACATGCAGACATGTAATAGCTATGTGACCTCTTTGGGGATTTATGTTGTCCTCCTGAGTCATGATTTTCTCCTGGTAAAATGGGGAAAATAAAAATGCATCTGCTTCATAGAGGCTCCAAGGCTACGAAGCTCTAGGATTCTGAGTGCTCCATCCAAGCGTCAGCCACGCATGCCTTTCTCCACCTGCCCACCCAGCGATGTCCCTTGGGCAGTGTGGGGGCAGCTTGCAGTCCCCACTTCTCTCTCTGCTGCATTTCCTCGCAAGTGGCCTGCCTGGAACCCAGAGGCCAGGGCCACAATGGGGATGAGGCTAGTGTACAAAGCTGCTGAGGAACCAGCTGGGCAGGAGGGAAACCTAGCTCCTGGGACGGCGGAGGGACTCATCCCTGTCCAGAGTAGAGAGGGGCACCCCGGGCTCTGTGTGTGCCTGGTGGGGAGAGCCTGGCATGTGCGCAGAGATGGATATCAAGAAGGGGATGGGTTCAAGTGACCACAGCCACTCCCCATCAGGCAGACCAGGAGACATCCAGGCAGTGAGGGAAGAAATGGGGCCAAGAAAAGGAACAGACAATAGTTCCCTGTCCGCAGAAACCCAGCTTGATCTTCAAGCGCCAGCACACAGCGATCCCCTCTGGGAGGCCTCCCTGTGTTCCCCATGCTGATCATTTCTTCACGTGGGTCCCCAGACTTCTTGCTCATGTTTTCATCTTGCCATCTGTCCTTCTCATATGATGGGAGGGCTCCTTGAAGGCAAGGCAGTGTCCGAGTCAACTGTGACTCTTGCTCTCAGGAGCTGGCAAGGACACGGAGGGGAGGGAGACAGATGTGCTGTCGCTTCCTGGGGCCAGCTGCTCCTCATTAGACATCTTGTGGCATCCCTACGTGCCCAGCTGGGACAGCGTTATCACAGACCCAGGTAGCGGGGTATAGTTAAGCTCTGCCCAGTGAACGAATTTCAGGGTCTTACCCTGGAACTGTGGGCTGGCCTGAGTCATAGCAGGTGACGTAGGACCACCTTTTAGAGTCTTATGCTGAGGCCGACTTGCTTTCCTACACGGTTGTGTTGTCTTTCCCCTTTTATTTATGTGCTTTGTACACACGGGTATGATTATTGGTGGATTGCAAGGGACCTCCACCTCCACCTCCAGACAACAACCCAGCGATCTGGGTGCTCTACATGGTCAAGATCACGCGATGACACAAAGTTGCAAGAGCTATGGTCTCGATACCTCCCTGCCTGAGCTTGTTTGGAGTACCTGAGACCACCTACGACTTCCTCTGAGATCTTTGGTGGAGGTGTTCTTTTCTTTCTTTTTTCTACGTTTAGAGAAGATGCTTGTGGGAGCTTTTATGCTCTGTGACCGTAATGATGGGGATTATAACGAAACACATGAACGAGCTGGCATAGAGCCGGGAAGGGTGAGGAGGTCCCCTCTGCAGGGTGCAGAGTGTGGACCAGGGCTGTTGGCTTTTGCAGAGTTTAACGCTCTATTAAAATTTGACTTCCCTTTGCCCCCAGTGCTCTGTGGCATGCTAAAGAAGGTAGGGCAGGGCAAAGTGCAACATGGCAGTAAGACCCCTGTCTTAGTCAGCATGAGCCCCCATAACAAAATAGCACAGGCTGAGTGGCTTACACAGCAGAAATCCATTTTCTTGCAGCCCCAGAGGCTGGAAGCTGAGAGGAGGGTGTTAGCATGATTGGGTTCTGATGTGAGCTCTCTTCCTGCCTTGCAGACCGCCACCTTCTCACTGGCCCCTGCCTGAAACCCTCCAATGACTCCCCATTCTATTTGAACAAACCCCTAACCTCTCATCACAGCCTGCCAGGCCCTTCATGATGCGGGGCCAGCCTGACCTCTACCCCAGGTCACTGTCCCTGATGCGCGGGAGCCACCGATCTCTGGGTTCCACACGTTTGGGCCTTAGCATTTGCTGTTCCCTTTGCGTGCAAAATGCATTTCGTCATTTGGATCTCGGCCTCCTGATGGCACAGCTTCTGTGGGTCTTGCTGTCGCTGTGTCACATCACAACAGTTGTATTTCCTTATAGCTCTTGTAGCCAGGAGGCTTGGTCTTCCCGTTTGAGTGTCCGTTTGTCTAGGGCAGGCACCTCCTCCCTGTCCCACTGTTGTCACTGCAGTCGCCCATAGGAAGCGCACAATCAGTATTTGGTGGCTGAGGCTTTTTCTTAGGGGAAAGTGTGGGGGAACTCAGAGGAAGGTCTTTAAAGGTCTCCCTCCCACCCCCTGCCAGCACTCAGAGATGTCCGTTCTTCCCCCACGCATTCCTCCTTGCCTCCCCCACCCCTTCCTCCTTGCCTCCCCCCACCCCTTCCTCCTTGCCTCCCCCCACCCCTTCCTCCTTGCCTCCCCCCACCCCTTCCAGCTCTGCCCCTTCCCCTCCACCTCCTTGCCTTCCCCCACCCTCTCCAGTGCTGTGTGATCGGTGGCTCCACTTAAGGTCAGACCACTTTGCAGGCTAAACGCACACCCAAGGCCCTACCCCCACGCTTTGCAAAGGCCTTCCCAACTCCCCGAAATATCGGCATCAGGATCTTCTAGACAGTTCTGGAAAGTCCTGTTTTAAGAACCATGTCCCCCCACCCCCACGACCTCCCAAGGTGGCATTTGTCTTCTGAGGAATTACTGTTTCGTCACTTCGCCCTGCTACTTGGACGATGCAGACAGCCTTAGTCTCCTGGCAGCTGAGGAATTGGGTGGAAAGGCTGGTGCTTTCTCCCTCCTCAGCCATGTCCCCTGCTCCTGCGGCTGCTCCCTTTCTTGCATCTCCACGGCACTCTGTTCATATGGCCACCATTTCCCAGAGTCTGCTCAGATGTCCATATTCATTCATTCATTCATTCATTCAAGCATCCATGATGTTCCAGGTACCGTGATAACGGCTCGGGATGCAGGGAGAACATGCCTGCCCACAAGGGGGGATGGGTCCTGTGTTTCTCAAAGGTGGCACCCCTGAGGAGCCTTGTGCTTAGTATTCGATAAATGACACATTATGGTCATGTGAATTGATTTCGATTGCAGAATTTTTAAAAAGCACGCAGACCACTACCATAGTAAAGAAGTATTATTTCCAAGGCAAATTTTGTTTTGAGAAGTTTATGAAAACTGAGCATTTGAAGATAATTTAAAAATCCTGCAAAACAAGGGTGGGACGTCACTGTGCTGGCCTGGAGCCATTTCCCTGGAACCCTTTGGCAGGAACACACAGGCCGCTGAACAAAGTGTGTGGGACAAGCTGAGAGCTCTGCCCACTTGGGGCCACATGGGGAAGTCAAGAGCAAAATTCTCAGGGGACACACGCAAGCACTCATAGAACGAGCAAGCCATGGCTGACCACCAGCTGTCCGCCCCCGCACTTATGAGTGCCTGCTGTATGCTCTCCCTGTCCACTGGGGTATGGATGCTTCAGGGTCCTTTCTGGAATCCAATTCCAATTATTTTTGGAAACTTCACAGAAGTTCTCTTTCCTTCTTGGAATGATGTTTCACTTTCTCCTTTTCTTAAAGCTTATCTGCCCTTCGAGAAGCCTGTCCTGACATTCCCACTTTCTCTGGTGCTCCCTGCCTCTGCAGTCATTACTCTTCCAGGCTGCTGGGTGGAGAGGCTTGGGGGTCAGGGGAACCAGGGCTCTAACCTCCATTGGGGGTCCCCACAACTGCTCTTCTCAGTTACGGAGCTTCCAGATCTGGCTCCATGCAAACTGGGGACACTGCCATCTACCGTGGGGCTTATTTAAAGGTTGTTAATTACTCTCTTCCATTCCCCAGCTAGATTATAATTCCCTTGGAGTCACATGGAGCCCAGGACTGTGCTTACATCCAAGCTGTTAATAAATATTTGTGTGGGGTTTGCAAAAAAGAGAAATGTGAAGATGATTTGAAAAATAGACTTTTCTCCCCCCATCCCCCAAGTTTAACTTCTGGATGATTTAACTTCACTTGGATGATTAAATGAGTGACAATAGGCACAGAAATTTGGGGGGGGGACGTGAGCTGGAGAATTTGTATTAGCTATTAAAATGTCCTTTAAACCCGCAAAACATATCAAGATAACAAAACACACATCCAGAAACAGACGTGCTGCAACCCAGACTCTTTAGGAAACATTTTGAGGCAGGGCTGAAGGGACTGGCGCTTTATCTGGGAGGGATGAACCGTGGGCCGGGGTGGGGGGCGGCGCAAGGGGGGAAGGGAAGCCGTGCCCTGTGCTGAGCTGGACAGGGAGACACAGCAGGTGGCTCAGCAGGTGGCTGGTGGTCTTCTCCAGATGGGCTGCTTGGCTGGTGGTCTTCTCCAGATGGGCTGTGCGCAGAAACTCTGTCTCCGAGTAGTCAGTGGGTGAGAGGGAAGAGGGAATTCGTGTGCCTGGCTCCCTCCCATCTCCTGTCTCCCACGGGTCAAAGTGCACCCCCTGGGTGGTGTCTCCTCCGCATTTCTGCATTGCAACTTCTGGCTTGCCCCTTTGGTAACTTCTTACAACACTAGCTTCCAACCCAGAGGTGAGGTGTTTCCTGCTAAACTATAAGGGCTCAGAGGTGTTAGAGATGGGAGGTGAGTAGCTAGGCTGCTTGTTGCACAGTGGTGATCAAGGTGGGTGGGCTCAGGGACTAGGGTCAGGTGAGTGAGGTACTCACCTCAGGTGCAAAATTTAAGGGAGTGCCAGCAAATTCTGTAATCAAGCTAAATCATATTTTAATGCAGTATTTAAAAAGTCAACATTAATGCAAAAGCTCACGATGAACAAAACATCAAAATTTTAAATAAAGACAAGAGCAGAAAGGGTTGGGATTCAGGTGAAGCAAGCAAGGTACCGGTGCAGGGTTGGGTCCCGCCTTTTGGAGGTCCGAAGGGACATTTGTGGACATGTGCAGTGTGAGACATGGGCTGGACATCCAAGAGGTGGCGACTGGGTGGTGGGAGCTCTGCACCTGTAGCTGGGGAGGGAGGGCTGAGGTGGGCCATTGTAGCAGACAGCTGGAAGCTGGTACTTCAAGCTGTGGGGCTGGAGGGAACACCAAGGGTGTGAGTGTAATTGGAGAGGAGACAAGGTCCAAGGACTGAGCTCCAGGCAACCCAAAGCATAGAGCTTACCAAGAAGGAGACCACTGAGGAGCTGCAAGTAATAAAAGCATGGAAGGATCATACCAAAATGCTAACCAAAATGCCAACAGGCGGTGGTCCAGATGGATGGGGAATCATGGGTAGTTTCTCTTGCTTGTCCATTTGTGCACGATTCTCAAGGATGAGCATCCATTACTTATGCAATGAAGAAACTCCACATTTGCAAGATACTGTCATGTGGATGGGTGGTGCAGAGAAGGAGCCCATCAGAAGAAGGAAACAGCTTCTGAAGAGGTAGGTGTTCAGTGCTGGCCATGCTGGGGCCAATGATGGGCACCAGGGCAGCGTTGCTGTATGTCTGGACCCCACAGGTATTTTGAAGCTCAGGGGTGCTGGTGCTGGGCTTTGAGGACCAGAATTTAAATTGGATCAGGAAGTTTGGCCCCTCGTGGGCTCTACTTTGGGAGTAGGGGTTATCAGGGGGAGGTCTTAATTGAGGAGGGCAGGGCTGTCTTTCTAGAAAATGTGGGCCCTGTATGTCTAGCCTGCTAGATGCCTGAGTAGGTTGTCTTGGTACAAGACAAACAAGGATATATAATAAAAGTCCCAGTTTGCTTGGGTCCAGTTTTCACATGTATTCAAAATACATGCTTGAATGAATAAATGTGCCTGGCTCTCTCTCATTCAAGCATTTATTAAGTCCCTATGTTATACAGGCACCATGCAAACAAGGGATCACTCATCACTGCTGCTGTGAAGCCTGGAGTCTAACAGGGAGAAGGGACACATTAGATTAATTATTGCACAGGTCATTTATTGATCAGAATTATGATAAATATTTTGAAGAAAGAGAACATATTGCAGGGAGACTCACCTGTCTTGGTGGTCAGGGCAGGCTTCCCTGAGTGAGTGGCATTTAAACAGACAGGTGGAGAGGGAGGAATGAGTGGGATGTGGTGGGCCAGGAGGGGTGGCTTTTCTCCCTGAGAAAACCTTACAAAAGAGACCCCTTTTAAGAGGTACTATGTGGAAATGGTGAGAATATGGGGCAGAAATTAAGGAAAGGTTGTGAAAACGCCCTGGAGAGGTGTGCGGGGAAGGCTGACGCCACTGGAGGGTGCAGGTGCCTCCCCTCCTGTCTCACCTGGTGGAGATGAGAGAAACTGGCACTGCATGAGTCTGAGTGGACCCACTGAGCGGGCATGTCCGGCAGGTGGGAGCGGGAGCTTGGCTCTGGGAGAGAGGCTGGGCGGGAGTTGGATACGTGGCGGTCACTCCCACGGAGGTGTGGACACTAAGGCCACCAGGGAGAGGCGTGAAAGTCAGGAAGGCTGTGGTCAGAATCTCCGGGAAGTCTTCCATTTCAGAGGACTCAGAAAGGATTGTTGGGGAGGTGGGGAGGAGCAGGGTGAAGAGGAGACCCACAAATCCAAAGGGAAGAAGGATTGAGATGACAAAGCGGGGAGAGGAGCCTTGGACGTGGAGACATAAGGACAGGGAGGGCCCTAGTGAGTTGCCCATGTGCCTTCCTCCTCCTTGTGGCATGGAGCAGCTCTTGGGGAGGCCCACAGAGCCACACCCAGCAGAGTGCATGTCTGACAGGTCAGTCCTCCTCCCCGCCATGGCACTGGGGGAACATTTTGAGAATGGCACCAAACAGTGGGAGGCTGGGGCGGCATGCCTGGCCTCCTCCCCAGGTGTCTCTGGCCAGGGACATGTGGTGTTTGCCCTTCTGGGAGGAAGGGATATTGGGATTCCATAGTGGGCTACAGAGACTCCCCAACAGGCCCACCACCCAGGCTACCAGCCCGGCCACTTGCCAAAACACTGCCAGGTGAGTCTTTCTGCCTCAGCTGGAGATGAGCTGGAAAACACCCTTCCCTGCTTTACTCGAGTGCCCTCCTGCTGCCCTGTCATCAAGACACCCTCTTGTCCTGGCACTCTGCTTGCCATGTAGTCACCAGGCAACAGCAGGCTCTTCCTCCTGGGAGAGGCACTTTTCAGCAGCCTCTGTGGTGGCAGAAGAGTGGATGTGGATGAACCAGTGGGTGGTGGGGATGAGTTCTTGGCTCACCAAGTCAGATGTAGCAAGTTGGAGGGGGGAAGATACTGTAACTTAATGTTTCTATAAAGATTATGCCAGTCTAATCAGTTCTGGGGAAACAGTTAATTTGGAGCTCCTCAGTTGAGTCTGGGACGGCCCATCCCCTTGTCCCCGAGATGGAGCGGTGGTGAGCTCGTAGGCACGGGACTGGCCGCACATCCTTCAATGTTGCTGCTCAGCAGCTTCCCACTGGTCCATGATGTGCCTGCACCTGCGAGCGCCTCATCCTGCAGCCAGGGGCTCCAGCTTTTGCTTTCTCTCCCGGCAAATTGCACCTTCTTCCCAGGGGCGTGGGAAATGTTGGTGGTCTTCCTGTGCTGCCCTGAGCCTCTGAGAACTGGGTGGGGCTGAAGGGGACCTTCCTGCCTCAGCCCCACATGCCCATCTCTGTCCTGTCCTTTGTGGTTGGTGCGGCAGGGAGCTCTGCAGGATGTTGGAGCACCCGGGGTCCTGCTCAGACACCCACGTGGGCCACGTGCTCTGCACTCTTGTCCCTTCTGACTTTCTCCTCTTCCTTAGACCAGTTTTGACGAGGTGATGGGAACACCCGGATGGCACATTACTCCAGTTTCTCCCTACCTATTTCTCAACTTTTGAAAGATAAAAGTAAAAGATATGACTCCACTGTGCTTTTGTTTTTAACAGCAGAGGCATTGTATTGAACTGTCTGCACAGTGGAAGCTGGTATGGGGGGAGCCCAGAGGTACTTCACGGTGCTGGTATTTCACCATCACGGGTGCCCACAGCTCCTGTTCCTTGCTTCCCCTGTAGTCCCCATGAGCATATGCCTCCAAGCCACAGCCACATCATGCTAAGGCAGAGTTGCAAAGGACAACTGCAAGTTCATGTGCAGGTGAGATCATGCGTCAGCTTGAGAAGAATTGCCCCTCCATGTCTTTGGGTCTGGAAATGTAAGTAACATGTACACAAAGCAGAAGGATCACAAAGAAGGACGTAATTTCCCTGCCTTCCTGGATGGATGAACCTTCTGGGGTCAGCAGGTGTTTCTCTTGATAGCTTCAGTGGACCTAAGGAAACCTCAATGTGGGGGTTTGCATCAGAAGAGGGGCTTGAGGTGAGTGATTAGCCAAGTGGTGAGGAAGAAACTGATGTTCATGGTGGTCTTGGGCTTTGTTATTACATGCATCCATCAAGATTTGGGACCCAGAACCTGAAGGATACCGTGACGCCGTGTGATGAAAGGGACACAGGATTTTGCTGAGAATGTACCATGCACCAGGCACTGCAGATAGTGGCTGTCCTCAGTGGCTCAGCATCCAGTGGTAGAGGCAGGACCACACACGGATGATTGCAGGAGAGCATCTGGCCCAAAGGCTGGCGCATAGCTTGTCCGGATGGGTGGCTGGCTAGGACATTGAGAGAAATATGAAAAAGGCATAGAAGTCAAAACAAAGGAGGGAAGAATTCACTCTTCTGGGGATGGGGTGGTAGATGGTTCCAGGGAGTGTGACACTGAGAACATTGAGGCTTGGCGTCTAACCCTGACACTGCGACAGGCACACTCTGGGAGCCTCGAAACCCACCCCCAGTCTCTGGGTCATATTTTTGCCAAGTCTCCTATTGACTAGACCAGAGGCTGTGGACTCCGATGCTGTCAGGGGCCAGGTTGGTAAAATACTTGGATGCAGTGTGCTGGGAGGGGCCGGTAAACTGATGTGGGCATCCTTGCTAAATGGGGCACCTGCAGTCCCGTCCTGGCTGTCTATGCCACGTGGCAGTATGGGCCCAGTTGGGCCAGATCTTTCTGGAGATCTGGGAATTTGAACGTTTGTGAGAAATCTCTGAGTTTTTAAGTGGCAAATGTTTCAAATAAAAAGGAAGAACAGCACTGTATGGGGCAAAAAATCTGTGGGCCAGATTTGGTGCTCGTTCTTCTAATTCTTGGCCTGGGGACTAGGTGCTCTCTGAGGCTTTCCCCCGCTTTGTTGGTCTGGGAATTAGTGTCAGGCTGTGATTCTCTGTGGTGCAGAAATCCTGCCAATGAAGTCAGAATACACTGTGAGGTACCTTTTGCTGGCTGGGCGTATGTGGCCACCACATCCTCCAGAAAACCCAAGGATAGCACCTGGACCCAGTCCTACTCCCTCATCAGATAGCCCTACCTTCACTTTTTCAATAATTCGACAAATAATTACAAAAGCCTGTTTGTGCCGGATTCATTATGAGTACGACTACTTTTAAGAATTTTCTAAGATTCTCCATATAAATGGATTCGCCAACCAGGAAAGCAAAAGTCCATGGTTACATTGCATGCTCCTCTTTTGGCTGGGAATGCGAGGTTACCTTAAGGTTGTGGAACCCTCCGGGACCCAGGGGCTGCCGGCCCGGAGCCCGGTGGGCAAGCCAATCTTGGCTCTGCAGCTTTGAAAGTGTGCACACTCTGCTCGTGGAGGCTGGCCCAGCTTTCCCACTCTCCTCGGGGTAGGGCCAAGTCTGGGCGCTGGCGGTGTGAGGGTGATGCCGCGGAGCAGCCAGCGCCTGGGAGGTGCACCTGGCCAGGCAGCCCCTCTGGAGTGGCCACTTCCCGGCTGCAATAATTCATCACAGGCGGGCTCACAGATGTACTTAAGAAAGAAGGGATGATCTATTTTGTACATGCTCCTTAAAGGGATTCCATTTTAGCTCCAATTGTAATTTTTACCTTTTTCAAGGGAATTTATTGACACAGTGCCTAGCTCAGCCCTAGTTTTTGCCATCATCCTTTTGTCTGCAAGCACACTCACCAGCGCTTAATTTGTCATAGCCCTGGAGGTATCAGAACTAATGAGCTTTGTTTGAATAGACTTTTTCCAGTTCATCTAGCACACTTTGGGGTAATCACTCAGTTTCTGTTTGCTTCGGATCCGAGGGATTGTGGGAAATATACGGAAATAATGGTTAAAAAAGCAGTATAAATTGGTAACAGCCACATTTTCTGCAAAGCCCTGAAGATGTTATTTTTTTTAATTTCCCCACTTATTGAAGTATTGAGAGTGCTCTAAGTACGACCATTACAATATAATATCAGAGGAGAATCTGATAAAATGCTATTTTTCAATTAGCCAGGAGTTTATACTTTGCCTTCTTTAAGCAGTTCATAGCTAACAAATCTTTAAACAATCTAACCTCTTAAGGTTTGGAAGTGGACAGATAATAACCGTGAACACATAACAGTGTGTCAGCACCGAGAATTTAAAAATCTATTACAGGGATTACATACAGGAATGCTTTTTATTGGCCGGACAATTGTATTTCCATTTCTCCATGGCAGCGCCTCACAGTCCCTGTGACACCACCAAGCACGTGGTGGAAGGTCTAGGAAATGAAGCTTGGAAGCAGGTGCTGCACACACAGTGCAGGCCGGGCTGGGGGCGACGGCCTTGAACCCCAACTTTCTAGGGAGTGTTGTCATCTGTGCCGTCCGGATCGGCAGGCTGGGTCTAGGTAGGCCTTCCTTTTTTAAGGATTATGACGCATGTTCCCAATGACCGGAGATGTGGTTTTAAGGATTGCTTGGATCTGTGAAATGGGTCACGTTGGTTAGAACCTCTGATTGCCCCAGAGTCCCCGCTTGAGGTGCGGGCGGGGGGAGGATGGTGCTTTCCCAAAATGTGGTGGGGAAGAGAACCCACCTCCGTTCTGGGGGCTGCCTCCTGCAGATTTCTGAAATCAAATCAAAGAAGCAGAGAGAGTTAGTGGCTTCCCCTCACCAAAGATGCTGGGGTGGCCTTTCCCTGCGGGGAGGGGCGGGAGGACGGCAGCGGGGGAGGGGGGCACACGGGCATGCGCAGTGCGAGTTGCGCATGGCGGAGGTGGCTCTGGGCGGGATGTGGAGGGCGGGCCTTGCTGTTACTTAGTGATGGTTGTAGTGAGCATGCTAAACCGTCAGCCTGTGAGGCTGGCTGTGGTATATACAAACCGGCAGTTACTTTCAGCTCTCACAGTGTCCCCGAGGATCAGGCAAGACTCATCAGCTCCCTTTTGCAAATGAGGAAACTGGGAGTCTGAGCTTGTAGGCAACCTGCCCCTTGATCACAGGGCCTCAAGCAAAAGGGGCATGACTTGAACCCAGTGCTTTCCATTTCATCACACGTTCCCAACCCTCCCTGCGTTACACCTCTAGGGCTAGTAAGTATCACTACCAGCAGCCACAGCAAACTCTCACCAGTGCCCCTGGAACCTGAGACCCCACGCCAGGCTGTGTGGGGTGTTCTAAGGTGAGGAAGAGGCCCTGATCTCTGGGGACGGAACTCCAATGATAGAGCAGATGCCGAGTGACAGTACAGGAAGCAGTGGGAACGGGGCAGGGGTGGGGGTGGGGTGGGGCGTGGAGGGCCAGCATCCCAGTCCGAAGAGAGGGCAGTGGCCAGCCCAGGGTGGGGACAGCTGCCTTGGTCTTTCCAGGAGCTTTGCTCCCCTTAGAGAGGTTTGTCCTTAGAGAACCATTGACTGGCTGAGAACCCCTGCTACGGAATTCATCTGGAAAGGCAGGGGTGGAAGGTCGGGTCCAGGGCTGCCAGGTGAGGAGGAGTTTGGGCAATTCTGGGATGCCGAGGAGCCATGCAGGGTCCCCAGGAGGCAGAGACATGGTAAGGTTTGAATTTGGAGCTATCACCCTGGAGGCTGCGAGGGGGATGGGTCAGAGGGGCTGAGGTTGTACAGGGGAGAGCAGGAAGGTTTTCTGTGCCCCTCTCTTCATCTGCACAATGAGGTTGTTTGATTGATGTCTCAGCTACAGCTGTGTAACAAACAGCCTCAAACCTGTGCCTTAAAGAAACCACCATTCTCCAGGTTGCTGGGCAATTCTACTGCTCGGGCTGGCCTGGTGGTTTCTGCTGGGCTTGCTCACACATGTGCACTGAGCTGGAGGGCTCCAGGCAGCGGATGGCCTGGGTTAGCCTCACCTGCATGTCTGGAGTTGTCTGGCAGTCAGCAGGGGCACCTGGCTTCTCATCTTGCAGAGTCCAAGGGGGTGACGGACCAGACAGTGTACACCGACCCTCTCCTTTCTCCACTTCTGGAGAGTTCTAGAGGCTGGGCCTCTAATCTGACCCTGCAATTTATGCTGACCTGCAGAAGCTGTCTCTCTCCATGTGTGGGCTAGGAGTGAGCTCTGTGATTTTAATAATAGCTATTATTATTATTGAAACCACAGTTATTCACATAGTTCCTATTTTAAAGGATAAGAGAAAGAACACAGGGAAAAATTCCACATTGCGCATATTCTTAAGTTCCTTCTTAAAATAAGTGTCAAAAACCACATTAAGATGGATCAACTCTCTAATTTTGCTAGTCCCGAAGACCAGCGTGTCAGCAGGAACCCCTGATGCATGTGTGCTGCCTCAGGCTTTCCAAATGCTGTCACCCGTGTTCTCTCTTTTGAGCACCCAAACCAACCTTGAGAGGAAGATGGAAGGGATATTATTTAATTCCCACTTTGGCTGAAAAAATGGAGACCTAAAGAGAAGATTGTCCAAAGTTGGTTGCAGAGTAGGGACTTGGACTCTAGGGTTGATTTTCTTTCCACTTTGCCTCACAATCCCAACTCATCATCAGTAGTGGCCCACTATGACCCCTGGATAATTCTCTTTTCTAATGAAACTTATTTGGCTCTTATTTAACAATATGATGCATTGCTTCTGGCAATACATGTTCTCCTAGAAGACTAAGCTTTGGATTGTGAGGGATCCAATAGCTAATTTGAAATGAAAATCACCCTAATTTGCATTGTCATTTCGAGAGTCTCTCTAAGGTACATTGCCAAGGACAGGGCCGATAAAAATACCCTGTGAACTTTATCTCTGAGCATCTCTTTCTAATTGAGATGGGGTCTTCTTTTTTCTGGAATTTTTCGGAGATGACCACACATACACCCTCTAAACAGCTATGCTCAGGCAAACTTTCCTGTAATTTGAGATTTGTTTCCCCATGTTTCCTGAAGGCCTTGAGAACATTCTGCTTGAGTTTCCCCTTCTAGCCCTGCAGACAACTTGGCATGCTTCTGAGTGCGGTTTCTTCCAACACACCCAACCACATGGTGGAGTTCACGGGGAGCTCAGGAGTTCCTCAGGCAGGGAATGCCCTCAGGCCTGAGGATGGCTGACTTTTCCCTCCTCCGAGGTCTAGCAAACTCCTGTGAACATGGAGATCTTCAGGAAGAGGGGTTCTTCCACCTTGGGGAGCAGAGAGTGAGCCCTAGATTGGCATTCTAGTCTCAGGTTGGTCACTAACTTGCTGTGAGACTTTCTGTAAATCACTCCACCTCTCTGATCCTTCATTTCCTCATTGTAAGCCCACATCCTGATTCCGAATCTACAAAGGGTATTGCTTGAGAGGGTGAACCGGGTGCTGCAGGGGAGGGTTGTCTTTTCCTGCCTGGAAGAGAATTTCCTTATTCAGCTGAATTCATAGCATCCTGGTCTGTCAGGAGGGGTAGTTTGGAGGTATTAACGTGGATGTCGATTGGTTCCAATTTTGTGTAATCCACGGCAAGAAAGACATTCTGTTAATTTCACAGAGTGAATTCTTGCAGCTTAAATCATGATGCAGAGTGAAAAAAATGTTGTAGATAAATATTGCCTGAACTCACTCAAACTTGTGATATCATAAAAAATGGTTTCTTAAGTTGTTAAACCCTGAGCTCTCTGATTCATAGATTCCCAAAGCCAACCCTTCTGTTGTCTCTTTAGTACTTTGAGCTTATAGAATATAATCCTTTGGATGAGGACAAAACCAGAATAGTTCATAAGACTGTGATCATTTAGGGCGCCTCGGTGGCTCAGTCGGTTGAGCGTCTGCCTTCAGCTCAGGTCATGATCTCAGGGTCCTGGGATCGAGTGCCGCATCGGGCTCCTTGCTCTGCGGGGAGCCTGCTTCTCCCTCTCCTCGCCACTTGTGCTCTCTCTCACTATTTCTGTCTCTCTCTCTCTCAAATAAATAAATAAAATCTAAAAAAAAAAAAAAAGACTGTGATCATTTATAAGACCCTTTCTCAAATGCCATCTCATTTGGCTGGCACAACAACCCTGGTGGCTTATGTTCCCCCTTCCCCCAACCAGGGCCTATTAAATGCATCTTAAAACTCCTACAGAGTGAGCTTCACTCTTTTTAAAAAATTATTATGATTATTTTACTTTTTATTGATTTTATTTTCTAAAAAAGATTGTATTTCTTTATTTATTTAGGAGGGGCAGAGGGAGAGGGAATCTTAAGCAGACTCCACACTGAGCGTGGAGCCCGATGTGGGGCTTGATCTCAGGACCCTGAGATCATGACCTGAGCCAAAACCAAGAGTTGGACGCTTAACTGACTTGCGCCACCCAGGTGACCAATTTCACTTCTAAAGGGCCTTGTGTGGCTGCCCTGAGGTGGGACGTCTGTGACTCGAGGCTGACCCCAGTCTCTGTGCACTGTCCAAGCAGCCGCATAATCCTAAAAAGAGAAAGCATTCATCCTTAGTATTCATATGGTTATTTGACATCTATGAACAGCAGATTTAACTCTTCCAGCACCTGTAAGGCAGGTGGTATAAACTTTCTTTCTAGATGCACCAGCAGAAGCTCTGAGCTCATATGACTTGCCCAAGGTGCTAGGGAAACTCTGTGCTTTGGATTCCACATTCAGGCCATGTTTCCTCAGCCCAAGGTGGAGCATAACTGATTCAGTGCATGAACAGGGTGCTGTGCAGAGACTCCTGAGTTGGTGTGGTTGCTCTCATGGCCCAGGTGGTCAGGAGAGCTAGGACAGGGAGAAGCCAGGGGGTGGAAGCTGAGTGTTTTCGTGGCTGGCAATCAGCAGTGAGTTATCTGTTGCTTTGGGGAGACATTTGGTTAGGGACCCAGCTCAGCGCCTTCCCTCCCTCTGTAAGGGTTACTGATGGGCACCGGCAGGAGGCAGCTTGAGGGCACCCCACAGTTGCTGAGCACATCTTTCTCTCTCTAATACATGCCACTGAGCTGCTCGGGGCAGTAGGCAAGTCTGTCTAGAGAGAGAGAACAGTGCGGCCGGCAGGAGTAGAGGCCTGGAAGCTGGCCTTGCACGCACCGGAGTCGGGCCCGCCCAGAGCAGCAGGGCACGGGGGTGGTCGGGGCCTGCACACTTGAGTACAGATCTTGGACTCACAGCTTTTAGGCATGTATCTTAACTTCTCCATAAGTCCAAGGCTTAGGAAAAAAAGGAAGGTGCACCAAGGCTGGTTCTAGAACCTGAAGGCAATGTGGGGATGGACCCTGAGCTGGGCCAAAGCCCACAAGACCTCCTAGGTCATGAGTGCTCGAGGTCACTCTGTTGGGCTGTTGGGGAGTGGCTAGTGCAAGGGGTAGGAGGAATTCAGGCTCTGCTGTTCCAGCGTCCTTTTGACCATCAGGGGTTTGGGGGTAGGGTGGTCTACCCTTTAGAATCCTAAGGTGTCTCCTTTACAACCGTTCTGCAATGAAAATGCTTATATCCATCCCAGGTGTGAGCCTGAAGCCACAAGCAGGGGGCCCAGTGCTGGATTTGGCTATCAGAGTATTTTTTTATTTAGCCAGCAGAGTGGGTCTTTTGTTTACTTTAAAAAAGGGAATCAACATTTAAAAAAATGAAGAATTGTCAGAAACCATCCAGATTTCCAGCTTTCATCAAAAATTCAGACTATCTGGCCATGTGGAGCAGCTTTTCTTTGCAGGACTGTCTATTCGAACAGGGGTACAGCTGTCCGCCTTCAAAGGGATCACGTGTTTAAAATTAGCCACAGTCCCCACCACCCCCTAGTGTCCCTGACATGGGGTAACAGAGGCCGATGCAATTTATACTGTGCTCACATTGTCATTTTCCCACAGGAGGTGAAGAACTGTCTGTTTCCATGTCTCTCCCCAAAGGGGGAGCAGGAGATGATGTCTTTTCCTAAACAGTCTTTCTCCTTCTGTGACCTTCATGGGCCCAGCAGTCATTTGCATCTGAGACCATGGGGATAAACAGACTTGCTCAGATGAGAGTGGGTGAGGAGAAGCTTCTGTGACCCGACATCTCCAGATGTGTTTAAGAATCTGCAGGGAGAGGGCTGGGGGGATTCGGCAGGGGCAGGTGGGTGAGGACCCAGCTTAAGTCAGGCACAGCTTAGTGTTGAGGGCAGTTGGGGTTTCACTGGGACCTCGAGCCAATTGCTCAGAGTCTAAGAGTTCGTTAGGTGAGGCTCAATTTGCAAATCTTAAAATGACAGTTTCTCACTTGGCAATCTCTAGTGTTAATAAGTCGGTTACGAATGCAGGGTTAAACGAAACAGGCACCCAGCTTGTGCGTGTGCGAGCGTGTGTGTGCGTGTGTGTGTGTGTGTGTGTCTATGTGTGTGTGACACACCATGTGTGGTTTCTTGGAGTCGGGAAAAATCTGTCAGCCTTTCTAATACTGACTTGGTTTTGACAACAGAATAAGATGTATTTTGAACACATGCACGTCCTGCCTTTTCCAAAGGGGGGCTAATGAGTGTGGGGCCCCGGAGGAAGGAGGGAGGGAGCGTGCGGTTGGGTTTCCTTCTGGGGTATTTGCTCATTGAGCTTCTTCTGGGGACAAAGGCTCTGTGGGCCACTTGGACTCCGATGGCCTCTCGGGCTAGTCCCGAGGGCCAGAGAAGGCTGCGGACCTCTCTTTGGACATTGAGCTTCCTTGTTAAAGGTGATTCAAAAGCCAAATCTCCACCCCCCCCCCCCCCCCCCCCCCCCAAGACAGGGTTCTGAAACTCCACGTGAAATGAGAAGCAATTTGGTCAGAGTGGCCTATAGAATAGAATAAATCCTTTAAACCAATTGTATAAAAATGCAAATTTAAGGCAAGCAATTAAAAACACATAGAAATTAGAGATTTGGATTTTGCAGAGCCAGCTTTCTGCAAGCCACTGTCAGATCTCTGTGCAATTTATCTGGATTCCGTCGGTGGTGGCCAGACTGGATTTTGATAAAGAGCCGCAAATCTGTCCCTCTCCAGCTTCTGTGACTTGCCACACACTCCATTCAAGCCGGAGCGTCCGCACAATCCCTTGCATAATTTGGAGTTAATCATTTGTACTTCACAGCCTCTGAGAGGCCTCAGACTTGGGAGGTGGGGACAGATTTGGCTTTTTAATCGCCTTGTATATTGTGTAGCTCGAGATAAATGACACCGACTGTCTGAAATCTACATTCTTGCTTCTGATGCAAAACTGTAATTAATTTTGTGCAGTGTTTCAGAATTGATCGTGGTCACTTGAATTTCTAATTTTTCATTCACTTCAAAGACCCTGTTTTTTTTTTTTTTTTTCTCCTTCTCTCCCCTTTCCTTAAAGGAATGTGCTCTGGATCTGGGAGCGCTCTGCGACGCTGGTGTACTAAATGATTCTTACGCCTCTTTTTCAATAAGGTGAAATAGAGGTCAAGGCCTATGGCTCCTGTTTATCTCTTAGCTTGTATTCAGATGTATTTCCCGACCTATAGGAAATACTATCAAAACTTACGAAATTATAACTAAATAGTTTGGCGGCACTTATGTATTGTAAAAGGCTCAAAAAGCTTCATTCACACATCCTATTCACTATAAGACAATTAAGCACAATTTAGGCAATAATTACCCTAATTAACTACACTATAATGTTTGTATTCAAGATTATAGCAACGTTGTATCACTTCGCTCTTTAAATAATAACAAGGTTTCCTAATTTCTCTGTATTGATAGTTGTTGTATGTGATTCTTTGTTTGGTATATTTCACTGTAAAAATATTTGTCAGTGAAAGATTGAACAATATGAATGAATTTGATTATGCCATTGTCAAAAGCCCCATGCATCACAATCCGTTGTTTTTAATCACTACTGTAAACCTTGCAGCCGGAGGGCATAGTTTTAATTTGGGTGTCTTACTAATGAAAAGAAAAAAATAATTGTTTTGCCAGGATTTAATAATAAGCAATAAAATCAGCCAACCAGATTTTACCTCTGCATTCAATCTCTTTTTTATTATAAAACATTTTTGTCCTTTTTTTAGATTACAGGCGTAGATACTGAACATTTTACTAATAAATATTTCAGTTTGCTTATGGAGGCTAATGCTGTCATCTGAATATGGAATTATATTTCTTTCATGCTTCATTATCATTTCATGGTAGTAATGACAGTGAGGCAATGGAATATTTACAGGCTTTTCAGAAGACATTTATCCAATACATTCCCTGAAGGGCACCTAGGCTTAAAGATACATTATCCTTTTGTAAAGCTCTGCCCAGAATCCTAATTCTTGAATCAGCCAATCAGAACTTTTTTTCCCCTTCAACACTTAACCCAATGATGAAACTTCCCTCCCTCCACCCCCATTGGTGGGCCATTTATCCTGGAAGTTAAGAAAAACAGTCAGGGGGAAATGGGCCTGTGACCTCAGTTTACACAGTCTGTGAAATGGGCATGTAACTCACGCCTTCACTGTCTCCTTGGGCCTTGGGTGTGACTTTGTTCCAGTTTTGTCTAAAGTGGTTCTTTTACTTCAATTATTTTCTAGATGGTTTCCAAGACTCTGGAGTTGTTTGTCTTATTAATTGATAATGCTAGGAGGGTTGTAGGTGGTAAACCTCAGGTCACGGGGGGACCTAAAGGGAGCTAACCTGTGAATTATGGTTTCGAATGATGGTTCTTCTGACGGGTGTGTAGGGGACCACTGGGGAGGGCAGAGGTTTTCTGTGTTCCTGCTGTGGTCCTGGGGACTAAGGGCAGGGCCTCCCTTGTGCCCCACAGAGCAGGCATCTCACACTGGGGAGTTTGGGGACCACAGAGAGCTGGCAAGCGTGCGCCCCATCTAAGTGGGTGGCTGTTCCTTGGCTCCTGACTGCTGGATGAACACAGGCCCAGTATCATAGGATCTTCTGATTTTTTTTTTCTTTTTTTGGATCTTCTGATTTTTTAAGGGAAACCAGAAATCTGGATTTTTCCTGTGAAATTTCCTGATTTTTAAATATTGGCAATGATTTCAAATATTTTCAAACTACTCTGCAAATCAAATCAGACTGTGGGCTGTGTTGAGGACTGTGAGCTGCCAGGTTTGGGCCTGTAGTCGAGGGATGCGTGATCTGGGCATGACATGGAGACGGAGGAGGGGTATCCCTGTCCTGTTGCTCAGGTTGCTGGCTGCACAGGGTCAGGCAGTCTCTGGGCGGTGCAGTCCTGTGTTTGTCCCCACTCACATTGCTCTGGGGACCGTGGGGCTGTTGGTTCCTCACCCTGGTCTCATTATTCTCACTGCTTAATTTGTCATTGTGCTTTGGAAATGCATGTAGTGGCTAGTCTTGTGTGACTTTGATCTCTTCTAAAAACTTTTTCCGTGGACACGCTGACGTCTGTTGGACTGTATGGATGCTTGTCTCATCTACATCTGTGTTCTCGTCAACACAGTTTGCTGCTTTCCCCCAGCTTTCAGAGCCCTGGTGTCCAAAGACCCTTCCTGAAGGGTACTGAGCTATCTTCCAGCAAAAAGCACCTTTGGAGCTATTTCCCCACATTGAATGAAGGGAAGGAGCACTCAGATGCAGCAAACGTGGGAGAGCCTGTTGCTGCGGGGGTCCCACTGGGTCCTGGGTGCTGGGCGTTACATGGGTGCGCTGGGCGCTCAGCAGGACTTTGCTGTAGGAATCTCCTCTGGACTCTCCAGCCCTGGACTGATGCTCAAGGGCAGATGGCAGTGAAATAGCTCTTTGGCAAAGCACTCTGCTGTGATGTAGCCAAGATGCCTCGTGTCCCTGTCGCTACATCACCACCGTGGCGGGTGGAAGCTGGAGATGTGTCCAGAGCGGAGTGAGTGGTGTGTGCGGGACCCAGGTGCAGCCACTGACGTGGAGCCGGGCTGAGTTCCCGCCATGACTCTGAAGGGTACCCGCCCGGTCCACCGGGACAGGATCGCTGCCGAGGACACTGTCCTGAACCGAGTCTTGCTGGCAGCCCAGCACTCGCAATTCAGAAGAAAAGAGTGAGAATCAAGCTTTCCCTGGGGAGAACGAGGACACTGGTTTCCTCAGGCTTGTCCTTCTGCAGACATGTCTATATTTAGGTTTCCATATGATTAAGAAGCAACAAGATGTGAGACTTTCTGGTCTATGAGAGAAGATGAGTCAGTCTGGCCATAATTGATTTGAAAAAGAAAGCAGTGCTGGCGCGCCCCCCGCCTCCCCCACCAAGTGCATTATGTTGTTCTGTTCTGGGATGGCTGCCAGGCCAGGTGGACTTCTAAACATCCACCGTCTTCTAGAAAAAGCCCCAGCCACGTCGTGGTGAGGGGCTGAGACTCTGCATTCTGGGAGCAAGAAGGGATTTGTTAAGGAGAATTCTGGGGGCCCTAATCTTTTTGTAGTCCTGCCTTGGTATCCAGCCTGAGATCGCCCCCTCAGCTTTGGGTCTCATATACACCGCTGCAGAATCTAGATGTGGTGGATTCTCATCTACTCCAGTGATTTGGGCTCTGGGCTCAGGGGGAGGCAGAGTGTGAGGAGAGCCTGGATGGAGGAGTTGGGGGGGGGGCGCCTGTGTGTTGTGGTCCTGAGTTTGGAGTTTTGCTCTTTTGCTCTTTGCTCCCTGGTCACACCCTGGTTCTGTCCAGAGCACTTTCATAGAAACACCCTGAATAGGATTGCCAGATGAAATATAGGATGCCCAGTTCAATTTGAATTTCAGATAACTAATCATTTTATGTTTCAAACACATATGGAACACACTAATACTAAAATTTTCCCTTTAGTATATTATTCTAGTATTTCCTAATAGTACTTAAAAAATATAAGTATGTGTCATGAATATTGGGGACATATTTATACTAAAAACTTATTTGTATGTTTATCTGAAATTGAAATTTCACCAGGCATCCTGAATTTTTATTTGCTAAGCCTGGCGATGCTGACCCTGAGACAGTGCACTTGAGATACCTTGATTCTTCTCAAGGCTGCTCGAATAGGGAGACTTGACCTTCTTTGCGTAGCTTACAGTTGTCTGTTTGGAAGCAGGTGGAGGCTATGCTGAAAGCGGGTTGCCCCTCCGCAAATGCTTAAGCCGGTTGTCCACGTTGCTCATCAAAAATCTCATTGGAGTTTTCTGAGCTGGGTGGATTTCTGCTTCATTCATTCCTATCCCTGTAGAATAAAAGAAGGTGCAATGCAGAATGCCTGTGTTAATGTCTCCCCCATGCATCCCCGCTCTCCTCCAGGATCCACAAAGATCCCACAGACACTGAATCTGCCCGCCCAGTGTCCAGCTGAGCTCTGTTCAGGTTTGTGAGGTCTGCTCTGTTTCCCAGGGGGCTTGACAGCAGGGGAGGGTGGGAGCAGGGCTTCCTCACAGGGTGGAGAGTAGCAAGGGAGGCCCTTCCTCTCTACTCTCTCCTCCTCCCACATACACTGGCCCGAGTCCCGATAAGGCCATTTCTGCAGAGGCTGAGGTGTAGGGAAAGGTCCCAAGGGATGCACACTAGCTTTTCGACCATGATTGTCTTGGGCCAGTGGCCTGGGAGGGTGCTTGGAGAAACATTACCTTTGTTATTTGTTTCCTCCCACATTCTTTGAGCTTGTGACAAAAAGCGTGTGTTATTTTTAGAACATAAACACCAACCCTGATGAAGAGGAAATTCAATGTGCTAGGATCCTAGAAGCTTCTTCGAAGTGGGTCATGAGGACACCAAGGAAATTCACTCTTTGACATTCGAAATATATCTCCAAACTCTTCCCCACTCCTGGATGGGGATAGGGGAGGACAATTATGGCATAAAAATCAAGTCATGATGATAAACGCACCCAGTGAATCCAGTTCCTCTTTGCGAGGATCTGAACTCGTCGGAGGGAATAAATCCCGGAGTGCAGTGTTCACTGATTTTCAATGAAATGCCCCGAGTGGCTGCAGGAGTGCTGCCTCACTCCTATGTGTTTTTTCTCCCCCAGGAAACTTTCTGGGCCTGGGTGTCCTGGCGCCAAGTGGGGACCGGCAGGGCCACGTCCAGAACCACTCCAACCCAAGGGATGGACTGCAGGTCACCGCTGTTTCAGCAAACGGCTCTTGCCGTTGGGGTCGAACTTGGAAATGCTCCACGGCCCGCCCACCACGGAAGGCCCAGGACGCCAGCGGAGGCCAAGGTTTGAGGCGTCCGGCCCCCTCCAGCGTCTGCCCGGCCACCCCTGGCTTCTCCCAGGCCGGGAAGGAGAGAGGCAGTTTTGAGAAGACACATCATATTTTTGACGAAGGGCTCCAATCACAAAAAAGCAGTGATGGCTACTGCAAATGTATCGATTTGTTTTTCCTCCATAGACCCGTGTGCTGTTTGTAGGTAGACGGGGAGAAAGCCTGCGAACACAGTGGAATCTACTTCTTAGAAGCCCGGGTTATCAAACTCATTAATCTACATGTCAAGAGGCTAGGAATGAATAATTGTGTGTAGAATTTATCTGCCAACATGATAGCTACTTTTCAGCTTTCTCCTCAGAGCTCCTTCATTGCGGCGCCCCTGATTATACGCTTTGTCTTCTCGGCGCGAGCCTGCTGCGGCCGCGGACGGATGGGACCCCGGCCCCTTCGAGGGCGGTGGCCGGGATGCAGGAGGTGGCCAAGGGCCTGCAGCGGTCCCGGCCTGAGCAGGGAGGTGTGGCCTGATGAGGCCACGCGGTGGCCACCCCTTCAGAACGCCGGCTAATTAGAAACAAATGCAAAGCCCGCTCCCCGCAGGATCCTCCTTCTCTGATTTGGCGCAAGTCTGCTTACTTAAGCCTGAGTGGGGGCAGGTGGTGGGGTGCTCCTGGCACCTTCACTGTCCTTTGTCCCCGTCAGAGCTGAGGGCTTTGAGTGGGGGACGCTGGGGTCGGTGGGTGGGCTGCGGTGGGCTTCCTGGACCCCTGCACTCTGGGCTGGAGGCTCACCCCCTTCGCCCCCGACAGGTTGGTAAACGGTCGGAGACCCACGGCAGAGGTTAGCCAAGGTAGTCTCGGAGCCGAGTGGACAGGAGAGAACACGTGGGCCTTAGGTTTGTAAGACAATGTGGCCCACACACCTTAAAGTTAGAGGGGCCCACGAGGACGGAGCTCCACCCCCGGGAGCCCCTGGCCAGCTGCCGGCGGCGGGAAGCTGCAGAGGGACAGCGTGGACAAGTGGTCTTTGCCTCGCCCTGTCGTCGTGTGCATCAAGTCAGTACTTTGCACAGCGACCCCCTCGCCAGGAGCATCCCCGGACAGCCTCTGCCTTGTCAGCTACATTTATGATGTGCTCATAATTAAATGTCCGCCAAGCTCGCAGCGTGCTGACCACAGAGGGGCCATAAGCAGTAAGATAAATGAGACCGGGAGATGTAATATTGCTTCACTCGTGGGCTTCGGCTGATGTTAAAGATTGTCAGTGATAATTATTAATATGTGACCTGGTTGAGTCTTTACGTGAACAATCACAATTTTAATAAAGTGGTAAACTCCGCGCTCAGCCTATGCGCACATCCTGAATCTGACACCCTCACCTTACACGTGTGGATTTTAGAAGAGCCCTGCTTTCCCCTGTGTTGCAGGTGGTATGATAACCCATTAAGGGAAACTTCCGCCCAAATACAAACTGATGCAAAGCCTGGCAACGACAGTGTGCCCTCTTCCGCGCTGAGGAGAGGATTGGCACAGGCGCAGGTGAGGAGGGTGGGGCCAGGTATTGCCAAACGCAGGTGCGGCTGCTTCATTCTGCCCCGCCAGGTGGCGCTTGCACTGGTGTTGGTGTCCTATCCAGATCCCTCCCGACCTGTCACCAGCTTCTGTGTTCTCTGCTCTTAGCAATCCCGCACACCGGCTTTCTCAAAGGGGTGCCTTTTTGGCACTAGAGTCATTTGACCTGAATGGAGAGCTGGAACCACCTGGGGGAATTCCATCTTTCTCCTAGCACTCAGAGTGGCCCATGGCCGGGGACTGTTTGTGTAGGATGAAGAAGGCCCAGCCCTTTGCCCAGGTAAGGCAGCGAAAACTTCAAGGTATAATTAATGATTTAGGAAATGCTGGTCTAAATAATTGAGACATTGTTTGAAAAACTTAATTCAAATGTTAAAAAATAACTTTTGAGGATAAATGATATCTTCAAATATATATGTAATGCAAAAATTAATAATCCAAATATAAAATCTCAGTTTATTTATTAACGGTCTAAGGAGCACTTGGGGAAGAAACAATCGCATGGAGTCTGGAGGAAAAGAATAAAAATGTGCTAACTACAGTGTGTTAAAAAGGAGAACCCAGAGACTCAATTTCCCTTCCCACTTTAAAAATTAGGAAAATGCGGGAGTTAAATATAGAGGTTAAATATTACTTTTGAAACACTTAAAACCACTTAGTACTTGAATTCTTTTTTTTTTTAAGATTTTATTTATTTATTTGACAGAGAGAGACACAGCGAGAGAGGGAATACAAGCAGGGGGAGTGGGAGAGGGAGAAGCAGGCTTCCCGCTGAGCAGGGAGCCCGATGCGGGGCTCGATCCCAGGACCTGGAATCATGACCTGAGCCGAAGGCAGACGCTTAATGACTGAGCCACCCAGGAGCCCCTTAGTACTTGAATTCTAAACTGGATCAGTGCTTATTGAATATAATCACAAAGATAATAGATGTCATAGATCAAGGTTAGGACAGGAAAGGAAACAAAAACGCCCCCACACCTCCCAAAAAAGACTAAAACAAGACATATAAGATCAGGCAAAATAAAGTAAGAAATGGGGACAGAATACTGGCATCAGACAAAATAGAATTGAAACTAAAAATGTTAGTTACAGCAGAGAAACTATTTTTATTGATGAATGTTGTATACTATTCATCATGAACGATGAATGATGCTCCATCACTTGTAAATTCTTTTCTTAGATTTATTCAATAAATACTGAGCCAGAGCTGGTGATTCAATGTTAAACAAGGCAGATATGATTCCTGTCTTCATTGGGCTCACAGTCTAGTATACTGAACTAGTCATGGATCCTAATATGCCAAGTGACATTAGGGTGAAATATGGTAAGCAAATTGTTAGGAGTAGAAGAAGTGGAAAGATTCACAGTTGTACTAGAAAACTTTAAGACACCCTTTTTGGTATTTGGCAGATTTTGTAGGCATTGAGATGGTTTCAAATAATAAAATTGTTTCTTTTTTTTTTTTTTTTTTACTTTATTAAAATACTGAGTTTATTTCACAGGTATATTTTTGTCTCCCTACCATTTCCGTTTGTTTGACCACCACTGCCATTACGACATTCCACATATATCTAAAGCCAAGCAAAGGTAAAGTTCCATTTTAAAAAACTAAACAGACATTTTGGACAACACATTTTTGGCAATGAGACCTGGACAATGTTTATCAGACATGGTAGGGAAAGTTCACACTCTGCGTTATAAAAAGGACAGCCAAATATCAACTGTTACAGAAATGAAATAATAAAATGGAAAATTTTAACAAACTATCTAAAATATTTCTTTTAAGAGACTTCCTTCACTGCCAGCGATCTTTTTTTATTATGTTATGTTAATCAGCATACATTACATCATTAGTTTTTGATGTAGTGTTCCATGATTCATTGTTTGCGCATAACACCCAGTGCTCCACACAGTATGTGCCCTCGTTAATACCCATCACCAGGCTAACACATCCCCCTACACCCCTCCCCTCTAGAACCCTCAGTTTGTTTCTCAGAGTCCATAGTCTCTCATGGTTCGTCTCCTCCTCCGATTTCACCCCCTTCATTTTTCCCTTCCTGCTATCTTCTTCTTCTTCTTCTTCTTCTTCTTCTTCTTCTTTTTTTTTTTAACATATAATGTATTATTTGTTTCAGAGGTACAGGTCTGTGATTCCACAGTCTTACACAGTTCACAGCACCACCATAGCACATATCCTCCCCAATGTCTGTCACCCAACCACCCCATCCCTCCCACCCCCACCACTCCAGCAACCCTCAGTTTGTTTCCTGAGATTAAGAATTCCTCATATCAGTGAGGTCATATGATATATGTCTTTCTCTGATTGGCTTATTTCGCTCAGCATAATACCCTCCAGTTCTATCCACGTCGTTGCAAATGGCAAGATTTCATTCCTTTGATGGCTGCATAATACTCCATTGTATATATATACCACATCTTCTTTATCCATTCATCTGTTGGTGGACATCTTGGCTCTTTCCATAGTTTGGCTATTGTGGACATTGCTGCTGTAAACATCGGGTTGCACATACCCCTTCGGATCCCTACATTTGTATCTTTGGGGTAAATATCCAGTAGTGCAATTGCTGGATCATATGGTAGCTCTATTTTCTTTTTTTTTTTTTTTTTTAAAGATTATTTATTTATTTATTTGACAGAGAGAGATACAGTGAGAGAGGGAACACAAGCAGGGGGAGTAGGAGAGGGAGAAGCAGGCTTCCCCGCGGAGCAGGGAGCCCAATGCAGGGCTCGATCCCAGTACCCTGGGATCATGACCTGAGCCAAATGCAGATGCTTAACGACTGAGCCACCCAGGTGCCCTGGTAGCTCTATTTTCAACTTTTTGAGGAACCTCCATACTGTTTTCCAGAGTGGCTGCACCAGCTTGCATTCCCACCAACAGTGTAGGAGGGTTCCCCTTTCTCCATATCCCCTCCAACATCTGTCGTTTCCTGACTTGTTAATTTTAGCCATTCTGACTGGTATGAGGTGGTATCTCATTGAGGTTTCGATTTGGATTTCCCTGATGCCGAGGGATGTTGAGCACTTTTTCATGTGTCTGTTGGCCATTTGGATGTCTTCTTTGGAAAAATGTCTGTTCATGTCTTCTGCCCATTTCTTGATTGGATCATTTGTTCTTTGGGTGTTGAGTTTAAGAAGTTCTTTACAGATTTTGGATACTAGCCCTTTATCTGATATGTCATTTGCAAATATCTTCTCCCATTTTGTCGGTTGTCTTTTGGTTTTGTTGACTGTTTTTTTGCTGTGCAAAAGCTTCTTATCTTGATGAAGTCCCAATAGTTCATTTTTGCCCTTGCTGCCCTTGCCTTTGGCAATGTTTCTAGGAAGAAGTTGCTGCGGCTGAGGTTGAAGAGGTTGCTGCCTGTGTTCTTTTCTAGGATTTTGATGGACTCCTGTCTCACATTTAAGTCTTTCAACCATTTGGAGTCTATTTTTGTGTGTGGTGTAAGGAAATGGTCCAGTTTCATTCTTCTGCATGTGGCTGTCCAATTTTCCCAACACGATTTGTTGAAGAGACTTTCTTTTTTCCATTGGACATTCTTTCCTGCTTTGTTGAAGATTAGTTGACCATAGAGTTGAGGGTCCATTTCTGGGCTCTCTATTCTGTTCCATTGATCTATGTGTCTGTTTTTGTGCCAGTACCATACTGTCTTGATGATGACAGCTTTGTAATAGAGCTGGAGGTCTGGAATTGTGATGCCACCAGCTTTGCTTTTCTTTTTCAACATTCCTCTGGCTATTCGGGGTCTTTTCTGGTTCCATACAAATTTTAGGATTATTTGTTCCATTTCTTTGAAAAAAGTGGATGGTATTTTGATAGGGATTGCATTGAATGTGTAGATTGCTCTAGGTAGCATTGACATCTTCACAATATTTGTTCTTCCAATCCATGAGCATGGAACATTTTTCCATTTCTTTGTGTCTTCCTCAATTTCTTTCATGAGTATTTTATAGTTTTCTGAGTACAGATTCTTTGCCTCTTTGGTTAGATTTATTCCTAGCTATCTTATGGTTTTGGGTGCAGTTGTAAATGGGATCAACCCCTTAATTTCTTTCTTCTGTCTTGTTGTTGGTGTATAGGAATACCACTGATTTCTGTGCATTGATTTTATATCCTGCCACTTTACTGAATTCCTGTATGAGTTCTAGCAGTTTTGGGGTGGAGTCTTTTGGGTTTTCCACATAAAGTATCATATCATCTGCAAAGAATGAGAGTGTGACTTCTTCTTTGCCGATTTGGATGCCTTTGGTTTCTTTTTGTTGTCTGATTGCTGTGGCTAGGACTTCTAATACTATGTTGAATAGCAGTGGTGACAGTGGACATCCCTGCTGTGTTCCTGACCTTAGGGGGAAAGCTCTCAGTTTTTCCCCATTGAGAATGATATTCACTGTGGGTTTTTCATAGATGGCTTTTATGATATTGAGGTATGTCCCCTCTATCCCTATACTCTGAAGAGTTTTGATCAAGAAAGGATGCTGTACTTTGTCAAATGCTTTTTCTGCATCGACTGAGAGGATCATATGGTTCTTGTTCTTTCTTTTATTAATGTATTGTATCACATTGATTGATTTGCGGATGTTGAACCAACCTTGCAGCCCAGGGATAAATCCCACTTGGTCATGGTGAATAATCCTTTTAGCCAATCCTATTGGCTAGTATTGTGGTGAGAATTTTTGCATCCATGTTCATCAAGGATATTGGTCTGTAATTCTTTTTGATGGGGTCTTTGTCTGGTTTGGGGATCAAGGTAATGGTGGCCTCATAAAACAAGTTTGGAAGTTTTCCTTCCATTATTATTTTTTGGAACAGTTTCAGAAGAATAGGTATTAATTCTTCTTAAAATGTTTGGTAGAATTCCCCTGGGAATCCATCTGGCCCTGGGCTTTTGTTTGTTGGGAGATTTTTGATTACTACTTCAATTTCCTTTGCGGTTATAGGTCTGTTCAGGTTTTCTATTTCTTCCTGGTTCAGTTTTGGTAGTTGATACATCTCTAGGAATGCATCCATTTCTTCCCGATTATCTAATTTGCTGGCATATAGTTGCTCGTAATATGTTCTTATAACTGTTTGTATTTCTTTGGTGTTGGTTGTGATCTCTCCTCTTTCATTCATGATTTTATTTATTTGGGTCATTTTTTTTTTTTGATAAGTCTGGCCAAGGGTTTATCAATCTTATTAATTATTTCAAAGAACCAGCTTGTAGTTTTGTTGATCTGTTCTACTGTTCTTTTGGTTTCTATTTCATTGATTTCTGCTCTGATCTTTATTACTTCTCTTCTCCTGCTGGGTTTAGGCTTTATTTGCTGTTCTTTCTCCAGCTCCTTTAGGTGTAGGCTTAGGTTGTGTATTTGAGACCTTTCTTGTTTCTTGAGAAAGGCTTGTATTGCTATATACTTTCCTCTCAGGACTGCCTTTGCTGCATCCCAAAGATTTTGAATGGTTGTGTTTTCATTTTCATTGGTTTCCATGAATTTTTTAATTCTTCTTTAATTTCCTGGTTGACCCATTCATTCTTTAGTAGGATGCTCTTTAGCCTCCATGTATTTGAGTTCTTTCCGACTTTCCTCTTGTGAGTGAGTTCTAGTTTCAAAGCATTGTGGTCTGAAAATAGGCAGGGAATGATCCCAATCTTTTGGTACCAGTTGAGACCTGATTTGTGACTTAGGATGTGATCTATTCTGGAGAATGTTCCATGGACACTAGAGAAGAATGTGTATTCCGTTGCTTTGGGATGGAATGTTCTGAATATATCTGTGAAGTCCATTTGGTCCAGTGTGTCATTTAAAGTCTTTATTTCCTTGTTGATCTTTTGCTTAGATGATCTGTCCATTTCAGTGAGGGGGGTGTTCAAGTCCCCCACTATTATTGTATTGTTGTCAATGTGTTTCTTTGCTTTGTCATTAATTGGCTTATTTAATTGGCTGCTCCCATGTTAGGGGCATAGATATTTACAATTGTTAGAGCTTCTTGTTGGATAGACCCTTTAAGAATGATATAGTCTCCTTCCTCATCTCTTATAGTCTTTGGTTTAAAATATAATTTGTCTGATATAAGGATTGCCACCCCAGCTTTCTTTTGGTGTCCATTAGCATGGTAAATGGTTTTCCACCCCTCACTTTCAATCTGGGGGTGTCTTTGGGTCTAAAATGAGTCTCTTGCAGACAGCATATTGATGGGTCTTGTTGTTTAATCCAATCTGATAGCCTGTGTCTTTTGATTGGGGCATTTAGCCCATTTACATTCAGGGTAACTATTGAAAGATATGAATTTAATGCCATTTTATTGCCTGTAAGGTGACTGTTACTGTATATTGTCTGTGTTCCTTTCTGGTCTGTGTTGCTTTTAGGCTCTCTCTTTGCTTAGAGGATCTCTTTCAAGATTTCTTTTAGGGCGGGTTTCGTGTTTGCAAATTCCTTTAGTTTTTGTTTGTCCTGGAAGCTTTTTATCTCTCCTTCTATTTTCAATGACAGCCTAGCTGGATATAGTATTCTTGGCTGCATATTTTTCTCATTTAATGCTCTGAATATATCCTGCCAGTCCTTTCTGGCCTGCCAGGTCTCCGTGGATAGGTCTGTTGCCAATCTAATGTTTCTACCCTTGTAGGTTACAGATCTCTTCTCCTGAGCTGCTTTCAGGATTTTCTCTTTGTCTCTGAGACTCATAAGTTTTACTATTAGATGTCGGGGTGTTGACCTATTTTTATTGATTTTGAGAGGGGTTCTCTGTGCCTCCTGGATTTTGATGCCTGTTTCCTTCCCCAAATTAGGGAAGTTCTCTGCTATAATTTCCTCCAATATACTTTCTGCCCCCCTCTCTCTTTCTTCTTCTTCTGGGATCCCAATTATTCTAATATTGTTTTGTTTTATGGTATCAGTTATCTCTCAAATTCTGCCCTCATGATCCAGTAGTTGTTTATCTCTCTTTTTCTCAGCTTCTTTATTTTCCATCATTTGGTCTTCTATATCACTAATGCTGTCTTCTGCCTCATTTATCCTAGCAGTTAGAGCCTCCATTTTTGATTGCACCTCATTAATAGCCTTTTTGATTTCGACTTGGTTAGATTTTAGTTCTTTTGTTTCTCCAGAAAGGGTTTCTCTAATATCTTCCATGCTTTTTTCAAGCCCAGCTAGTATCTTTAAAATTTTCATTCTGAACTCTAGTTCCAACATCTTACTAATGTTCGTATTGATTAGGTCCCTGGCAGTCGGTACTGCCTCTTATTCTTTTTTTTGAAGTGATTTTTTTCCATCTTATCATTTTGTCCAGAGGAGAATAGATGAATGAGAGAACAAAATGCTAACAGGGTAACAACGACCGCAGAAAAATATACACTAAACAAATCAGAAGAGACCTGAAACCAGGGGAAAAGAAAGGGAAAAAAAGAAAAAAGAAAAAAAAAAAGAAAAAGATAAAAACAAACAAACAAACAAAACCAGAATATGATCAAATATGATCAGGCTGGTGCATAGATCAGTGGCACACACTAGATTTTGGGCATATTTTGGTCTGTTAGAAGAAAGTGCCTCCCAAAATTTTAAAGAAAGAAAATCTTACATATGTACAAAAATAAGGGTAAATATGATGAAGGGATGGAATATGACTGTAAAGATGAAAATTATAAAAGATCTTATAAAAGGAATTGATAAGATAAGAAGTTGGTTGAAAAAAAGAAAGAAGAGGATCTAAAAAAAAAAGGGAGAGAATGTGATCGGGCAGGAGACTAGAATAAAGCCATACACTAGAGATTTAGAGTATATTTTGATCTGTTAGAAGAAACTGTATCCCAAAATTTTAAAGAGAGAACAACTTATGTATATCTATATACCAAAAATAAGGTTAACTACTATGAAGGGATAGAATATGACTCTAAAAATGAAAAATAAAAAAGATTTTTTAAAAAAGGGATTGATAAGATGTTGGTTGAAAAAGGGAAAAAGAAAAATTCAAAAAAAAAAGAAAAAGAAAGTTAAAAAAAAATTAACTTTGAAAGACTAAAGAATCATGGTAAAAAAGCCATGAATTCTATGTGCAGTATTCCCCTAGCGCTGGAGTTCTGCCATTCTCATTGATTGGTAAACTTGGTCTTGGCTGGCTGTTCTTGCTGATCTTCTGGGGGAGGGTCCTGTTGCCGTGGTTCCCAAATGTCTTTGCCGGAGGCGGAATTGCCCTGCCCTTGCCTGGTCCTGGCTAAGTAATCTGCTCAGGTTTGCTCTCGGGAGCTTTTGTTCCCTGCAAGCTTTCCCTACAGCTTTGGAGGACACGAGTGAAAATGGCGGCCTCCCAGTCTCCTCCCCGGAGGAGCCGAGAACTCGGGCCCCGCTCCTCAGTGCGCCCCCAGAGAAAAGCAGTCAGTTACTCCCGTCTCCCCGGTCTCCGGCCTCACTCTGTGCTCACCCGGCCTGTGACCAAGCATTTCTATCTCTGGCACACAACCTCGTGTGGAGTCTCCAAACCCAGCAGATCCCTGCGGTGTGCTCCCGCGCTGTGCCTCCCGGGGGAGAAAGGGGTGTCTCCCCGGATCTGCCGCTTGTTGGGTCCCTGCTGGAAGAGCAGTGGCCCGACTGTGCCAGGGATCGCGGTTTATGGCAACCCTGAGCTGAGAGCCCGAGCCTTGGCTCCATTTCTGCAGCCAGCTTCCCCGCTCCGATACCTGGGAGCTCTGCCGCACTCAGGCACCCCTGGTCTTTCTGTGACCCTGAGGGTCCTGAGACCACACTGCCCACTGAGGGTTCCACCCCCCACTTAGCCACTGGAGCGACGTCTCTCAGCGGAGCAGACTTCTAAAAGTTCCAATTTTCTGCTCTGCGGCTCTATCACTTGGCAGAAGCGGCTGACGGAGGCCCCCTCCCCCACCGTCTATCCTCCCAAATATCGCCTCGGATTCACTTCTCTGCATGTCCTACCTTCCAGAAAGTGGTCGCTTTTCTGTTCAGAGAGTTGCTGCTATTCTTTCCTTTGATCTCCTGTTGAGTTCGTGGGTGTTCAGAATGGTTTGATCCCTATCCAGCTGAATTCCTGAGACCAGATGAAATCCAGGTCTCCTCCTCCTCCACCATCTTGCTCCTCCCCCATAAAGTTGTTTCTTAAATTGAGATGTCTCTTAAAATGAGAGATTATATCAGAGCCCAAGAAATAGTCACAAAACATAGTATATATTGGCTAGAAAGAGAGAATTTAATTCTAAGTAGATATATCTTACAAAAGGAACAAAAAGCATTATTAAAAATCTTAATTAGTAATTTAAAAAATTATTAAAACCTCTCTGAAATAACTTCTATTTCAAAGAGGAAATCAAAACTATACTTAGGTGCGATTAGGAAATAAGGACAATGAGAATACCATCAATCAGAACTCGTGGTGTTTGGTCAAAGCTACACTCAGAGGAAAATACATAGCCTTAAATACTAACTCATTAACATAGAGTTAAAATATATGAAGTAAGCATTCAACTCACAATAAATTAGAAAGACAACAAGATAAACCTAGAAAGATATTGATAAAGATAAAACATGTTAGTGAGCCAGAAAACAGAAGATTGTCAAAGAATGAGAATGGGAGAAAGATATTTGAGGGGTTATTCAAGTGAAAGAGAGTAGGAAAACACATGTGACAGCATTAGAAATAAAAGAGAAATATTCATGTATTCCAAACAGTTAAAAGATGGTAGAAAATATAGTATATATTAACATAGATATGTTGAAATGGATGATTTTCTAGGAAATTTTATGTGATGAATTTTAATGGTAGAATAGTTGAATAACAAAGGAAGGAAGTGAAAAAAGCGCTAAAACAGATGCTTGAATAGGAAATTCATTTAAATCTCTTAAGGGGAAGAGGATGATCATGCAATAATTATAGATGGAAAGCCTCCCAATTCACTTTATAAAGCAAGCTTAATCTTAGACCGAACCTAAGAAAAGTAGTAAACAAACAAAGCCTGCAAGTCAATCTCACTTGTAAACATAAATGTAAAAGTTATAAAAATTAACTCTATATCTGTATGTATATCTATGTCTTACTATATATATATCTAAGCTTTATTGAGGTATAATTTATATGCAAAAATCACACGCCTGTAATATATACATTGCAATGAGATTAGACATATGCATATACTCATGATACTGTCACCACAATCAAAGTACTAACCATATCCATCATCTCCAAACATTTCCTAATTTCCTAGTGTTCTTTTGTGTGTATGCGTGTGTGTGTGTGTGTGTGTGTGTGTGTGTGTATTTGGTGGTAAAAACACTTAACATGACATCTGTCCTCTTAATGCATTTTAAAGTGCACAATGCAGTATTGTTAACCATAAGTACTATGTTGTATAGCAGATCTCTAGAACTTGCTTAGCTTCTATAACTGAAATTTTATGCCCATTGAATGACAGTTCCCCGTTTTCTCCTCCTCTCAGCCTCTGGCAAGCATCATTATATTTTCTGCTTCTATACATTTGACGATTTTAGATACCTCATATAAGAGGAATCTTGTAGTATTTGTCCTGTGACTGGTATACTTCACTTGATGAACAGTTGGGTTGTTTCTATATCTTGGCTGTTGTGAATAACGCTACAATGAACATGGGATTGCAGATATGTCTTCAAGATCTGAATTTCAGTTCTTTTGGACATATACCCAGAAGTGGGATCATATAGTAGTTCAGTTTTTAATTTTTTGAGGACACTCCATACTGTTTTCCATAGTGACTGAACCATTCTATATTCCCACCAATAGTGTAAAAGATTTCCAGTTTCTTCATATCCTTGCTAACATGTTTTCTTGTTCTTCTCTTTCTCCTTCCCCCCTGCCTCAGTCTCTCCTCTCCTTCTCCTCTCTCTTCTTCTTCTCCTCCCTCTTCTTCTCCTTCTTCTCTTTTTCTCTCTCCCCTCACCCCTCCCTCTTCTTTTTCTTCTGATAATAGCCATCCTAACAGTTGTGGGGTGATATGTTATTGTGGTATTGATCTGCATTCCCCTGATGATTAGTGATGTCGAGTATCTCTTTATATACCTGGTGGCCATTTTTATTTCTTCTTTGAAGAAATGTTTATTTGACTTCTTTGCCCATTTTTAGTTTATTTGTTTTGGTTTTTTGTTTTGCTATTGAGTTGTAGTAGATTCTTATATATTTTGGATATTAAACTCTTCCCAGATAGGTGGCTTGCAATTTTTTCTCCTATTCTGTAGGTCACCTTTTCACTTTGTTGATTGTTTTCTTTGTTGTGCAGAAGCTTTTTAGTTTGATGTAGTCCCACTTGTCTATTTTTGGTTTTGTTGCCTGGGCTTTTGGTTTCAAATCCAAGAAATCATTGCCAAAACCAATGTCAAGAAACATTTCTCCTATGTTTTCATTGAGGAGTTTTGCAGTTTCAAATCTTATGTTTGTCTTTAATCCGTTTTGAGTTAATTTTTGTGTGTAATATAAGAAAGGGGTCACATTTCATTCTTATGAATCTGGACATCTAATTTTCTCAGCACTATTTGTTGAAGAGACTATCCTTTCCCCATTGTGTATTCTTGGCACAGTTGACAGTATATGTGTGAGTTTATTTCTGGGCTCTCTATTTTGTTCCATTGGTCTATATATCTGTCTTAATCTCAGTATCATACTGTTTTAATCACTGTAGCTTTGTAGTATATTTTGAAATCAGGACGTGTGATGCCTCCAGCATTTGCAGGCCAATATTCATAATGAAATAGATGTAAAATTTCTCAACAAAATTCTAGCAAACCAAATTCAATAGCACAGTAGAAGGATCATATACCATGATCAAGTGGGATTTATCCCTGGAAGGTAGGGATGGCTCAACATATGCAAATCAATCAATGTGATAGACCACATTAACAGAATGAAGGGTAAAAATGATATTATCATCTCAATAGATGCAGAAAAAGCATTTGACAAAATTCATTACCCTTTCATGATAAAAAAAACACTAAAAAATTAGGGATGGTAGGAATGTACTTCAGGGTAATAAAGGCCATATATGATAAGCCTACAGCTAACATCACACTTAGTAAAAAACCTGAAAGCTTTCCCTGTAAGATTAGGAACAAGGCAAAGATTTCTACTCTTGTCACCTCTATTCAACATAGTACTGGAAATCCTAGCCAGAGCAATTAGGCAAGAAAAATAAATAAAAGGTATCTAAATCAGAAAAGAAGAACTAAAATTGTTCCTGTAGGCAGATGACATGATTTTATATATAGAACACCCTAAGACTTCACAAAAAACTGTTAGAACTAATAAACAAATGCAACAAAATTGCATAATATATATTTTTAATATGTATTTTTAATACATTAAAAATCAACATAAAATTAGTTTTAATAAATAATATACACTAAAAATGAACTATCTAAAAAGGAAATTAAGAAGACACTTCCTTTTACAGCAACATCAAAAGGATAAAATATTTAGAAATAAAAACTAAGGAAGTGAAAGACATACATTGAAAACTATAAAATATTGATGAAAGAAATTAAAGCAGACACAAATAAATGGAAAGACATCTTGTGTTCATGGATTGGAAGAATTAATATTGTTAAAATGTCTTTACTACCCAAAGCCATCTATAGATTCAAAGCAACGTCTATAAAAATTTCAATGGCATTTTTTACAGAAATAGAAAAACAATCCTAAAATTCATATGGAACCACAAAGGACCCCAAATAGCCAAAGCAATCTTGAGGAAGAACACTAAACTTATATTAAAAAATAATATACCTTGACCAATAAGGCTTTATTCCAGCATTGTAAGAATAGTATCAAATTAGGATATATCTAATTAAAAATTTATCACATCTGTAGGTCAATGGAAAAAATATGTAATCATATGCCAAAAAGATATTTGCTCAAGTTCAACATCCAATCCTGCCAAAGGTTTTGATTAAAATAGAAGTAGAGGGATCATTCATTACATTAGTGGTTTTTAAGCAGGGAAAATTTGCTACTCAGGAGATGTTTAACAATGTCTCGATACATTTTTGATTATCATGATTTGGGGTGTAGTCCTGTTAGTATCTAGTGGGTACAGGTCATGGATGCTATTAAACATCCTACAATGCACAGGACAGCCCCTCCCCCTCAACAAAGAATTATCCAGCTCAAAATATCAATAGTGCCAAGACTGAGAAAACCTGGTTTACATGATAAAGATAATCTGTTTGAAAATGATAGCCTATACCATACTTAAAATGGAAAACTTGGAGAAATTCTTGTGATAGTAACAAAACAAAGTCAAATAGTTAGGTTATTATAGTCAAAGTAATAAAAATAATTGGGAAATATATATTGGAATTGTCAAATCAAAATTATTGATATTTTATGATGGTATAAAAAACCCCAAGAACATTATCTAAAATACTCTTTTTTTTTTAAAAGATTTTATTTATTTACTTATCAGAGAGAGAGAGAGAGCACAAGCAGGGGGGAGCGGCAGGCAGAGGGAGAAGCAGGCTCCCTCCCGAGCAGGGAGCCCGATGCGGGACTCGATCCCAGGACCCTGAGATCATGACCCAAGCCGAAGGCAGAGGCCCAACCAACTGAGCCACCCTGGCGTCCCTTATCTAAAATACTCTTACACCATATAGAGGAGTTCATTAAGATGTCCAAGTATAAAAGAGATACATAGAAATCAATAGAAATCAATAGATGTCCTATATAGTAAACTAATAATAACAGAGATAAAAGGGAAAGAAAAATACTCTATTTATATAGATAACACAAAATGAAATTATCTAAAAGAACGCACACAACTTAAGTAGGCTAGACACATATGAAAGAAATAAAACTTTTCTGAGGCTCATGTAAAAAGACTTAAATACAGAGATCTCACCAAATTGATTTATAAATAGTTCTATTCTACTAAATTGCATTTTCTTGGGAATTTTACAGAATAAATCTAAAGTTAAAATGGATGACTTAATATGCTAGAGCAACCAATATTTACCTATCTGATAGCAAATTGATTTACAAAGCCACAATGGACAAAAGTGTGATCTGGCTCCAAAATAGTAAGTTAAATAAATGGAGAGAGACAGTGAGTCAAGAAATAAGCCTATCTGTGTTAAAAATTTGTGATGTGATTCAGGTGCCATTTTAAGTCAGAGGGGACACATTAAAGAGTGCACAGAGGAATTCATATTATTAAAAAAATCTACCAAGATGATGTAACAATTGTGCACCTGTGTCCTTAAAAATGTAGCATTGGAAAATATGAAACAAAAACAAATAGAAAGACAAAGATAAAATGACAAGTCTGCAATTAAAGTAGGACAAATTTCACACTTTTTAAAAGAGGCAATTATTTCAAGTAGACAAAAACAATGACACACAGAGTTTAGATGACAGAATGAACACCTAGTACTAATAAGCTTACAGAAACCACTCAAATTGATAATATAGATGACAAAGGAAATCTCAGCAAATTATAAAATGTAGAGGTCTTATAGGCTTTATTCTCTGACCAAATGAGAAAATAACTAAAGGAGAGATGAAATAAGTCTCTATACTCATAAATATAAGAACACTTATAAAAAGTCCTATGTTAATAAGGAAATAAAAAGTGGAAATTACCAACTATTTAGATATAAGCAATGGAGCATTAAGTATTAAAACCTGTGAAATGTGGCCAAAGCAGCCATCAGAGGAAAATTTATGGACTTAAATGCATAAATTAGAAAATGAGGGAAATTGAAATCAAATGGACCAAGCATAATCAGAATCCTAGAAAAAGAACAACAACAACAACAAAATAAAATCTCCAGAAAGTAGAAGGAAATAATAAAGATAAAAACTGACATTAATAAAATAAACAAGAACAAAAAGTCATTAGTATTAATCAATAAAATCTCCTTCAAATTTCATTAAGAAGAAAGAGTATAAATAAACAGCATCATGAATGAGATAAGGAGATTTAATTATGGATACAGGGAATTAAATTTTATAAGATACTTTTATTAATAACTTTGGAAAAGTAGATGAAATGCATGATTTTATAAAAAAATAAATTACCAACATTAGCTCAAGAAGTCATAGAAAATCTAAATATGCTAATTTCTATTGAAAAGATTTGAAAACTAGTTAAAGATATACTCTTTTACAGAAACATCAAATGCAGAGGATTTTACTATTTAGTTCTACCATATGTTCAGGAAATAGATAATTCTTTGTTATAAATTGGGAAGATACTCAGCTAATTCTATAAGCCTGGTGTATCTTTGGTATTAAAATCCTAACAGAAGTCAATGTATTTAAAAAATTCCTTTATGATAACCAGCAGCCATCTCCCAATATTCCTGTGCATGAGAAGTGGAAGAAAACTTCCATTATCAAGGTAAAGATATTTTCTGCAAATCTATAGCCATGGTGAAATCATCAGTAATACTGTTCAAAACATAAGAAAAACAAGGATTCTTAACACTTCTATATTCAATACTGTATTAGCAGTCCTAGCCAATGCTATATAATAAGAAAAAATATAAAAAGCATGTGAATATTGGAAAGGAAGAGATAATAGTGCCCTTTTGTTTTTTTTGCAGTCAAGTTCCCTAGGAAGTACAAGATAATCAGTTGAGAAATGATTAGAACTAATAAGAAAGTACTACAAAGTGGCCTAATATAAAATAAACATAAAAAAACTAATTGCTTTTATACACCAGTATAACAAAGTAATAGAAAACATTACCCAATTCTCATAGCAATGAAACCTATAAAACTAGATAATATAGAAATAAACATCAGATTATTAAAGTGAATAATAGAATGGAATAAATAGAAATATGTATATTATTTTTTTGGATGAGAATGCTTAATATTGTAAAGGCATATATTGTCCCCAAATTAATCTATAAATTCAATGCCCAACATTTTTATGGAACTTGTCAAGCTGATTATAAAATTCATTTGAAAGAATAAATGTGTGAGGGGGGCCAAGATGATGTAGAAAAAAATATAATAGGTGTACTTGCCTTATTAAATATCAAGACACACTCTAAAGCTATACTAATTAAAATGCAATGAGATCTGGGGCACCTGGATGGCTCAGTCCGTTAAGTGTCTGCCTTCAGCTCAGGTCACCATCTCAGGGTCCTGGGATTGAGCCCCGTGTTGGGCTCCATGCTCAGTGGGGAGTCTGCTTCTTCCTTTCCCTCTACCCCACCCCCCACTCATACTCTCTCTTTCTCAAGTAAGCAAATAAAATCTTTAAAAAAATGCAATGAGATCAGTGCCAAAGATTTAACTAGAACAGTGGAATAAGAGTCCAGCAACAGATCCCTGTATATATGGATATTCTTTTGTGGAAAAATTGGCATTTCATAATAGTGAGGGGAAAGATAGACTATTTGATAAATTGTGTGAAAAAATTAGATACTACTTGGAAAAAATAAAATTATATTTTTAACAATACCTTATTCACTGAAATAAATTCCAGATATATTGAAGAGCTAAAGGTTATATAAAAACAAAATGTAGAAATGTACTGAAATTAAAAAAAGTACATAATATGTGAAGGAAAATATTGCAAGTTTGTACAGATAAAATTAAAGGCTCTTACATAATAAAAGTCACCATAAACAAATGAAAAACAGCATATGCTGGTGGAAAATATTTGCAACATTTGTAACAAAGGATTAATATCCAAAATAAATGTAAAAATTTATAAATCAATAAGGAAAGAATCATTAAACCAAAAGGAAAAATATAAAATACAAATAGATAATTCACAGAAGGGGAACTGAAAAGGAGAGTATAGAATGTTACTCGGTTTCACTAGTAATGAGGGACTTCCAAAATAATACACAAGGAGATATTATTTTTTGCCCATTATATTGAAAAAAGAATTGATATTATCAATTGTGGGGATAATATGAAGAACCAAATATTCTCATGCTTTGCTTGAGTATAAATTGGTCCAGATATTTTGAAGGGCAATTTGCAATCTGTCGAAATTAAAAATGCACAGACCACATGACCAAGAAAAACCAAGAGAAACTCATAAAGATGTGTAGGGAATTGTAGTAAAGATGTTCATTGCAGTCTTGTCAATGACGAAAGGCTGGAAACAACCAAAATATACATTGATAGAAGAGTTAAATAAGTTGTGATAAATTATACTGTATAACAGTTTTAAAAAACTTGAGGTTGATTTATATAGATTAATATGGAAAGACAAGCAGGATATATTGACATTTGAAAAAAATAGGATGCAGCTGAGTATGTATTGTATGATAGGAATCCCCCAAACCCTTTTTAAAAAATTTTTATTGTTATGTTAATCACCATACATTACATCATTAGTTCTAGGTGTAGTGTTCCATGATTCATTGTTTGTGCATAACACCCAGTGCTCCATGCAGAACGTGCCCTCTTTAATACCCATCACCAGGCTAACCCATCCTCCCACCCACCCTCCCCTCTAGAACCCTCAGTTTGTTTTTCAGAGTCCATCGTCTCTCATGGTTCTTCTCCCCCTCCGATTTCCCCCCCACTCCAGCAACCCTCAGTTTGTTTCCTGAGATTAAGAATTCCTCATATCAGTGAGGTCATATGAACGCGCCCGATCTCGTCTGACCCCAAACCCTTTTTAAAAGAAAGTAATGCTGTGAATTTTTTTTACTGATGTGCATATAGGCACATTGTGAGACAGCCTGGCCTCAGGTTTTTGTTTTTGTTTTGGTGAAATTGTAAGATGGAGATAGCTGTTGTGCATATGTTGTAGGCTATGGGGAAGATTATATAAATTAATACACATGAAGCACAGAGCACTGCCTGGCATGTGGTAAGCACTCATAAGTGTTAGCTATTTTTATTATGGAAAAAAAACTGGATTTCTACACATCATACTGATAGTAACAGTTACTGCTGATGAGAGAATGCAGCTGGAGATTGAATGAGTGTCTGGTCAAGGAGAATTTTTGCTTTGTCTGTATTGTTTGATTTTTACCGTAAGGATGTATTATAATATTTCTTGTGGAATTAAATGGAAATCAGTGGGGAAAATAGAAATGGTATTGGGACAATCATTGAATCATTTGAAAAAATAAAGGTAGAGCCTTCCCATAAAACTAGATAGTCTCAGATGTATTAAAGATTCACTTGTAAAAATGAAACCACAAAAGAATAGGAACAAAGGCAAATGCTGATGTAATAGTGAGGACAGCCCTTTAAACCTGACACCAAAGGCAGGGAACACAAGGGAAAAGATGGATGTATTAGATGGCATAAAAATATGAACTGTTTTTCAAATAATATCACAAATGAAGTTAAAGGTTAAAGAAGGTGTGAAAATAATTTAAAATATACATGCCAAATGGATAATGCCATCCTTTATTAGTAGCTTTTATAGATTAATAAGAAATAGAAAAATGATCAAGGAGAATAGACACACAGTTACCAAAATTAGAAATGTAAATGGACAGTAAATACATGTAAAGATTGCTTAACCTTAGTAGTAATAAAAAATAGGCAGGTGTGAACAGTCTTTACTTATTGGTTGGCAAAAATAAAAAAAATATTATCAGTGCTAAAGGAAATTTGATGAAGATAGTTTTACTCAGCAAGACAGTTTTGCAATGAAGATTAATTTGTCTTAAAAATGTATATATTCTTTGACTCAGTGATGCATTTCCTAGCAATTAGTTAGGTGAGATAAGCATGTGCACACAGATACATGTACAACAATGTTCACATTCTGGTATGGTTTAAATTAGTAAAAAATTGAAAGCTACTTAAATATTTAATAATACATTGTTCAATAAATCACAATGCATACAAAGTATGGAATATTACTCAACCATTACAAATAATCCTATTGAGGGGCACCTGGGTGGCGCAGTCAGTTGAGCATGGGACTCTTGGTTTCTGCTCAGGTTGTGATCTCAGGGTTGCAAGATGAGCCCCACATTGGGCTCCATGTGGAGTCTGCTTGGGATTCTCTCTCCCTCTCCCTCTGTGCCTTCTGCTTGTGCTCTCTCTCTAAAATAAATAAATAAATCTTAAAAAAAATAATGCTGTTGAAGACTATCTACTGGTATGGAAATATGAGTGTGTGTAGGTTTTGGAAAAAAAAACCAAGAAACCCCTCTGCATGTAAATACATATAAAGCTAATGTTATGTCTATCTCTATCTTTATCTCTGTATCTCTATATGTATGTATGTGAGTAAATACAACTAGATAGAAATGCACTGCAGTGTTAAAATGTATTATCTCTGGGCAGTGATGACATTTTTCATTCTCGCTGTGCACTATATGATTTACTTTAGTTAGTTAAATATCATACCAATACATGAATGCATTCTTGTAAAAATGAACATTTTATAGTTATGGCTGAAGCCCCTCAGACCAACCCCTCATTCCTCCCCATGCCCTTCCCATAGGGATTCATTTTTTTTCACTGTGGTGTGTATACCTCCACAACTTTTCCTACACATGTACATACATGTATTTCTTCCACTGGTTTGGCAGTGGAAACCCTTTTAAAAATTTATTTGTATTTGCTTTGAAAATATTAATTAATTTTTTTTGGTGTCTAGAATTAACTGAGATATTCTCCTTACTACTTGCTTCCCTACTCATTTTCCCACTGTTCCCTGCCACCTTCAGTATTGTTATCAATTGAGATTTTTAAGAAAGATGTATTAATTTATTTTAGAGAGACAGAGAGAGAGAGAAAGGGAGGGGCAGAGGGAGAGGGACAGAGATTCTTAAGCAGACTCGTGCTGAGTGCGCCCGATGCAGGGATTGATCTCACCACTCTGAGATAACCATCTGAGCTGAAACCAAGAGTCAGCTACTTAACCAAGTGCACCACCCAGACACCACATCAACTGAGATTTTATTCCCAGTTTGTTGTTTAATTTTCTTTCAATTACCTAGACTCAACTATAAATTTTACTGATTTCCTTGAGCACTATTGTTGACTCCCAATACTCTTGGATTCTTTTGTTATTATTTTTTTTTTCTGCAATGCATCTTCATATAATTCTGCCAGGAAGGATTTGTGTATGATAAACTTTGAATCCTTGAATGACTTAAACAGTTTTCATTTTGCCTGAATGCTTGCCTGATATTTTGGCTGGATATAGAAATGTAAATTCAAGGGATGCCTGGGTGGCAAAATAGGTTAAGCACCCAACTCTTGATTTTGGCTCAGGTCATGACTCAGGATGGTGATATGGAGCCCCACATGGGACTCTGTGCTCAGTGAGGAGTCTGCTTGTCCCTCTCCCTCCCCTGTTGCCCCTCCCCCATTCTCTTAAAGAAATAAAATCTTTAAAAAATGTAAATCCAATATAATTTTCTCTCAGAAATTTGATGATACTGCTGTTCAGTATTCTGAGTTGCTGAGGAGAAGCCAGGTGTCAGTGAGATCTTTGATCTTTTGGAGGTAACATTCTTTTTTTCTGGAGGTTTTTAGGGTTCTTTTACTTGATTCTCTGAATTTCACAAGATCTGTAATTTTAATTACAATTTTTTCCTTTTATTTTGCTGAGTAGTTATGAACCCTTTTGATCTAAATACTTGATGCTTTTCTTCAGGTCTTGGAAATTTCATATATTATTTCTCTCATTTTTTTCTTCCATTCAATTCTATGCTTCCTCTCCAGAATTAAATAGATTTTAGAATTTTTGGATCTACCTTCCAAGTCTCTCTCTATCACTTGCTTCTGTCCTTCCTTGTCATTTTTGCCTGTGTTTTATTCTGGGAATCAGTAGTCCAGTGCATCAGTATGCTCTTCAAGTGTGTCTATTCTCTATTTAACCAATTTTTGGTTTTTTTCTTTTAAATTTTAGTTGTCACATATTTCTCTGTAAGATCTCAAATTGATTGCTTGAAATAGCCAATTTGTTACTCTGAAGACATTATGTATGTTGTTAATACTTTATTTAAAGTTGACCTCTACTTGTCCTATTAACTCAATTTACTCTCTTCTTATTTTTTTCTATTTATTGCATTTGGTGTCCCTTATGGATTGGGATAGGTTTCCTCAAATGTTTGGTTGTTTTGGGAAGCCTCATTATTTTACATAGATAGGATCCTCAGTTAATTTTTTCATACTTTTTAGATGTACAGTTTAATGAATTTTGTCAAATGTAGACAGTTGAATGAACATCATCACAATCAATGTATACAGGGTTCCTGTTACCCCTCATCATCCCCTGTGTTCCTTTGTAGTCATTCTGCTCCCTGCCCTAGCACCCACCAATTTATATTTCTGTCTGTATAGTTTTGCCTTTCCAGAATGTGCTACAAATTGAATCATACAACATGTATCCTTTTGAGTCTGGCTTCATTCACTTAGCACACTGTCTTGAAACTTTGCTATCAGATAGAGTAATATTTATTTATTTATCTTTTATTCTTTATTTCTTTATTTATCTTATTTATCTTTTATTTATCTTTATTCTTTAATTATCTTTTATTCTTTATTTATCTTTTATTCTTCATCTATTTCTTTATCTTTATTCTTCTTTCTCAAGAATTTTTTAAAGTCATTCTAAGATTTGTGCCTTTCCATATAAACTTTAGAACCAGCTTGTCTATGTCTACAAAATTCCCTGCTGATAGCTTGATAGAAATTGCATTAAACCTATAAATCAGTTGGGAGAGAATTGACATCTTTACTATTTTGAGTCTTACAATCTATGAGTGTCGTATGTCTTTCCATGTATTTAGGTATTTGATTTTGTTCGTTAGCATTTTGTAATTTTCAGCATATGAATCATGGACATGTTTTGTTAAGTTCATACCTAAGTGTATCATTTTCCTTGGAGTAATTGTATGTGGTATTGTGTTTTCAATTTTGGTTCTTACTTGTTCATTGTTGATATATAAACATTTGATTGATATATGTGTCAATCTTGGATCCTGTGATCTGGCTAAACTCACTTATTTTTTCTAGGAATGTTTTTGTACAGCCCTTGACATTTTCTATGTAGATAATCATATCGTTTTCAAATAGAGATGACTTTATTTCTTCCTTTCCAAACTGTATGTTTTCTGTTTCTTTTCATTTCCTTTTGCATTAGTGAGAATTCCCAGTATTATGTTCAACTAACATGGTGAAAGTGACGTCCTTGCCTTGTTCCTGATCTTAGTGAGAAAGCACTCAGTCTTTTGCCACTAAGTTTGATGTTAACTGTAATGTGTTTGTAGGTGCTCTTTGTAAGTTGAGATAGTTCCTTTCTATTCCTAACTTGCTGAGAATTTTTATCCTGAGTGGGTTTTATATTTTGTCAAATGTTTTTTCTTTGTCAATTGATAGGATCATATAATTTTTCTTCTTCAGCTTGTTGATATGGTTGATTACTTTGATTTTTGAATGGTGAACGAGCTTTGCATATCTCCATCAAATGTCATTTTGTTGTGGTGTATAATTATTTTAATACAGTGTTAGATTCAATTTGTTAATATACTCGAGCATTTTTGTGTCAAATTTTATGAGAGGTATTAGTCTATAATTTTCCTTTTCTTCTCTTTCTTTTTAAACTGTTTTTGACTGGTTTTGGTATCAGGGTAATACTGGCCTTGTAAGATGAGTTTGGAAGTGTTCTCTCTTCTTTTTTTCTGGAGTAGATTGTGTAAAATTTATGTTATTGGTGTTAATTATCCTTTGCATCTTTGGTGGAATTCTCCAGTGAAACCATCTGGGCCTAGAGATGTCTTTCTTTATTCTTTCCTTTTTTATTTTTATTTTTTGAAAGGAGGAAGGTTTTAAAGTATGAATTCAGTTTCTATAATGTTTATAGATCTATTCACATTATATATTTGATTTAATTGGACTTTGTTAGTTTGTGGCTTTTAAGGAATTGGTCCATTTTTTTTTCAGGTGTTGAATTTAGGGAAAAGTCATACATAGTGATCTCATGTTTTCCTTTAAATAACTCCAGGATCTGAAGGGATATTGTTTCTTTCATTCCTAATATTAATGATTTGTATATTCACTCTTTTTATTTGTCACTTTTGCTAGAGGTTTATTATTTTTATTAATTTTTCAAAGAACCAACTTTTTGCTTCATTGATTTTCTCTGTTGTTTTCCTGTTGCAATTTCATTGATTTCTGCTTTGATATTTATAATTTTTTTCCTTTGCTTGCTTTGGATTTATTTTACTCTCCTTTTTTAATTTCTTGAGGTAGAAATTTAGATTTATTGATTTGAGACCTTTACTCTGTTCTAATGTATGCATTTTCATGCTATAAATTTTCCTCTCAGCACTGCTTTGGCTGCATCTCTTATATTTTGATATGCAGTATTTTCATTTTTATTCAGTTCTATGTTTTTTAAAATGTAGTTTCCTTTGAGTCTTCCTCATTGACCTATGGAATTATTAGAAGTATGTTATTTTAATTTCCAAATGGTTAGAGATTTTCACATTCTTTCCCCTCCCTCCCTCTCTCCCTCCCTCCCTCCCTCCCTTCCTTCCTCCCTCCCTCCCTCCCTCCTTCTGTTTCTTTTTCGTTTTTTGATTTCTATCTGTTATCAGAAAACATACTTTGTACAATAGAAATTCTTTTATATATAGTATTATATATAGTATTTGTTGAGGATTGTTTTATGGCCCCATTATGTGGTTTATCTTGGTGAATCTTCCGCAAGCCCTTGAAAAATATGTACATTCTTCTGTTGTTGTGTGGAGTATTATATATATGTCAATGAGAACTCATGTTGTTCACATCTTTGCCATCCTTGCTAATTTCCTGTCCAGTAGTTTTGTCAGTTGCTGAGTACATACTGAAGTCCTCAACTGTAATTGTGTATTTGTCTATTTCTCTTTTTAGCTCTATCAATTTTTGTTTCATATATTGAAACTTTGTTCTTTCGTGTGCACACATTTAGGATTATTATGTTTTTCTGGTGCATGGATCCTTTTATCATTTTGTAATGTCCCTCTTTGTCTCTAGTAATTTTCTTTGCCCTGAAGTTCACTTTATTGGAGATAATATAGTCTCTCCTGATTTCTAGAAATTAATGTTTTCATGGTATATCTTTTTCTATCCTTTTATTTTCAACCTACTTATGTCATTGAATTTGAAGTGAGTACTTGTAAACTGCATATAGGGTTATTATTTTTTTATTCACTCTCCCAATCTCTGACTTTTAATTGGTTTATTTCAACCATTTATATTTAATTAAATTGTTGAGTTGTTTGGGCTTAAGCCTGACATTTTGTTTTATTTTGTTTTCTATTTGTTTCCTATTTCTGTTTCTCCATTCTTGCCTCTCTGTGAGTTACTTGAACATTTTAAAAGATTTAATCTTGATTTATTTATAATGTTTTTGAGTATATCATTTTGTATAGTTTTTTTAGTTGTTACTGCAGCTATCACAATATCAAAATATAACTTATAATGGTCTACTAATATCAACATTTTACCATTTTGAGTAAAGCATGGAAACTTCACTTATTTTAGATCCTCCCTTTAAAAAATATCCCCACTTTTAAATATTTTCTTGGATAGCAGATGGTGTTATAGTATTTGTTTCAATCATCACACATGATTTAGAGCACTCATGAGGAGGATGGCCTATTGTATTTATCCACATTTCTACTCTTTCCATTGTTCTCTTCTCCTTCTAGATGTTCTGAGATTTCTTCTTTGAGTATTTCCTTTGTATTAGAAGAACTTGATTCTTTATGGGTAGGTCTGCTACTGTTAAGTTCTTTTAGTTTTCCTTTGTTTCTTTATTTCCCCTTCTTTCCAAAAGGATAATTTTGTTGGGTATAGAAATCTCAGATGATAATTCTTTTCTTTCAGCCACTTTCTTCTGGCCTCCATGGTTTTAGAGAAGAAATCTAATGTCATTTTATTTGACGGTCTCTTAGATAATGTGTTTTCTCTTGCTGCTTTAATATTTTCCTTCATCTTTAGTTTCAGAAATTTAATTGCAGTATGTCTTAGCATTTTTTTTTTTTTTTAAAGAGAGATTGGGCTGGCGGGAGGACTGAGGGGAGGCAGAGGGACAGGGAGAATCTTAAGTAGTCTCCACACCCAGCATGGAGCCTGACACGGGGCTCCATCTCATGATCTGCGATCATGACCTGAGCCAAAATCAAGAGTTGGACACTTAACTGACTGAGCCACCCAGGTGCCCCAACATGGGTTCTTTCGGGGAGGGCTTTTATTCTATTTGCTCACCTTTTTCAATTGGTGAGTTTATATCTTTTGCCAGATTTGGGGAGTTTTCAGCCACATTTCTTTGAATACTTTCTCAGTCCCACTCTTTCTCCTCTTCTGGGACTCCAGTGGTACAAATTTTGCATCTTTGTTTTGTCTACAGCTCCCTGAATCTCAGTTCATTTTTTTAGTTGGTTTTGTGCCTGTTCAAATTGGGTAAATTCTCTTGGTCTGTCCTCATGTTCACTGATTTTATTCTTGGTCAACTCCAACCAACATTGAGCCTATTCAGCAGGTTTTTTATTTCTATTATTGACTTTTTCAGTTCTATAATTTTCACTTAGTTCTTTTTAATAAGTTTTTTCTTTACTGAGATTTGTCTAATTTTTTCATTTGTTTCAAGAGAATGTATACTTGCTTATTGAACCATTTTTATGACAGTAGCTTTAAAATCCTTGCTAGTTAACTCCAATATCTGATCTATCTCAGTGTGGGCATGCATAGATATCTTTCATTCAAGTTGTAATTTTCCTGGTTCTTGGTATGGTGGGTGACTTTTGATTGTATTCTGAACATTTTGGCTATTGTGTTAGAAGACTATGGGCCCCATTTAAGAATTTCATTTTAGCAGGCAGTTACCCTGTTTAGGCTTGGCATGCAGGCTCTGGCCTACTTTTGTGGGCTATGGTTCCAATGACAGTCTAATTTTCAGAGCCTATGTGAAGTTATTTTGATCTGCTTGGTTTATCTCCTCCCACAGAGGCTCCCACTATCCCTGCTGCTTCTGTTTGAATGGGAAGAAGCTTCCCCAGGCTGGGACATCTGGTAAATCTTGCTAGGAAAGATCTTCCCCATAGAGAAAGCACACCTCCCAGGATGTGTGCTTGTGTGGCAGGTGCCCCTGCCTGTGGGAGATGGAAAGTGTTTCTAGGGCCATATGACTGTTGTGGCAGGATTTCCTTTGCCAGTGGCCCTCTGAATTCATGGCATCTTTGAGCGAGTGAGGGGAATCGTAGGCCCTGTGGGGGAGAAGAGCACTTATGGGTCTGGGGCTGCATGTGATGGTGTGATGTCCCTTGCCAGGACTCTGGTTGCATACCCTGTTTGCATGGTATCTCTGGGTGGGGGACAGAAGTCTCAAGCCTGGTGCTCAGTTAATTTTTAATCTTTTTTTGTAGCCTTCCTCCATGTATTGTGTATATGGAGGGGAAGAGCTGGCCCACACTTCTGGGTGAGGGCTCTGGTCACTCAGGCGCTGTCTTGCCTCTCTGGATGAGGTATTTTCCTATAGGCTATATTGTCAGTCCAGAATACTGCTGGGCATATCGGCCATGGGTAGGAAATGATTGGGAGTGAGTCACTTGGCTTCTCCTAATGTAGTTCTCAAACAGTGCTCTGCAGGTGCTCCAGGGAAAACCCCCCCTGCCTCCTGGCCCCAAGCTTGGCACATTCCTGGTACCTTTGGTTCTTTTCTGAGTATATGTTTTCTTCTATCAGATCCTATCTTCCGTTTATAGTTCAGGGAATTCTCATGCCTTCTGATTTACTAAGAATATCCCTTCCTGTATCCAGTGCAGTTTAAAGGATACATATACTATTATATATATTATAAAGTTTTCTAAATATTTTGAGAATAGAAGTTTAGTTCATCATCTTCACAAATCTCTTTGTGATCTCCCGTGTTTTCTCAGATTTTCTAAAATAAGTGTGCATTACTTTTATAATCAGTAAAACCGTTAATATGATTAAAAATATTTTTTTTCATGACTGTGTGTTGAATATTATGCTGGGGGTAAGTGCTCAGAGGCCTTGTCTTGGGGGGAGATTATAGGGGAGTGAAAATGTGCGCTTTTTGGAAAAGGTCTTCCTGTCAGTGGAAAGCCTATTCACCCTTCTGGGGGTGCTAAGCCAGGGCCCCCAGCTGCAGTGCTTTGCTGCCACAAGGGCATATTCGACTGTGGAAGGTTGCTCCAAGTTCTCACAGGAGGGGTGAATCCTTCCCCTTCTTCAAATTGCCAGTGTGTGCAAAATGCTAACACTACACATTTAAGTGACGTATAGATCAGAACAGAATCATAGCTTGATGACATAAATTAAAGTAATTATATTCATTAGCATGATAAAAAATATGCAAACAAATGTTTATTAAATGCAACCATACATCAACTCCAAAGGCTTTGGCGTTGTTTATGTCTTTGTTGCTCTAGCATTTTGTCAAAGGTGGCCTGTCAGGCTGAACTTAATTGACACTAATGGCAGTGGGCGGGGGGGAGGGGGAAGGAGGAGCCAGCCCAGAATATCACTTGGCTCCATGAACACTGGAGGTTTGGGGATTTGCTACCAGGCCTCACTTTCTTTCCCAAGGCTGGCCCCAGAAAAGGCCCTGGGAAAGGAAGTGCAGGTCTCCTTGCATTTACTGGAGGGAGGGCTGTCCACCTTTTCAGGATATTTGTCACCAGAAGGGCTTGAGGATGTTCCTAGAAGGGTACAGGTGTACTTTCTCTTATCAGTATCTGATATAATACCTGCCCCTAAAAGTTCCCATTTCTGCAAGGCTGGATGTGTCTTTCCAGCTGGTGGTAACTCTCTGGCAAATGAAAGCACGTGCCTGTTCTGTAGCCCCTGGAGATGGGAAATGGGCTCCTAATCGCGAGGCTGTTGTACGTTTGTGTTGGGTTCTTGCTGGGGAACCTGGCAGGCTGCTCTGATGAGGCATCTTATTTTTGCCAGAAAGCATGTGAATTATACCCACAAGCGCAGTCACAGAAAGGGCCAAGTTCCTTAGCTGGGATGCTCGGGCGTGTTGGGACATTGTTTTGGCCTTGAGGGCTGATGTATCACAGGTGTGCTTCTGTATGAGGCTGTTTGTAACAGCCAGCAATTATTAGCATTGTTTTCCATACCCAGAGTAGTTGTTCAGAAAGAGCTGGGCTGGCTACAGTCGACGAGTCTGTCTGTCTGTCCACCCATCCATTATGTTGGGTGTGATGCCAGGCAGAGAATGAGATGTCAGGAGGGGTGGAGAAAGGGATGTGGAGGAGGAAGGAGCAAGGAGAGGTGGCCCAGGGCTTTCTATCGAAGCCAGCAGTTACCCCTCTCTCAAGCTGTTTTTCTACTTCTTCCATCTGCTCCAAGTTCTAGGAAAACGGCACTCCCAGGCAGGAGGGTCTGGCCTGGCTCTGGCTGGTGACGGGCTGGGCTATCATTCAGTCTCATCCATTCTTTGTGGATCCCAGTTTATCTCCTGATCAGAAGTGAGCTCTTCTCGTCCCTGGGTGCTGGCCAACGTCAGAGTGGCTTTGTATCAATGGCGACTTCCCGGGTGTCCCTCTGCCTTTTAAAGGGAATGAGAGGCTACGGAGCGTGAAACTTCTCTCGGGCTCCACACATTCTGCCCCTCTTTGAAGGGAGTGGAAAGTAGAGATGCTGGAGTTTTTGTCATCAGGGTCCGGGCGTCGCAAGAAGAGAGTGGGGAGTGTGTCCAGTGTCGTGGCGCGGGAGGTGGCAAGAGCCCTGGCTGTTTGGTGGCCGCCTGGGCACCTCAGGGATGGCCACTGCAAGCCCTTATTTCTCCTTCCCTAAAACCAGGGAGGCTGCGTAATTTATTTCTGTGGGGTGGTTTATGCTGGGAGGGAAAGAACAGATGTTAAGAAAACAAAGGAAGGCACACCACTTTTGTTTCCGAGCCAATGGTGATCAATTCTGTATACTTTACTGCCTGTCCATGTTTTGGGGATGGATATTTCAGGCCATTTCAATCAAAAGTGGTACCACTCTAGGTTCTAAACAAAGGCCTAGATTTATTTTTTTTCTGGCAGCACAATCCTCAAAGATTACACTTGCTGCGACATTTTTAGCCACGTCAACATTCCTTAGGAAATACAAATATGGGCATTATTTCATGGAGATGGCACTGGGTAATATAATAAAATGGATTTATTTCATCTTAATTTATTTAAAATGTGCATAGACAGAACTGGGATAAAATCCATGAGATGAAATATCTCGTTTGCATGAATATATTGAAAAATTCAGCCACCTTCTAAGCCAAAAAAAGAGGCAACTTTTTTTTTCATCCTCAGAATAATAAGAAGAATAGGTGCTCTTTTTAAAATAAGAAAAATAGAACCTCGACAGAGAAGTGATTCATGCCCCACGGTCCCTGCGAAGGTGTGTGGGGTGCGCGTAGAGCCGACAAGCGCTCTGGGGCGCAGAGTCGGGCGAGAGACGAGATTCGCATGGAGGGCTGGAGCGGGGAGGGCGGACCGGGGAGCTGGAGGGGTTTCCTGATGTGGCGGTCGGCAGGGGCGCAATGTCAGCCGCAGCTGCCCCTGCCTCTGGCCTCTGAGTCTCCGAAGTGCTTGTCAGCCGAGGGGCCAGCAGCGGGGCCTGACGCTGGCAGGTCTGTATCCTGCCGCGGGGGCAGCAGCTCCGCAAGCTCCTCGCCACGCACCACCCCAGGGCTCCCGCATCCACGAGACTACACATCCAAAAGCCTGGAGCTCAGTCTGGGCCCCAGTGTAGCAGCAACATGACCCAGAAACCGTTTACACACTCTGACCTTTATGTGAGGCAGCAGAAAGTAGAGGCTGAGCTCTATCACCTATGAGCTGTGTGATCTTGAGCAAATGTCTTAACCTCTCTGGGCTCTAGTCTCCTCATTTGCAAAATGCACTTGATAGTGGAACCTACCACAATCAATCTATGAGATTTACATGCAATGACCATGACAAGTACTTAGGGCATGTCTGACTTATAATTAGCATTCAATGAGTGTTAGTTGTAAAATTTTCTTATCAATAGATTGAGAAGTGGGACGCCTGGGTGGCTCAGTCGGGTAAGCGTCTGCCTTCGGCTCAGGTCATGATCCCAGGGTCCTGGGATCGAGTCCCGCATCGGGCTCCCTGCTCCGCGGGGAGCCTGCTTCTCCCTCTGCCTCTGCTTCTCTCTCTCTCTGTCTCTCATGAATAAATAAATAAAATCTTTAAAAAAAAATAAAAAAAATAAAAAAAAATAGATTGAGAAGATATTTCTTATCAATATATTAAAAAAATATATATATATATTTAGATTTTATTTATTTTAGAGAGAGAAAGAGAGCGCAGGGAGAGGGGCAGAGGGAGAGGGAGGGAGAGGGACAAGCAGCCTCCCTGCTGAGTGCAGAGCCTGATGCTCAAACCCAGGGGTTGGATCCCAGGACCCTGAGACCACGACGGGAGCTGAAGTCAAGAGCTGGACACCTAACCGGCTGAGCCACTCAGGCACCCCTGGAAATAATCTTTTAATCTCACAGGGTAGATTAGTAGTGACTATTACTGTTTGATATTGATCATATTATTATTTGATGTTAAGAACTGCTTTTAACTTATTTCTTCTGTGCTTATAAACTTCTTGAGGGAAGAAATGACAAATGCTTGCTGGAAGTGTTGGCTGATGCCTGTAGGGTTGAATTTTGTGGGTTCTCAGTATAGGGAAGGTTTGTGCCTGGGTGCACTCCAGGGGAGGCTGAGTGTGCCCTGAGGACCAGGTCAATGGCGAATGCTTGGCTGCTCCTGGGAATTCTGAACCTGGGTTTGCAGCCTTTACCTTCCACCCCTGAGCACCTGCTAGTCCTTGGGCTAATCTGCTGAGGGGTGCAGAGGGCTGCCTTTGGAAAAACCACCCAGCGAATTACAAGCGTTGAGTCTTCTCTTGGAAGAACCCTGCCCATGTTTTCCATTCCTCTTTCATTTAGTTTCCACCCTCGGCTGGGAGGAAATCCAGGAGCAGCATTTTCAGCTTTGGAAAATGAGGTAAAGGTCATAAATATGGGGCCCCCTTTGGACCCACATGTTAGCAAAAGCATTTGTGAGACAAAAATCAGTCAAGGGAATTCGCCCAGCTCTGTGTTGGGATTGGGAGCGGTTGAGGGATGGTTGCAAGGCTAGCTGATGCAGTCTGGGGAGTCAGAGAGCCTATGGACTGAGGTCTCCCTCCTCTGCTTGTGGGCAAAACTCACTGTGCCTGGGAGCAGTCCACATCCTGCTGCCTGGGTCAGGTTCAGCGCAGGTAATCAGGCCCTGTCTTCAGATGCCTGGCTGGGCATGAGCACTGTTGGCACAGGGTCCCTCCCACTCCAGCACCCTGTTCAGGTAAGGGTGAAGCCAGTGGGTTTCCTAGAGAACGTGCCTCACCCATCACCCCTGTTTACTTTAGTGCTGCTAGGTGGGAGTGGGAGGTGGGACCCAGCAGGTAAGTGAGGCATCCCAGCTGGGTCTGACGCCCCCTCAAACACCATCAGGCCCGATTCTATTACGTCTTGATCCCTGAGTCCCTGGGGACTGCCTGACAGTGAGCGTGCTCTTTCTGACCAAAGAGGAAAGTTTCGAGTACCTGGCCTACACTGCCAAGGAGCTGCAGAGAAAGTAGCCATCATCCTCGCTCACCTGTAACACGGAAGCAAATCCAGGTGGGATTTGGCGGGCTGACCCTGCTGGGAAGCTGAGGTCGCTCTTCACTGGGCAGGCCCCATCAGATCACTGAGTCATCCAGGCTAGTACTCAGAGTGTATACATGGAGAAACTGAGACCGACAGAGGGTACACCCCTGCCCACCACAGCCTCACAACCAAGGAGCAGAGCCTTCCAGTCTGCTCGCAGCGGTGGGGGGCAGGGAAACCAGCAACACCAAGAACAAAGACCAGATTTAAAAAAATATAAAGTAAAAATTTCCTAGTTTTGAGAATTATTATGCCATACAACATTTGATCTTAGATCATTCTGTTTTTGCTGGGTCAGGACTTGTGCTCTGAGGCAGGGAGTCAACTCTTGCTAGTGTGGAATTGGGCCCCCTCTGTGCCTTTCCCCACCAAAATCAAACCCAGAAAGGGACAGAACTCTCTTTATCTGTCCTACTGCTCCCCCAAACTGCCCCTGTGGCCAGGAAGGAGGCCACAGCTAGGAGGCAAAGACAATTAAAAAAGCTAAAATGTTGACCTTGGCATGTCTCCGGGTTCAGGGGATATCTGGGACAGTGAGTGATGTTCAGTTTGGCTGGTGGGACTCCATCCAGCCTCCAGGCGGGTGGAACTCACCTTGACCGTTTGGTTCTGTCTCACACACTTGGATGGGATTCTCGTCTCTTCATCTTGGAGACGAGGCTCCAGGGTTCTTCCCAGGCACAGGCGTGGTGAGGAGGGGGTGCGGACGGGGGAAGCTAGCCTTCTAGGACCACGTCGGCCGGGAAGGGACAGCAGAAGGACCCTGAGCCACCTGCCAAAGCCAGGAGGCTCCGTCGTGGGTGGCCCTGACTCCTGCTGGCCCAACACCTCCCTCTCCTTACCCTTTCCCAGGCATGGTGTCTGCTCTCGGGTGCCAGAGCAGGTGCCTAGCTACCTGGTTCTGTTTGTCAGATGAATCTTGATACGACAAGGCCCCGATCACCTGTATCGGTGCTCCCGAGGAAACCTGTTGTTGCCCATGCTAGTTTCTTACTGAGGTGAGACCTGGGTGAGGCTGGAGGCTGGGCTGGGCTGCTGACATGGGGTGACAATGGGACAGGAGGTCCAGCAGCCCAGAGCGTCCAGGGTTCTGGGTGTGAATTCCAGCCAGGTACACCTTGCTTTCTTGGGGTGAGCTGCAGCTAATGGGAGGCCTGCTGCTTTGACCTTGGGGGGCTTGGAGGAGGTACTCCCAAGATACGAGAAATCTCAGCATTTCCAGTTCCAATCAGAACCACACTTGGGCTCAGTCTAGTGTGTGCTGAGCCAGGGTATAGACTGGGTGACAATGCAATTCCTTGTCCAGGCCAGGGCACCCCGAGAGTGAAAGGACATGTAATAAAAATTTGGAAGTGCAAAGGGGGTGTGTTACTAATTAAACGGGTACTGTTCTTGTCCAACTGGGACATAAGGTTGCCTGGGGAATAGGCAGCTTGGGCACAGCTCAGTTCTTAAATTTGATCACTTCTGCTGCCCGAATGAGTCTCGGTGTCAGCATGAGCATGGAGGGCCTCTGCAAGCAGCCTGGGTCAGCACGGTGTGTATGCAGACTCTGACTGGACCAGCCAATGGCTTGTTCCCGGACGAGCAGCTTGGGATCCTGTCTTCGGCTGTGTCCATGGGGATGGAATGGTGAGTTGGGAATGTGTGCTGGGTTGTTCTTGATTGGCTTCCCTTTGACTAGCTGCCTTAAGGGTGGGGTCTCTCTCTCGCCCCTGTAGTGCATGGGCTGGGGGGTCAGGTACCCCTACGTTTTTATCCTAGTTCTGCCACGTGCTGTGACAAAGATCAAGCTACTTATCCGAGCTTCTGTTTTCTCAGCCACTAACACGGGATGCTAACGGACTCAGCAGGGCTCCAGGGCGGGGAGGGGGGGGAAGGATGATAGCAGTAACTGTAGCATGCGTGTATGTTTAGGCTAGTGTTGTATGTCTAGAAGGAGCTGCTCTGTTTTGATACTCGAATAAAATATAACCTATTAGTATTTGTTTTGCTTTATATTTAATTTTAACAAAGTTTTGGGTAGTTGAAATATGCATGGTGTATTATTCATGTAGGGTAATACATATATAATTAACCAAAATATGAATAAATTATATGTGGATTGGGGTGCATGGCCAAATTTTTTACCGATTGGTTTGTGTGATCAGAAAAAGCTTGGGGACCTCCTTCACGATTAGGATGGGGCCACCCATCCAGATGGAAGTACCAAAAATTACAGTGGAGACACTCATGGAACATGAAGAAGCTGTTTCATTCATTCATTCACTCACTCAACAGATATTTATTGAGCACCTGCCATGTTCTAAGCACTTGGGATGCATTAGTGAATGAAATAAATTAGACAGTATATTGGAAAGTGTAAGTTCTCTGTTTCAGAGAAGCAGGGTGGGGGGATGTGGAGGCTGAGGTGTGTGGTGGTGTGCAATTTAAAATTGGGTGGTCGAGATGAGCCCTGTTGGAAAGATGACATTTGAGCAAAGACAGAGGAGGTGAAGGGCTTGTGTCCCTCCCACCCCAGAGCTGGTTCCTTTCTCGAGTCCTGTTTCAGTTCCCAGATCCTAATCTGCATGTCCCCCTGAAATCTCTTGAACTTTTGTCAGAGCAGACTTTCATCAGCACGTCAGTTCTATGAGACCACCAACATGTGCTAGGGCACAGAAACAGACTTTAATTAGCATGGAATCGTTTTCTAGTTAAAAAAAAAAAAAACAAACTCCAACAAATCCATGTTCTGGTTTTTTGTTCATTTGATTCGGACAGAGAGCAGGATGGTGGGTGTTGCTGATAGATGCTGGGTCTGGAGTTGGCGTCTGCCCACCTGGTGGAGTGGCTTGTTCGCTAAAGAGGAGAGGGTGACCCGAGTGTAGGAAAGCACTTTTGAGGAGTTCATGTCCCTCTCCCTTACATTTGTCCCAGAGGTGACCAGATGTTGGGTGGTGTGGTCCTGAGGGGACTGGCTTTCACATGACCGGCTGTTGTGGCCTCGCCAAGTGTCCCGAGGGGGCTGAGGCTCCGCACGGGTTTACTCCCTGGACGTGAAGAGCTTGGGAAGTAATCTGGAGAGCTGGTCTTTACGTTCTCATCCTCACCGTTCTGAGTTCTTCAGTCTCTGAAAGGGGCTATTAGTATCTGTTCCATCTACTTCCTGAGGTTATTGTAGACATCAAGTACGATGGAGGCTTTATAAACTGAAAGTCATCACTATGAGTCAGAGGGTTCTCTAGCAGCACCCTCGATGGGTGGCTCTGTCCTGTTCATCCCCCTCTAACTGCCCCGGCTACACTCAGTCCTTTGTCCTCCACCCAAAAGTCAGAAGCCACAGGTCACAAATGACCTCATCTTCCCACCTCCAACCCTCTACAAAGTACTTGCTTAGGTCCCCCCTGCCCCTCGCCTCTGTCTTCCTCCCCTTCCTCTTTAAACTTCTCAAGGAAGGACACTGCTCACTCATGTTGACTTCGCCCCTTCCTCCTGCCCTTCCCAGCACTCGTCTTGCCTGGCTGTTCCAGGGGAGTTTCTAAACCGGCTGTATTAGCCCCCTTATTTTTAAAAGGCTCATTCTTGACCTCCTCTCTTCCCTACTCATTTCCTTATTTTTTTATTCCCTTAAAAAAGGTAGAAGCTTGTGAAAGCTTACAAAGAATTGTGTACGCATGCTATCTTCATATCTTTACTTCCCACTCTCTCTTTTTTTTTTAACTCCTGGGAACTGGCTCTGTTCCTGCCCCTCCTGGTGGCCACTATGTTACCACACTTGGAAACTGTCAGCTGGTCGCTTCTAGTCTCCCTTTCCCCCTCCCTCCCTCTCCCTCCAACTCCCTCCCTCCTTCTCATCTGAGCCCTGGATTCCCATCTCTAACTGCTTCCCTGGAAACCCCCTTCAGACTCCTGGGCATCTCCATGTAGCATGTCCGATACTGAAACTCTGTCTTTTAAAGATTTTATTTATTAATTTGAGAGACAGAAAGAGAGAGAGAGAGAGTGAGCGTGCGCCAACATGAGCAGGGGAGAGGGGCAGAAGGAGAAGGAGAAGCAGACTCTCCACTGAACAGGGACCACCCCCCCCGCAACAATGCGGGGCTCGATCCCAGGACCCTGGGATCATGACCTGAGCCAAAGGCAGATGCTTAACTGACTGAGCCACCCAGGTGCCCCCCATATTGAAATTCTTAATCTTTCTTCCCCAATCCCCCCCCCCCAGTCTTCCCCACCTCAGAAACTGACACCTGTATTCACCCCAGTGCTCAGTTCCCAAACTTGGTTGCTTTCTCTTTTTGTTTTGTAATTAATTTATTGAGGTGTTGTTCACATAGCTTAAAACTAATGATTTTAAAGTGAATCACTCAGCGCCCCTCTGCGTTTACTGTGTTGTGCAACCACCACCTCTGTCTAGCCCCCAAACATTCCCATACTCCAAAATAAAACCCCATACCTACCCTTTCCCGCTCCCAGCCCCTAGCAACTACCAGTCTGACTTTGTCTCTGTGGATTTACCCATTCTGGATATTTCATATAAATGGAATCACAACATGTGAATGTTTGTGTCTGGCTTCTTTCACTGAGCATCATGTTTCAGGGTTTATCCACATTGTAGCAGGCATCAATACTTCATTTTTTTTAATAGCTAAATAATATTCCATGGGATGTATATGCCCCAATGTGTCTATCCATTCGTCCGTTACTGATGGACATTTGGGTTGTTTTCACTTTTGACTATTTTGACTGTGCTGCTATGACCATGCATGGACGTGTATTTCTCTGAGTTTTCAACGCCTTTGAGTATAGACCTAGAAATGAAGTTGCTGAGTCATAATTCTACCTTGAACTTTTTACAGAGGCTGCGCCATTTTACATCCTTACCAGTGTTGGACAAGGGTACCTATCTTCACTGACACTTGCTGTTTATTTTTTTTCATTAAAAAAATTTTATGATAGCCATCCTAGTGGGTATGAAGTGGTACCTCATTATGGTTTTGATTTGCATTTCTCTAATAATGTTGAGCATCTTTTCGTGGGCCTTCTGGCCATTCCTAGATCTCCTTTGGAGACATGTCTCTGCAAGTCCTCTGCCTATTTTAAAATTGGGTTATTTGTCTTTTGGTGTTGAGTTGTAAGGGTTCTTCTTATATTCTGGATGCCAGCCCTGATCGGATATATGATTTACAAATCATATCACTGGAACAATCACCAGTTGTTATTCTTAACACCCCCAGGGCCTCAGACTCACACTTTCCCAGCCTGCAATGTCTCCTTTAATGCCTATCCTAGGGTGCCTGGGTGGCTCAGTCGGTTAAGCATCTGCCTTCGGCTCAGGTCATGATCCCAGGGTCCTGGGATTGAGTCCCGCATCAGGCTCTCTGCTTAGCAAGTAGTCTGCTATTCCCTCCAGCCCTTCCCCCTGCTTGTGATCTCTCTCTCACTCTCTCAAATAAATAAATAAAATCTTAAAAAAAAGACATATCCTAATGCATCCACTTCTCTGCATCCTCACTGTGCATCTTGCTGCCCGCCCCCCCTTATTTCTTACTTGGATAATGCTATCATGTCTAATTTGTCTCTTTGCCTCTACTCTTGTCCCCTTACAGTCTATTCTCTGCCCAAATAGCCACAATGATCTCTTTTTTTCCCAGACTTTGTTTTTTTCGAGCAGTGTTAGGTTTACAAAAAGAATGGAAGATACAGAGATTTCCCATATACTTTCTACCCCTACATATGCATGGCCTCCAGTATCAACATCACTCACCAGAACGGTATACTTTTTACCAAAGATGAACCTACACTGAAACCTCACAATCACCCAAAGTCTATAGCTTATCTTAGGATTCACTCTTGGTGTTGTGTATTTTTTTGGCTTGGACACATGTATAATGACATGTACCCATCACTATAGTATCATACAGAGTAATGACACTGCCCTAAAACCCCTCTGTGCTCTGCCTATTCATCCCTTTCTGCTCCCCCAACCCCTGGCAACCACTGATCTCCTTATGTCTTCATGTTTATCTTTCCCCAAATGTCATATAGTTGAAATCACACAGTATGTAGCCTTTCCAGATTGCCTTTTTTTTTTTTTTCCACCAAGTAATATGAATTTAAGCTTCCTCCATATCATGGCTTGATGGATCATTGTATTTTAGCAATGAATGATGGTTTGTCATATGTATGTAACATTCATACAGTATATTTATCAACAGTTTATTTATCCATTCACCTACTGTAGGACATCCTGCTTGCTTCTAAGCTTTAGTAATCATGAATAAAGCTCCTGTGAACACCAGTGTGCAGGTTTTTGGATGGACATACATGTATTTTTTTTTTAAGATTTATTTATTTATTTATTTTAGAGAGAAAGAGCACGAATGAGCAGGCGGAGGGGCAAAGGGAGAGAGAGAGAGAGAGAGAATCCTGAAGCAGACTCCCTGCTGAGCGCAGAGTCCAATGTGGGGCTTAATCCCAGGACCCTGAGATCATGACCTGAGCTGAAATCAAGAGTTTAACACTTAACTGACTGAGCCACCCAGGCGCCCCTGTGTGGACGTAAGTTTTCCACTCCTCTGGGTAAATATCAAGGAGCATGATTGCTGGATCATATGGTAAGAGTATTTTTAGTTTTGCAAGAAACCGCCCAACTGTATTGCAGAATGGCTGTACCATTTTGTTAACCGGCAGTGAGTGAGAGTTCCTGATGCTCCGTGTCAGCATTTGGTGTTGTCAAGTGTTCTGGATTTTGGCCCTTCTGATAGATGCGTACAGGTGTATCTTATTTTAATTTGCATTTGCCTGATGACATGTGATGTGGAGCAGTTTTCCCATGCTTATTTGTCCTCTGTATCTCTTCTTAAGGCCTCTGGACCATTTTAAAATCAGGTTGTTTTCTTAGTGTTGAGTTTTAAGAGTTCTTTGCATATGTTTGGATACCAGTGCTTTATCAGATGTGTCTTTTGCAAATATTTACTTGCAGCCTATGGCTTGTCTTCTCATTCTCTTGACAGTCTCTTTCCCAGAGCAGAAATTTTTAATCGTAATGAAGTCCAGTTTATGAATGATTTCTTCAGCATCGTGCCTTTGGTGTCTAAAGAGGCTTTGCCATCCCAAGGTCATGGAGGTTTTCTCTTCCTAATGATTCTTTAAAAGTCTAAATTAGACTATATCTCACAACTGCTTTAAAAACTCTGGAGCCTTCCTGCTGCATGGAGCATAGGATTAGGACTCGTTTACACGTGCCTGCCTCCCTTTCCAATCCACTGTCTGTACTTCAGCCATAGCGCCCTTCCTCGGATGCCTCTCCGACCCAAGGCTTTCTCCCCTGCCCTATAGCTTTTGTTCCCATGCACCTGATGAACCTCACCTTCCCTCGGTCCTGGCTGACATGTCACCTCTTCAGAGCAATCTCCCCCCCCCCTCCCATTTAGATTAGGTCTCCCTACCTCATACATTATCTCAGAAACTTAGCGTTGCTTTCGTAATTCTAGAAAAGCCTCCGATGCTACCATGTGCCAGGTACTCTGTGCTCCCTCTGGTTTTAGAGGTTTACACGACAGGTAAGTTTCCTGTCTGCATGTTGCTGGCAATCTAACTTGAGAGGCAGAGAGTACAAATGAGTGTATAAGACTTTAATGTGCGGCATGAAGGAAATAAACAGGATAAATCGTGTCAACTGTGGGAGGGAGGGAGGAAGATGGGGTTTCTGCAGGCATTGGGGTGGGGCCTCCGAGGAGGTGCTATTCGAGCTGAGAACTGAAGTGTGCACAGCCAGCTCAACAAAGGCTAGGAGAAGGGCCTTCCAGAGAGAGGGAGGGACAGGGCTGTGATCCAAGGCAGCTGAACCCTGTGGCTGTTGCCTGGCAAGGGTGCTAGAGGACGAGGACAGAGAGGGGGGTGGGGGCAGCTGCAGTGTGGAGTCAGTCCTGTGTTTTCTTGTGGGCCATGTCTGGTTTTGGCACTGTAAGCTGCAGGGGACACTCACCTGCTTTATCCACCACTGTGCACCCAGCTTCTAGCAAGTGCCCGGCCCCAGAGTAGGGCTGAATGAATATTATTGTTATTAATGAGATTAACTAAATCTCCAACCCCCCACCCCTTCGTTGTTTACATTATCCATGTACTTACTGAGGTTTTGCTTTCGGGCCACACCAAAGGGACACTTGAGCTCAGCCCTGTCTGAATTGCTGCAAAGTTTGGTTTGGAGCAGTCTGCATTTCATCAATGAGTTATGGATGTGCCCCCTCTTCCCTGGGGATTGCTGGCTCTACAACAGAAACTTCCCCCTTTAGTTTTCACTAGGCGTCCTCAGAATCTTCTAGAAGCTCATATCCGATTCCCACAAAAAGCCTGAATAATATTTTTGAATCACAACAGCAAAGGCCGTTCTTTGTCTGAAAGTGGAATCCTCCCGTTTTGCTGGCTACTGGCACCTGGGGTTAGGAAAAACTCTGCAGGGCTTATTTCTGTGTGCCTGACGGGAAGGCTGTGTGTTTTTTACATGCAGCCGGATGTCTGGACGGGGCCATCTTTCCTGCATTTGGTGTGGAATCTTTGTTAGGCACAGGGGACCCGGGAGAAGCTCGAATCCAAAACAGCTTCAGCAGAGGAGAACCTTGCCAGGGAAGTCTATTTTGTAATGAGATCTTTATGTCGGCAGGCTCTTTATTAACCCGGGGCCAACCCAGTTTTTTCCCACATGAAATTAATTTATTGGCTGGATTGCTCAGACGTCATTTGGCTCTCACTGCTGCTCGTAAGTGCTGGCCTCTTTTGGAAAAGACTTATTATTTTTAAGAACCAGGGTCTCATGATTCTTCCATGGTGTTTTGCTCTACTGATTCCCTTGGCTTCCTTGAGGAGCCGTGTCCACTTTGGGTGTGCATATGTGCGTGCATGTGTGCGTGTGTGTGTCTGCGTGAGCCCACATGCTGGACAGTGCCATGCAGGTGTAAACTGGAACTCAAGAAAGCTGGGGGTCTGGGTGTGGTGGGCAGGTGGCACATGAGGGGATGTTCAGAAATCACAGCTCAGCCATCTATGTGGTTATAACCATGCGGCTCAAACAGCAGCTCAGCATATAGTGAAGAGGGCAGGCTTAGAGCCAACTAGCTGGACCTGAATGCGAGCTCTACCACTTACCCTTTGTGTGACCCTGTGCACAGTACTTCATCTCTCTGTGCCTCGATTTTCTCACCTGCAGAATGGGGGTAAGAGAAGTGTCTCAGAGTCGTGGGAAGGTTGACTGAGTCAATGCATACCCAACACTTGAAACAGTGCCTGGTGTCTGGTGGGCACCCCAGAAATGTCAGCTCATGCGGTCCTTATGAACTCTTCTTGGTGGTTTTCCTATGATGGGCTATTTACAGTATCTTGTGAGCAAGCCTCTCCCCACCTTCTTCTACCATTTGATCCAAGTAGGCTAGATGTTGGATATTTACTTACCTTCCATCTGGCTCCTAAACGAGTCACCACAGGATTCTGGGGGCTCTGCCATGCAAACCCTTGCAAGTCCCCACCAGCATGTGCAGTGTCTGGCCTCCCAATCGACGCCCTCACGCCCCTCCACCTCTTTCCCAGAACATCAGATAAGTGGAAGCACACAGTATGTAGCTTTGTTGTGTTGACTTCTTTCACTTGGCCCAGCACATTTCAGATTCACTCATGTTCTTGTGCATCCCAGTACTTGGTTCCTTTTTAATATTGCATCCTACTCCATCTTATGGATGTTCTACACTTCGTGTACCCATTCACTGGTTGAAGGGCATTTGGGTTGTTTCCAATTTTTTGGAGATGGTGCAATAAATTCACTACAAACATTTGGATTCAGGTTTTTACGGGAACATAAATTTCCATTTCTTTGGGTTAGGATTATACTTTATAAGACACTGCCTAACTGTTTCCCAAGGTGGCCATAACATTTTGAACCAACAGTGTATGAGTCCAGTTGCTCTGCATCCTCACTAGCCCTTAGTATTCTTACTCTCATCCTCCCTTTTTTTGGGTGTGTGTGTGTGTGCATTTTAGCTAATCTAATAGGCATGTAGTGGTATCTCATTGTGGTTTTAATTTGCATTTTCCTGATGGCTAATGATGCTGAATATCTTTTCCAGTGTTTGTTATTTGTCCATCTTCCTTGGTGAAGCACCTGCTAAAAGTTTGGCCCATTTTTTTATTAGGTTGGTTGTTTTCTTTTTATTGAGAGTTTGTAACCTGGTTTGGGTTTGGGTCCTTTGTTGGATATGTGACCTGCAGATATTTTCTCCCCGTCTGTGGCTTGTGTTTTTATGCTCTTAACAGTGCCTTGTGCAGAGCAGGAGTTTTTCATTTTGATGAAGTCTAATTTATCATTATCTTCTTTCATGGATTGTGCTTCTGGTGTCATTCCACCAGTTTTTAATTTATTTTAATTGTGCTCCGACTATGGACAGCTTTGGGGTGTGGCTTCCAGGCAGCTGCTGTGCAGGGCTGCCCTGCTCTCTGCTCCCTCCCCACGGCTCCCTCACTGTGGTCACCAGCCAGCACTTCTGTCCAGAGGAACATAGGGCCGCAAGTTTTGCCTCTCAGAAGCCCTGGTGAAAGATGTCATCAGAGAGAAAAGCCACTGATGATGTCTCCCACAAACACTGGGTCCTTGCCAGGTCACCTGTCTAGACCCCCACTTTCTCAAAATGTCTTCATTCCAGAAACTTCCTTGCTTTTCCTGGCCCCAGTCTCAGCGGGAGCCACTACAGTCCACCCCATGGATCTCTCTAACTTCGAATGTCAGGAAACAAGGTTGAGCCCCTTATCTCCCAAAAGGGTTTGGGACTTAACGCAAAATTTCCAGGGAGTGGTGGCCTTGAAAAATCTGCAAAAATCTCTTTTCCCCTTAACTGCCGGATACTGAACACACACCCATCTCTGCATTGCCTGGACAAGAAAGTCGTCTCCGGATGCCTTGCAGTCTCTACTCCCAGAAATGGGACTCCAAGTGTCCAGCTCAATGGACCTCTTGCTTGACCCCTGCTCTGACTGTGCTATGATGAGCCGGCCCCAAGGAAAGACGGGGCACTTGGGCATCAGCGGGTTCTTTGTTTCCAGCTTTGCCGGAGTGGATCTAGGAGGCATCCATGTATCAGTGCTCAGGGAACCCGAGAGTTCTGGAGCCTGGAGGCTGGGCTGTGAAGCATGTCTCTCCCATCCAAGTGGAATGGCCATTGCCTCTGGTTCTGCAGCTACTTTTGCAATAATGCTCAAATGTCAGTGGGTCCCTCCAAGACTGCACATGAGTCAGAACTCCGCGGCTCTGTCGATGACTTGTCTCAAGTGGCAGGAGGCAGAATTTGGAATTGCACCACCTCAGTGCCTACACAAAGAAACCTCCTCCTTTGTGTGGTCTTGCCCCCGCGGGGACTCGCTTGCATGATGCTTGGGGAGAGGGGTTTGCTTCAGACCTCGAGCATTCTCATCTCACTTTGAGGCATTTTTCCCTGTCCAAGTCTCCAAAATGATACAGCGACTTGTAGTGGTTGGTGACCTTCAGCTGTAGTAATTCCCTCCTTTGGGCATTGAAATTGATTTTCTTCCTTGTGGCACGTAAAGATTCAAAGCATGCCCCTTGCTCCCTGTCCTAGGAGATTTCCTCCATCAGCGGCCGAGTGGGGGACCAGGCGTGTGCTGGCCACCTGTGTGGGGGGAGGGCTCCCCAGAGCATCTGCTGGCTCCTGAGCTCTCTGTGCGTGCCCCCGGGTGTGTGAGCTGGCCACGGGTTCTGCCTGGTCAGAGCAGGCCGGGTTTGCAACGGATTTCTTGCCAAACTGGATTTTAATAAGGGAGAACCAGTGGCCCTTTATGTTTCGATGGTACCTTCTTGGAAAGTCTGTATTTGTAGCAGCCCCCAGAGAACTCCCCTTGGCCTCTCCCCCCCTGGGCTCCCCAGTGGGATGAGGGCAGAGACTGGCAGGTGCGTGGAGTTGTGTCCCTGTGGGATCACTCCCTAGTCTCCATTCCCCACCAGCATCTTGCAGCCTCAGGGGCCTGCACTTGGCGGATCCCACCCTCTCACCTGCCCCTCCAGTTCAGTTCAGGGCTCAACCCCACAGATATTTCCTGCAGGGAAACAGGGCAGCCACCATCCCACCCTCCTGGGCTTTCCATGCTGGTGGCAGGACACAGACAATGAGCAAGCAAATAATAAACAGGATCGTGTAAGACGGTGAGGCCCGCAGGGCAGAAGCATGCACATTGTGCCAGTGTCTGGGCAAGGTGACGTTTGAGCTGGGGTGAGCTCAGTCCCTCCGTGATCTGGAAGGCAGGAGAAGAGGAGGTTCAAAGGCTCCGAGGTGAACAGAGGCTTGCTGTGTCCGAAGCAGCCCAGGAACAGGGGCGAGCCTGGTGCCTCAGGCACACAGAGGGGATGGTTTCTGACGCCCTCTGTCCTCTCTTCACCAGCATGATTTTCAGAAATAATTCAGAAACAAAGCAAATAATAGTAATGACCAGAAAAGACATGTAGACAGTGAAACATCTTTTATTGAACTTTGTATATATAATCATGCCAGAAAAAAAAATTACAGTACAAACAAGAAAAATATGTCATAAATGAATCCTATTAAATTACATGAATGTGGAAAAACTTATTCCTACATATTGGTCTGCTGACGTAGTAAATAATAATATTATAGTTTCTCATTTCAAGACTTGACCCCCGCAAATGTGCCCATGGCCTTGCCAACGTTTTTTCATGTGTTCACGTTCGGTATTCAGCACAGCCAGATTTGTCCATCTGTCTTCGCCCATAGATGGCTGAAGAACACCTCCTTATTAATTCTAATCTCAAAGAGTTTCCTCCCCATGAAGCAACAGACATACAAATAGTTCAGAAATGTCTTAAACACAAGGGTCATGTTGGCACAGATTTATGAAAATTCCATTTCAAATGTCTCCTCTGGTTGAAAAACACTAAAATGTCATCACCAGAAAATCCTTCACCAATTCCTATTTTATTCAGTAAAAACTTACAGAGGTTTTCTTCTTTTACGAAAATCAGAAAGATGGTTGAATGATAGTGAACAGGATGTGACTGGATCCATCACTTTAGACCGAGTGTTTGGTTCTTGGTGTGGAAGGATCAGGACTCTCATGCGTTGCTCTTTCGATTTCTTGTGGCATTTTTATAGCAGTGCCTTTTTGTCATTTCTCCTGGCATTCTTTTTTAAAATTTGATTCTTTTTCTGTTTAATTGTCCATTTCCTTGCCTTTGTTTGCGGCAGAGTTAATGGCCTTCTCCTTGATCTCTGGGCATTAGATCTCAAGGAACAGCTTTAATGCTTGATGTTTCTCTGTACGTTGTCCAAGGCAGGTTTTGGCTGGTGGCAAATATTTTCGTGACTGATTAACCTCATTTATAAATTCACATGAGGATAAAACTCCTAAATCGTACCACTGCTGTAAGATGTTATTTTCTCGGTTCTGTTTTAGTTTTCAAACAAATAATCAACAATGGAAAACAATGAATTTCACTTTTAAAGACACTATTCAAATGCCATAAATCATGCATGAACTGAAATTTGCACTTATAAAACAAAAGGGTCACACCATGCCATTCACACTCTGTTTTAAATTTGAAAAACATATGAACTTCCAAGTGGTCACAGGAAGACAGAACTGAAGTCACATAATTTTTTTTTCTTTGTCGCTGCAATCATGGGGCTATCCCTGTTTATTTTGAATCTACTGTTTAAGTGCAGGTGTGTGTGTGTGTGTGTGTGTGTATGTGTGTGTTTCCACAGGGCTTGGAGATAGGATCTGTGCTCAAAGTGAACTTGCTCGACTCTGGAGTGCTACAAACTTACTCTTAAAACACATGCATATAGTCGAGTCCATGTGTCTGAAGGACCTCTATATAACCGGGAGTTACTGGAATTAGCTGCCGCGTAGAACTCAGTGTGTATTAAAATGTTAAAATGATAAATATGTGTTAATTTGAAGCTTGCATATATATTCTTAAAGCTCAAAGTAATGGAAGTAGTAGAACCTAGACCAACGAGAGATTTTTTGGGGGAAGGAGTATTTTATCACCGACATCGTTCAGAATTGCTGGCACATGGTGAGAAAAGGCACCCCCACAATTCAATCCCTTTCTGCTTGCATCTGCAGTGGCTGGTTTTCCGTTGGTGGGATGGCTGGTGTGTTTGGAGAGCAGGTGCATGAGGGGAGGGTAGTGAGAAATGAGGCTGAAGGCGCTGACAAGGGCCAAGGACTGAGGGGTTCTTGAAGGTCATGGCGATGGGGTGTGGCTTTTATTTCAAATACCATGCGCTCTTATAGTGCCAGCTAGACCCCCCCTACCATGGAATATGAACAAGTCATCAGGAATTTACAAAATCGTGGGATGTCCTTCCCAAAGGCATGCAATGTATTTCACGTATCTTTGTAAACCCGGGATTTTTCTCACTGCTTAGGAGGGACTGAGTGTACTACCATAGCCAGGCCATTATTTAAACATTGAACTCTGACCCACATTCTGCAGCATCTGGCCCAGGAAACTGATGCATTATCTGTAGCAACCAATCCAGGAAGCCAAACAATAACCCCGACAACATTTGGCCTCAGGTGGTTAGGATTTGAAGAATTACTGACAACGTACCTAAGGTTTGCCCCTGTTTCCCATTTAGGACCGATTGGAGAAAGCCACACTTGTACCCCTAACCAATCACACAGGATGCCCCACTTCCACTTAGCCCACCTCCAGCTTCCCCATGCCACCAGGCTATACCCGGAGCCTTCCCTTTTTCCACTGCAAAGCTTTCTCACTCCCCTGCTTGCCTTTGAGTCTCTGCCAAACACAAGAGGGAGTGGCTGGCTCCCTCGCTGTCTGTAGCAAGCTCTGAATACGTAGCCTTGGGTATTCTCATTTGGGTGGTTTTTCCTTTATTTCCACACCTTACTCACACAATACGCGAATGAATGAATGAGTTACAATACTGCCATCCAGAAGCGAACCAAAGCGATGGGAGACAGAGGGCTGAGGAGGGGGAGGTTAACAACAACCGGAATGGCTGACAACAGACCCAGTAGGACTGCTAGTGACCGGATGAGCACGTCCTCCTGAGCCACTTTCTCCAGATGCCTGCTCCTTTGGACATGCGGGATCCTACTCTGCAGAGTCAATCCTAACCTGCTCTTCTCACTTACTAGGTTGTGAGCATCTTTCCACTTCACAGAAAATTCTTCAAGGATGCAGTTTTTAAATGGTTGCATAGTAGTCCATGAGGTCAAGGGGAGGATTGTTTCTGGTTTTATTTTTTTTTTTTAAGATTTTATTTATTTATTCATGAGAGACAGAGAGAGAGGCAGAGGGAGAAGCAGGCTCCCAAGGAGCAGGGAGCCCGATGCGGGACTCGATCCCAGGACCCTGGGATCATGACCTGAGCCGAAGGCAGACGCTTAACCATCTGAGCCACCCAGGCGCCCTTGTTTCTGGTTTTAAACATAAAATTCCGGAGTCGAAATTAGCACTAAAACTTAAAGTTTTTTCTTACTTTTTTTTTTTTAAGATTTTATTTATTTATTTGACAGAGAGAGACACAGCGAGAGAGGGAACACAAGCAGGGGGAGTGGGAGAGGGAGAAGCAGGCTTCCTGCTGAGCAAGGAGCCCGATCTGGGGCTCGATCCCAGGACCCTGGGATCATGACCCTGGCCGAAGGCAGACGCTTAACCACTGAGTCACCCAGGCGCCCTTAAAGTTTTTTCTTACATGTTTCCAGACTGCTCTCCTTAAAGGTTTAGAGAATTTGCCTTCATATTCAAAGTGTATGGGGAGCATACAGTTCCTACTTCTTTGTCCATTTTAAAGCCCAAAAGTGTTACATTGTGTGGATTTACATTTCTTTGGTAACTAATGGGCTAAATGTCTTTTTTATGTAGTCATTGATCATTTTATTTGTTTTATTTTTAGATAAATTTCTTGTTCGTGTCCTTTCTCCTCTGTCATTTTCTGGGCCAATGCCATACAGTTTTAATACCATGGTTTTATAATTTATTTTAATATCTGATAGGATAAATCACTTATAATTCCCATTTTTTTCCAGAACATTTATGAGCGCTTAACTTTCATGAGGATTTTGATCGAAATTGCATTGTATTTACAAATCAATTGAAAAAGAGCTATCTTTTTTTTTTTTGAAGATTTTATTTATTTATTTGACAGAGAGAGACACAGTGAGAGAGGGAACACAAGCAGGGAGGAGTGGGGGAGGGAGAAGCAGGTTCCCGGCTGAGCAGGGAGCCCGATGCGGGGCTCGATCCCAGGACCCTGAGATCATGACCTGAGCTGAAGGCAGACGCTTAACGACTGAGCCACCCATGCGCCCCGAAAAAGAGCTATCTTTATAATAAATACTATCAGAACACGGTCTATCTCTCCGTTTATCCAGACCTTTTTGTTTTGTTAATAGGCATACTTCACCCTTACTGTTTCGTTTATTCTGATGTGTTCAGATTTTCAATTGTGATGGTGGATGATATTATTTCGTATTATTAATTATGGTTAGTTTTTACTGGTCGTGTGGATAAATAGGAAAGAATATTTAAAAATATTTATCTATTTATAATGGCACGAGATTGACCTCTCTTAGTTGTTCTAATGTCTCTTTTCAGTTCATTCTCTTGGGTTTTCAAGGTCAACAAACCTGGAGAAATCCTAAGAAATTTGCCTGTACATCTCCAATAGTCATCAGTTTCACGTTTTGCCTTCGTCTGACTGAATTGCCTGGAACAGATAGAGCGTTGCTAATGGCGATCGTAAGCACCTTTGTCTCATTGCTTCCTTGGACCGAAATCATGCCAATTTTCCACTGTCCCAGGTGATGTTGACTGTGGTTTGAGCTAGATATTTTGTATTGTTCTAAGATCAGATGCTTTTATTCCAAATTCATTGAGTTTTTAGCGGAGGATATTGACGTCATACTGTGCTTTTTCAGCTTCCACCTATCAGCCTCCATGACTACATACAGTATGCGCTCGTGGTTTCCTGATTCCATCATTCATTCTGTATTAGCAATTGGCATTCTACTGTAAGGACGAGTGTTTTCTTCCCACCTTCTTAATTTAGGAATAATCAATCAATTAATTAATTAATTAATGTATTTATTTCTGTATGGATTCATGGACTCAATTTATTCAGTGGCTTACAATCCATTATTATCATTATATAAACAGTATTTTGATATTCAGATTGTCTCAGATTTGCCAATTGGGAGTCCTTCCCATCTGGTTCCTGTCCCCATGACTCTTCAAGCATTTTTTTTTTTTTTTTACTTTCTGGTATTGAAAGACGTCAGGTTCATCTTGTCCTTGCTCTGCCCTAGTTTTAGTTGCAGTTATTTCTCCAAGGAGCTCTACTTAAAGCAAACAAAGAAACAATAAACAAATACTGCCCCCCTAGTTGGTGGTGCTTCAGGTTGTTTTCCTTTTTGCAGTGGTAATGAATTAGAATTTTGGAGCTGACTTCTGTGAGGTCTAGGCTTGAGCACATGAATATCTATATTGAGTGTAATGACAGTTGAGTTTCTCACTGTGAAGGGCATATGGGAAGGAAGAGATGAGAAGTGTACTGTGTTGTGCTGGCTTAGAATGGAAGGTAGCAGATGAATCCATGGTTTTTAATGTCATCTATCTATCTATCTATCATCTCTCTCTCTCTCATCTATCAATTATCTCTTATCTCTCTATCATTTATCTATATCTATCTGTTATCTATCTACCTACATATTTATCATCTATAAATACAGAAGTAAATATTGATGCCTAGGTAATGTGTGTATGTGCATGTGTTTGTGCATGTGTGTATGTGTGTGTGTTTATATGTGTGTATTTGTGTGTGTATGTGAATGTGTGTTTGTGTGTGGATATGTGTATTTGTATGTGTGTGCATGTGTGCATGTGTGTATGCGTGTTTATATGTGTGTGTTTGTGTGTGTATGTGAATGTGTGTTTGTGTGTATGTGAGTGTGTATGTGCATGTGTGTGTATGTAAACACACACACGTATTTCCCAGCTCTGTCTGTTGAGAGGACCTAGAAGCAATGACACGCTAGTAACAATGAACATGTCTTAGTGCTAAGATCTTGATTTTTAATTATTAATCTCAATTAAATTTTTAAAAAGTTTATCCTTTTGTGCATGTTATGTTATAGGGACATTTTATAAATGTTATGTAGCATTTTAAATCTGCATTCTGTGCAGGAGCACTGTCCAGTAGAACTTTTTGTGATGATGGAAATGCGACAAGTCTGCATGATGTTATCCACTAGACGCATGAAACGTGGTTAGTAAGACTGAAGAACTGATTCTTCGTTTTCCTTTTAATTAGTTAAAATTTGAATTTAAAAAGCTCCCTATGGTTAATGGAAAGCATATTAGACTTTTGGGTAAAAGGTTTGAAAGATGTGTATATGTATTCAAGTTTATTAATAAAATGGTTCAAATCCATTTTGTTCAAATACCATACTGGATCTTTGGGTATATGATTTTGTGTATACCATATATACACAGACATATGCAAGTTTATTAATAATATTGACCAGATCTTCTCTATTTTTTGTTTATATATTTAGCAAAGATGGAGAGAAAAGTGTTCACATTGACCATTTTGCTTCAATCCTTCCTTTGTTAAATATTAATATTATCATCCCTGATTTATTTCTGTGTCTGCATGGTTAAGTCTTTGCTCATTGCCTTATTTGGCATGTGGAAAGAACTCAGCATTTTATTTGTGGAATGAATAAATGCATGCATGAATTTTTTAAACTTTCTGGGACCTTTTATTGTAAGTGTGTTCTTTTACAATAGCACAGAGCTGGGTTTTGTTCGTGACCCAAACTAAGTCTTTCAATAGAGAAATTTAACTCGTTTACATTTTCATGTAAAATTAAAGCATATCCCATGTCGTTCCTTGTGGGTAAGGATCCTGGTGATCCTCTTACCTTGAAGGCCTCCATATTCATGCAGTCTAGGGAAGACTAGGTTTCCTTATTAATTATTGCTTCCCTCCTCCTTTTTTCCTTTCCTTTGGAACTACTTTTATATCCAGTTTAAGTGTCCTCTTTTGCTTAGTTCTTTCTCATTTTTAATTTATTGACCCTTTTGGAGCCCTGGTAATATCTCTTGAGCTGGTCTTCTAATTCTCCACTTAAAAAAACGTATCAATCATATTTTTCACCCCAAAAGCAGTTTTTTCAGGTTTTTCCTTTTAAGACTGCCTCCCCTAGTTTCCTAGTTGAAATGTTCTCTTGGAAGAACACCTAAAGACTACATTTTTCTCCTGTTTCTTGCACTAACTCTGCCATATAATGTGACATTTGCTCTAATTGCTCAGATGTATGTCTGCATCTTGAATGGCTAAATATTTCCATATGTCTCGTGATTTCTCTCTGTTTTCTCTCCCATCCAGGGGAGGTCAGAGGGTAATCTGACAGGGGGTTCTGAAGAGGATTTCAGGGCTCCTGTTTAAATCTGTCAGGCTCAGGGGAAGGGAGGAGGGAAAACTTAAGATTTACCCTGGGTTTCCTTTGCCAAATTAGCTTCGGTGAGCCACAGCCAGAGCCCCCAGGCAGGCTGTTTCACTTCTCTGTTTCCTGTTGGTCGTGGCTGGCCCCAGTTCACCGGAACACTGTTGTTCTCTTTTCGCCATGATGGCAGATGTGGAGAGGTGTTTAATGGCCTTCGCCACCCAGAACGTGTGTGTTTGGACAATATAGGAAAGAAACTAAGTTTAAAGACTAGCAGAGAATCCCCTGGGATTGAGGGTAGCTCTACACAGAGAATTAGATGCCCCCACGGCCCCTGCCTGCCCACCAGTATGTCATGCCTGGATTACCTCCCCTGTGTGGATCGGGGTCACGCTGACCAAACCCAAAGGTGTTCTTTCGTTGCCTTTGCTCCTATTTATGTCTAAAGTTCAAATTCGACAAACTTTGGGGTTGAGGGGTACCAAGGCAAAAGCGTGACGAGAGGTTTGATTTGGAACGTAGAAAGCCGACCTGTCCAAACTGAATTCTCAAAGCACCACGGCCCTTTCTAGGGCCATATCCAGCTTAATCTTGACTTGGGTGGTATGAAGTGGCGAAGATGAAATTGCACATTTCTGCCCTCCCGGACAGGTGAGGGCTTCCTTGGAACCAGAGGTATTTTGCTTTGAGAAGAGGTACCAGGGGCGCCTGGGTGGCTTGGTCAGTTAAGCAGCTGCCTTTGGCTCAGGTCCTGATCTCGGGGTCCTGGGATCGAGCCCCATATCGGGCTCCCTGCAGACAGGGAGTCGGCTTCTCCCTCTGCCCCTCCTCCCACTCGTTCTCTCAATCTCTCTCTCTCAAATAAATAAATAAAATCTTAAAAGAAGAGAGAGAGACAGAGAAGAGGTACTGGGGGGCATGGGGGAAATGCTGGGTGTGTATGATGGTGATAAATGACTATAGGCCAGACTCGGCTAGGATATTCCAGGGGCTCTGCTCCTCTCGTCCCAGCATCTGGCTGAGCAGATTTGCCTTCTGAGTCTAAGCCCTGCCTTAGTGACCATGCCCAGATGCACATATGCATCCTTAGAAAAGTAGAGGGGGCTCTGGGGCAGGTCCCAACTCTACTGTTTGTTAGCAGTGGGATCTGGTCAAATTTCGGAGGTTTGGCCCCTCTCCTGCATGTGGGATAAACATCTCCATTTCAATGGATCCCCATCAGCAAGTTTCTTGCTAGATAATGAAGGGTACATGTTGGGTTCTCAATTCATAAATGCACACTGGTCCATAAATACACATGGATGCAGAATGGCACAGTGGTTAGGATTGCAAGTGCTGGAGTTGGAGCTGCCAGGTGTGAAAATTCTGGTTTTTTTCCTCACTGGCTACAGGTCCTGAGCTCGCTTGGCCTCTCTGAGTCTTACATTTCTCATTTGTAAAACGGGATGAAATCCTTCCTACTTCATAGTTCTGGTAAGGGCATTGCATGAGATGCGTGCCTGAAACACCCAGCACACCGCCTGACACACAGTAACAAGCCTATACAAGGTCAACATTTTAAATAAATAAATAAAAAACCCCACAACCCTAGCACTTCTACTTCTCGGTATCAGAAGAAGCAATAACACAAGTACACAAGGATGTTGATTGCAGAATCGTTGCAATACAGTGCAAAACACTGAAACAGCCTAAACGTTCATCAACAAGGTGATGGGTAAACACACACTGGGGTATCTTTTTACAGGACCCTGTTCAGGAGCTTGAAACACTCAGGCAGCTCTCTATGTGCCAGCGTGGACACAGCTCCAAGACCTCTTGGCGAGTGAACTTACAGCCGTGGAATAACACACTGAGTATGACGATATTCTGTAAAAAAACCGGAGACAGTATACATGTCCGTACAGGGCTGCCCTCAGGCGTGTGAAGGCTGGACATGCAAATCTCCGCTGAAGTGTTCTTAATCATTCTGAAATTTTGGAAAAATTGTGAAATTCTTAATAGTTGAATCTATGAACTGTGTTTTGTAAGTGAAGTCTGATGGGATGACGGAGCATGCACATGAGCGGAGGGGATGTGTCCGTAGCAGCGTGGACCAGTGCTGGGACCCGCAGCACGAGGCCAGCTTCCCTGTCCATCCCTGGAGCTGGTCCTTGTGGTGTCTGCACAGATATTAACTCTGAGTGCTGGGATGGGAACCGTAAATGCTCAGGCAGTTAACTCTGTCAGCAAATGACTACAAAATAAAAGCATACACCTGGATATTGTGGACATTACAATAAGGCATTATGGGCGTTATTAGAATCTTCAAAGTCTTTAAGATCTCTGTTTTTATAAACTGTTAACCACATTGCAAAGCAAATATCCACAGGCTTGAATTGAAAGATTGTCCCATTTGATGGAAAAGAACACCACTTTCATATAAGCTCCAGAAGAACCAATTATTAAGGGGGGGGGCAATTTTAAAATGAATTTTTCCTAGTAATTAAAGATATAGTGATAGAATGCATAAATAAGCATTTTGACTTATATATGAATGACGAAGCTACTTTCAGTTTCTTGTATGACCTCCACAAGTTACAGGAAATGTCAGAGGAAACATTAAAATGCCACTGTATAAATTTACATTGAAAATTAAATTCAGACTTAGACAAAACTGATTCTTTTTTTTTTTTTTTAATTTTTTTATTGTTATGTTAATCCCCATACATTACATCATTAGTTTTAGATATAGTGTTCCATGATTCATTGGACAAAACTGATTCTTATGAAGAGTTAAATCTTTTTAGAAAAATTGTTCCAGGGGAATCATCAGCTCTAGATGTACTAAAATTTGTATTTCAAAATAATTTATCAGCAATGTATCCCAGTGCTGTCACAGCCTATAAAATACTCTTCAGAGCTCCACTAACAGTTGTATCAGCAGAAAGATCATCCTCAAATTAAAAATGATCAAATATTATTTGCAATCTTGCAGCTGGCAAGGTTGATTGACATCACTTCCAATTGTGTCAATTGAAGATGAAGTTGCTAAAAGTATAATTTTTGATGACCTAATAAATGATGTTGCAGACATTTGCAGAAAAGAGAGCCGGAAAGATCTTACGATCAATCAAAAGATCATATTAATAAAGTATTATTTATTGTATTATATAAAATTATGGCACCATTTTTTTTTGCAATTTGTAACTTATGTTGTTACTCATGTAATCATTTGCCCCATTACATCTTACAAGTAACACTTTTCTAAAGGAAAAATATGTATTTTAGTATCTTGTGTATCATATCAGGTGGTACATAATGCCTCTGTCATATTGCAAGTGATATTAAGTTTGAAAACTTGGTTAAAGGGCTTTCTACCAGGTTTTTAATTCTTGTGGGGAAGCACTTTGAGGCTATGCAGATATCCTGTTTCTTACCACACTTTTGCTTGCCTACTAATCTTAACATCCATTGCCAATTCTTGCCTGCAACAATTATTACCATGAATCAAAATAACAAAGATATTCTTCACAAAAGTAGAAGAAACAATCCTAAGATTTGTGTGGAACCATAAAAGACCCCAAATGGCCGAAGCAATCCTGAGAAAACAGAACAAAGCTGGAGGTCTCAGCTTCCTTAAAACTATGCTACAAAGCCATGGTAATAAAAACATTATGGTACTTGTGCACGATAGATACATAGACCTGTGGAACAGAATAGAGAGCCCAGGATGCCCAGACTGGCATATCCAGTCAACTGATACTCAATAAGGGAGGCAAGAACACCCAATGGGACAGTTTCTTCAACAAATGGTGCTGGGAAAACTGGAGAAACCCATGTAGAACAATGAAATTGGACCCCTGCCTTTGCCCACTTATAAAAACTAACTGAATGGATCAAAGGCTTAAACCTAAGACCTGATACCAGAAAACTCCTAGAAAAAAATGGAGGGAAGCTCATTGGAATTGGTCTTGGCAATGATTTTTTGGACCCGATGCCAAAAGCACAAACACCAAAAGCATGTATCAACAAATGAGACCACATAAAACTTCAGAAGTTTCTGTACAGCCAAAGGAAGAGTTAACAAAATGAAGACAACCTATGGAACGGGAGAATATTTTTGCAAACCATGTATCAGAGAAGTGGTTAGATTAAAAAGCATGCAGAAGAACTAAACAGACAGTTTTTCAGAGAGGACATCAGAATGGCCAACAGGCACATGAGAAGATGCTCAGTATCACTCATCATTAGGGGAATGCAAATCAAAACCACAATGAGATACCACCTCACACCTGTAACAATGGCTGGAATCAAGAAGACAAGAAACAACAGTGCTGGTGAGGACATGGTGAAAAGGAAACCCATATACATTATTGGTGGGAATATAAATTGGCCCAACCACTGGGGAAAACAATATAGAGGTTTCTCAGAAATTAAAGATAGATCTATCATATGATTCAGCAATTCTACTTCTGGGTATATATATAAAGGAAATGAAAACAGGATTTCAATGAGATATGTGCATTCCCATGTTAATTGCAACATTACTTACAATAGCCAAAATATGGACACAACCCAAATGCCTATCAATGGATGAATGGATAAAAAGAATGTGATATATGTACACAATGGAATATTATTCAGTCATGAGAAAGGAGGCTATTCTGCCATTTGTGACAACCTGCATGGACCTTGAGCACATTATACTAAGAGAGACAAGTCAGGGAAAGACAACCACCATATGATACCACTTATATGTGGAATCTAAAAAAATAAAATCTGTAAAAAAGAGAGTAAAATAGTTACCAGGGCACAGGGACAGGGTTTGGGGGATAAGACTGATGGTATTTAAGGGTACAAGCTTGGATTGAGTAGTCAATCAGCCATAGAGACCTCATGCACAGACCACATTATCCTGCTCTCTTGTTGACAATTATGTAATATGATAAATATTGCTACAGTGGCAATCCTGTTACAATATATAAATGTATCAAAGTAATATACTGTAAGACCTTAAACTTACACAGTGGTGCATGTCAAATTTATTCAATAAAAAAATAAATAACAACAAAAAATAAAAGCACCTGTATTAAAGACGTTTATGAAAGTAGTACTTGAAGGATACATTGTGAGTTATATCATAGAATGGAAGGGAGAGCTCTTTGGTCATGCTTTTAGAGAAGAGTATATAAACACTTGTAATAAAGTTCCTAACTGTGGTCCCTGCTTGGGATGAGTTAAAGTGTGTTTTTAAGTGGGGGGGGGGGGAAAGACCTGTTATTACCATGGTGTTTGCTAATGGTGACTATTTCCATCGTTCCTTCTGTACTTGTTAATTGAAATTTGTCATAAGGAAGAGCTGTTCCTTCTTATTTATTTATTCATTTATTTATGGATATCAGCATGGACTTATGGATATATGTTTTATTCTAAGGGTTACAATATATTACTATTATTTATTTTCTTGCTTAAATTGCCCCAGATTTGGCCATTGGGAGTTCCTCCAAGCTGACTCGGGGGCCTTTCAGTGTGCCCCCTTTACTTGCACCCTTTGTAACTTTCCAGCATCACAAAATTTTTCCCTACTCCAGCCCTGAGATCTCCTCTTTTATGCTGCATTTTCAGGGTGCATTCAGGGGAACTCTTTAAAATTCTGAAGATGAACTGGGCATATGTCTCTCATGATGTGTCCACATCAACACACAGTCTGTTCTTTGGGTGGCTGATCTGGGAGGGCCTCATGGCCGCTAGAATACCAGGATGTGTGTGTGGACACGGTGGGTTATCATTATGCATTATGGACATGGGTGCTCCTCTTCTTAGCCCTGCCACCAGGAACGGCAAACTATTTTCTGGAGTAGCCCGAATGGAATGGAGAGATTTTTTTTTTTAAGATTTTATTTATTTGAGAGAGAGAGCACCCACACAAGCAGGGGGAGCAGGAGTGGGAGAGGGAGAAGCAGGCTCCCCACTGAGCAGGGAGCCCGATGTGGGACTTGGTCCCAGGACCCTGGGATCATGACCTGAGCTGAAGGCAGATACTTAACCGACTGAACCACCCAGGCACCCCTGGAATGGAGAGATTCTTAAGGGTCTACTGGGGGCTGGGGGCTGGAAATGGGCATTGCCTGTCGGTTTTACTGACTCTGCCTCGAATGCTAAAGTCTGTCCAATTTTAGGGCTTCTCTGACTCTTGGCCCAGCCAGGGCACCTCTGATTTTAAGTAGAGCTCTACCAACAGATGATCTGATGCCAGCATCATTTTCCAGAGAGATAAACCTGTTTTGCCAGAAAAGAAATCTAGTTCTCTAAGCAGAGACTTTGAGAATAAAATGTACATATTCCAAATGTTTTTAAATTAAGAGAAAAATGTACTCGCCCCCACCTCCCCAAATTATCCTGGGTAGTGGTGGTGGTAGATGGAATTTTGGGAACAAAGTCTGTATACTCTTTTCAAGGCGTTGACTATAAATTTAAAGTCTCATTGTTTAGAGTAATATAACACTTGCCATGCCTCATAATTTTACGGTGTCTTATAGATGGACTGCTTTAGTTTATGGCAAAATTCAGCTAAATATAAAGGAATCGTTTATTCAGACATACTTAAAATTTTCCCAATTAAGTTGTTTTAAATTTTCAAAATCTTTTAAATTTTGTTAATAAAGGAATGAAACTTTGCTGCCTGGTCGAAACTCCAGCCTCTTCTACATTTCTGGCGGTTACAAGAAGCACACTTGGGAAGCTCAGTTGTTGTCAGAGGAAAGCAAAGGATGTGATTATGTTTTCAATACTCAGAGCCCTTCATGTGGTCAAGAAGGAGCAGAGGGAGAACGAGGAGAAGGGAGAGAGCCCCTCTCCTCACCCTTTGCCCACAGAAGGAGGGAATAAATGCTGAGCAGAGCCAGGTGTGAGGATCAAGGTCCGACATCTCAGTGACCGGAGTATCTACTTCCTGTGATATTTGTTAATTGCCTTCATTTGGAGAAAGCCTTCCTTATACTTCCACGTTTGTTGTTTTTTTTTTCACTTTTTAAAAAATTTTATTTATTTATTTTTTATTTTATTTATTTTATTATTATGTTATGTTAATCACCATACATTACATCATTAATTTTTGATGTAGTGTTCCATGATTCATTGTTTGCGTATAACACCCAGTGCTCCATGCAGAACGTGCCCTCTTTAATACGCATCACCAGGCTAACCCATCCTCCCACCCCCCTCCCCTCTAGAAACCTCAGTGTTGATTTTTTTTTAAAGATTTTTTTTTTACCCCAAATTTTGGCCATTTTTACTCACTCGGCAAATATGTATTGATTCCCTACCACACGATAAGAGCAATTGTCACAAAGAGCAGCAGGAACCACCGAGATCTGGGCACCTGAACCCACCTGCTCAGATGGATCTGTGTGTACCCGAGGGAGGAAGGACAAGCCCAGCTGATTCTTGGCACATCACACAGAGGACGTCCCTCTGCTGTATCTACGTCCCCATTTGCAGCTCTGCTTGGGAAGCTGCAAAGACCAGGGCTGAGGAATCGGGGGCTTTTGTGAGAAAATCTGTCTTTTACCTGTTTAAATTACAATACTGAATAATTATGTATGTGTAAAAACTGTCAAAAGTATACTTAAATCGTACCTTTGCCGTGTGCTAAAATTACTTTTCATTATGACCTATTTGTACATCATTTGAACCAAATATCTCAGCCTGGAAATGTAAATGTGTTTTTGTTTTTGCTCTGCGGGTTAGGTCAGCAGACAGCCTGCAACAAATATGATTGCAGGGGTGAAGGTGACATGATTTACTTAAATCAGGCAATTTCTCCATTAAAGCATTGGAGCCTCAACTCATAAAGACACTCTTTAGCAGATGAACTATAACGTCGCCCAGCATTTGTCATATTAGGTGATTTGAAAGGAAAGAACAATTATAAAAATGAATGCAATTCTCCGTTGAAGAAGGAAGATCCAGTTTTTGCAGCAGGGGGTGGTTAATTTTCCACCGATAAAAACAGGTTTCACAGCAATTCTACAGCCCTCACGTTCTACAATTAAAACATAGGAAGAAAAGGTCCCATTGCCAAAGCAGACAGTCGTAAGAATTAGTTGTTCGGGGCCGGAGACATAGCTTTCCCCTCCAGCATCGAAGGTGATTTTGTTCCCCGTAGGAACAGCTCCATTGCCATAAACTGTGTCGGTGTGCCCCCAGCCCCCCACCTCACCCCGTTTCCGAGCTGCTTTCAATTAGCAGGGATTATTAAACTGGAAACATTTTCGCTGCTGCCGAAGCGGCTTTCCTGCGTTATGAGCTGAGCTAGAGGCGTCACAATAAAAGCTGATTGATTAGCAAAGAATGTACTTACAGCAACTGATGCCCAGTGTCATTTTCCATGCATGTCGCAACCTCTCCTGCCCCCTGGATTTTGTGTTTTCATTCGGAAATTAACCTTGGTTTCTCTCTCTCTGGAACCTTCGACAGCCTGGAGGCTCTCGACTTCCATCTCAACCGCCTGCCCTGGACCTGCTCTGTCTTCAAGCCTCATCTCCCACCTGGACCCCAAAAGTCCAGAGACCCCAAGATCCCAGAGGGAAGGTATTAGGTTCTTGTGTTATCTGCCTTTTTTATTTTGGGGTTTAATTTTTGGCACGTTAGAATGACAATAACACACCTCCAAAGAGCACAGGCCTCAGATCATTGATGGGGTGGAGGTAGGTGTCTGGGTCCTAGCGGAGGGTTGAAAACACTGCAGGCATTTCCCATGAAGCCTCATCTCATCCTCAGTAATCTTCTGTCTTCTCCTGAGCTTTCAAAAATTTTCTTGTGTGGATCTTTTGTTTCTCCAACTAACTGAATTAATTTTGCAACACACGCTCTTAGTTAGCATTGTGCTAAGCTTTGACATGTATTTATTTACTAGATGTTATGTGCTTATTTATTTGCTATATGCTTACTATACGTTTACTATATATGTTTATTTACTTTACTGCATATTTATTGTCCATGTATTTATCATACAATTATACATGCTTGTATATACAAATATATTTATAGATTACATGATATTTAGATAAAATATATACTTATGTATTTTTTATGTATAGCATTTAATATATTTATAGATCTCACTCAGTTCGAGCAACAATAATCTGAGTTAGGTTATAGTTAATGCCCTCCTTACAGATGAGCGAACTCAGTCTCGTGAGTGGCTGAGGCTGACTTCGAAATGAGGCAGAACGCTTACCTACCACGTGGCTTCTTTGTCCAAACCTGTCCCTGCTCTGAGCTTCAGATTCCTTATCTGTCACAGGAGGGGTTTGGAACAGATCCTCTCTATTCCTTTCCAGGTTGTTCACTTTTTAAAAATCCACTGGTTTATCCACCATATGCTGGTTGTGTGCTCACTTGGTGCCTGGCACGTCCCCAGGCTCTGGGGACGGTGGTGAGCTAGTCATAGCAGCTCCTTCCTCTCTTGGGATCGGGGCTCAAGCCCCAGCCCTGACGGTGTCTGACCAGTGCGCGAGGTAAGGGCCATCCCTCCTTTGATTCTCCATCAGGCTCACAGGCTCCATCAGGAGCAAGTTTGGCCGCTAAGAAAGTATGGGTCCTGAGTCAGGGCTCATTTAGCATTGCAGAGAGGATGCTGGGAAGACAACTGCCTGGACCACGCCGGGGGCAGCTGAGGGTCACCTGCCAGACTGCAATGAATGCATATGCCTGCCTGACCACTCCCCATGCATCAGGAGGTCAGGCTTTTCAACTTGGCATAATTGCTTGAGATGTAAGGGCTCAGCACATCGTCTGGGTCTTGGCTCTGGTTCTACGAGGCCTGCCTTCAGCCCCCCACCGTCCTCGTGGCAGGCAGAGAGGGGCTGGAGTGGAGGCCTGGAGCAGGGGTGGGTGGGGGGGAGCTGTTCCCCTGGAGGCGGGGCCTGGGGCGAGGCCGACCACAGTTATTTCTGGATTATGACTCAAAGCACACAACGAGAAGCATTTATTACCTCCCAAGTAGGGCTGGCTTTGTAGAGCTGAATGGAGAGGTGAGCTATGGCAGTTGTTATCTCCTGAACTAACTGCTATTGCGTGTCCCGTGACCAGCCGTGGCAGGGTTTTTGTCCCCATGAATGAATGGGCTATAAATCTGTCGGAGTTGACACTAGCAGCAGTACTAGAGGGTGTAAAGAGAAAATGTGCAGGAGAATCTTGTGGTCTTTGCTTGCCTGGAAAATGAGTTCAATAAAATGGAGGTGATCAGTGCTTATTTATAGGGCAGACAGATACATCCAGCATGGGCGCCAGAATCCAACTTTGTGTTTGCTCGTTTGCTCTCCTCTCTGAGGCGTACCCTCCCCCCCCACCCCCAACCAGGGCGGGCACAGAGCCGCGTGCAGCTCAGCTGCAGCCGAAGAAAAGGGACCACCTGGAGATAGGGAGTATTTTCCCTGCTTCTAAGGTTCAGGAGCCATCCGTGGTCACTGACTGCAGGAGCTGGGTTTGGAGTTTTGTGATGAGCAGGAGCACCCGAGACCGTGAACGGTTCTCTATTTACATTTCACTTTTGAGGGTGAATGACAGGAAATGGGATAAAATTAATTGCCATTTTTCAGGCCTCTGAAACAATAAATTCCAGCAACCGTAAATTTGGAGCTGGGTTAAGTACTGAAAACAATTTATTGCTAATTTTTCCCTTAATTTCATTCCCAAGAAGAAGGTTTGGTGCTTACTGGTGGAATTATTATATAAAAATTATTCGTTAGAAAGCACAATGAACTGTAAATCAGAAGCTTACCTGAAACAGGGTCAGGGTTCACCACAATTCATCTGTCCCCCCTACTCGGGCCGTCACCGGCGAGTGCCTCCACCAACCAAAGGATCAGGAACAATGCGCCCGCTGTCCCCTTGCCCCGCCTCCAGTGCCACCTCAAGGAGATTAAGTGTTGATTCAATAAGATGCCTCACCTCCTAAAAGTGATAGTGTGAATCACCGTGGAAAGGGAGCAGAGAGGACATAATGGAGTGATCACCACATGGCCTCCCTGCCTCATTTAATTTGTTTTGAGGCTCAGGCTAACTGCAGGGGAGACCAGGGGACAGCCTGACGCTGTGGGTGGAGAAAGTTGAAAGACGGTAGCATTGTGTCGGAATCTGTTGGGATGGAGTAAAAATCCCTTCCCGTGTCCCCTCGGGTACTGATCGCCACGCCCCAGGGGACCTTCCTCTGCCGGGAAGGGACAAGGCTCTGAGAGTGCCACTGGCCCTGGGTGACAGGGGAGTGGCCCCGAGTTACCATAGGCTTCTGGAGGTGATCTGTCCTCTCCCTGGCTCCTTGGTGGGAAGGCCTGGCTCTGGAGGGAGGATGGAAGGCTGTCCTCCCATACCTGCCATCTGGGATTAGAGGAGGCCATCGGAAGGAACTCACCTGCTTGGATCAGTCTTCCTGGTATTTTGCAGGCAAAGGGGGTGATTGATGCGCCTGACCAAACCAGCCAGAGATAGGGCCTGTGCCTGTGCAGGAGCTCCTGGAAGCCGAAACTGCAATTTTCATAGCCCTTTAGGGAAGAGCCCATGGGTACGGAGAGGGTTTGTTCTGTAACAAGTACGTTTGTCCATGCAATGATCCGCGCC
>NW_022589761.1:2973018-3173356 GCF_004348235.1 Phoca vitulina | reverse complement strand
CCCCCCCCGCCCATCTCAGGCCAATGACAGTGATGATGGTGGGACCCTCCTGCTGTTTGGTGCAGGTGTTGGGCGGTGCGATGCTGCCATCTAGGGAGGGGAAGGGAGGGCTCTGGGGAGGGGCAAGGTATCCAGGACTCTGAGAGTCTTCCCAAGGACTTGGGGAGATGGAGGCAGTGCATGCTTTAGGATGGAACAATAGTGGCTGGTCCTCACGGTACTCGGGAGGTAGGGCCACAGTCAGTGTGCTGTGCAAGGTGAAATTAGCGAAAGCCGCAGCTCCCTCGAAGCCAGCTGGGAAGCACTGCATGTGAGAACGGCCTGAAGTCCCACGTAGCCCGTTTTACTCCAGGGTTGGCGCAGAGTCTAGTATGTCCGCCCATCCCTAGAATCGCACTTGGTCTAGCAACATGATCAGGGCCTCAGAAGTGCTGAGACTCCAGCAGAAGGACCAGCAGATTCCAGTCTCCCTTCTGGGCCACCCAAGGTAGAGGCTCACAGATGGAAAAGCGGGCAGCAGTCTCCCGTCTCCCCCTGCCCCCCCCCCCCCCCCGCCCCGTCTGACGACATGAGTCTATCAAGAAACTCCCGTGAATTGAACAGGCGCACACACTGAGTCCTCTATAGCAACTTTCTGGCTGGACCAAGGAGCATTTCTCACACCTCGTACTTCCTTCTGTCCTCCTGCCCTATCACTTTCCTTCAATTTCCATTCCTGCCACGAGCAGATTGCTGTTCAGGGTTCAGTGTGGTTATGGGGGTGCTAGACGAGGCCACTCTGCTCCCTGGGACACCACACAGCTGAAGGTGACCTTTCCTCATGGACGCTGTATGTGAGCGTTGGTTTCCTGACCCAGGGAAGCAGAGCACCTGGTCTGGAAATTGTAGGTGCGGGCTGGGTGGTCAGGTTGCGGGGAACTGAGGGCAAACCACAAAAATAAGGAAATGGAGCCCGTAGACCCTGGGTGGAGAGCAGGGGAGGAGGCCTGCTCCCTGGCCCACTGGGGGCTCAGCATGGAGGAGAAGCCGGAATGAGCTCACACAGAGGTGGGGTAACACGCAGTTTGCTGTAAGTCATTCCGACAGCAAGTGCTGTGGGGGTTCAGTGCATGTACAGAGCAAAAGCAAAACACTGCTTTCTGAATAGAGGAGGAATACAAATTTATTTTTGAACATTTGAAAATACAGGCAAGTTTCAAGAAGAAAATAAAAGCCGCCTGTAATCCCACTACCCAGAGATAAACATTGTTAAATTTTTTATGCATTTCTTTACAGACCCATGGGCATTTAGATGTATTATTATTTTTTCAGAATTGGGAATCTACTATACATACAGTTTTTATGTCCTGCTTTTTTCCCCCTTAACATATTGTAAACATTTCCCATGTCTTTAATGGTTTCCACAAAATTTTTTTTTTTTTTAATTTTAAGAATTCACAAAATTGCATTTGTCGGATGTGTCATATCATTTAACTATTTCCTTCTTGGTAAACTCTGAGTTGTTTCTAATTCTTTGATGTTGCTAGTGAGGCTGTGACAAATATCTTTTCACGAGAATTGCTGGGGGCACCTCTGGTTTTACCTGATCCTGAATTCCCAGAAGAGGAAGTCCTGTGTAGCGAGGCCCCTTTAATTTGAAAAACTTGTCCCCAGGGAGGGTTGGTCCTGTGAGCTGGGTGGGAGAGTGGCAGCCTCGATTTTCAAGCAGGAGATGGTCTTTATAAAGCTGCCCGTTTGATAGATGGAAATATTTAAAATTGGGATTTCTTTTATGATTGAGGTTGAATACATTTTCATATGTCTATTGCACATGTATATTTCCCCTCCTGTGAATTGTTTGATCGTGTGCCCATTTTTTTTCCTTGAGGAGTGAGTCTTTGAAAGGGCTCTTTCTAGCATAAAGATATCAACTGCTCAGCAGTTAATCTTCTCTCTTCTGATGGGGCTGAGAAAGCAGGCATGGGGGGGCTGGGGTTTGAGGCAGGCCTTGAAGAGTTGGGGCTGGTTTGGGGAGTGAGATCTGATATGGTCCAAAAGGTACCTGGTGGGTGAGTCATGGGACGAACACTGGTGAAAACCACAATATTGCTTTGTGCATTAAGGAGAATAAGTTGAATGAGCAAGGGCAAAATATTTTTGGTCTTGGACTCTGCTGAAAATAATGTAAATGGCCGCGAACACTTATTTATCTAAGAGAGGAGGCATGCCATCAACCTTCATGGAGAGGTAGTCCATCAAACAGGACAACTCGGCTTCCCTCTGATTTTCTTCCTTGGACTGTCAGCTTGATCAGGGAGGCCGAGGGCTGGGGGAAAAATGACAAAGCTTGAGGGAACTTGGTTTTCACTGTTTGGCCTGTGGGTGTGCGTGTGCGAGAGCGTGGAAGAGTGTTGGATCCCAGAGCCCAACCAATTGGACCTTTTATGAGGCTGATGCTCTCTGCAGTTTTGGTGAGGGGGGCAGGTTTGGTTTTCAGCAACCCCCCAGGGTCCCTTGCCTATGGCCACGGACCTGTATTTTTTTGTGTTTGCACACACGTGGGATTGGGAAGTGCTTCACTGGCTGGTTCCAAATTTGGGCCAACTCTGGCTCTATGGTAGGCTGCTAATGATCACAACAGCATTTCAGAGGGTGTTGGCAAGGCGATAATGCAATTAACATCTCCCTCTTTGATAGAGAGTGAGGTGAAGACAAGCTGACTTTTTGGAACCTGATGATCACTGATAATTAGGGAAAGCCCTTTAGGGGAATGTATTGGGTTGTTTGAACAATTGTGCCCAAATGTGCACACAGTGAGCCCACCTCTGGAACAATGAGCAAGGCAGACAAACGCCCACCGGTCCCATCCCTTTGGGGTTGGGGTGGGCACGGCCACTCTGCGCTTTATTTTTAGTAAATGTGTGTAGCTAATGTGGCTAGAACCACTGGTGATGTTTCAGGAAATTTATTTAAAATTCAATTTGTACATCGTGACTTTAAGCACTACTTTTGGGGAACTGTGTTTTGCATTATGCCATATCAGTTCGGGATTATGGACTCCGAGGGAATATGTATAATTTTTATGCACTATGTTTATTGGCACATTTGTGTTAATAGCCAATAAGATGATATTGCCATCTTAATACCTTGCGAGTCTCTGTGACTCTGTGGCTAATGAGTGGGGGCCTCTGAGTACCTGACTGAGGGGGAGAAGGAGGCGCTGTGGGCTCCGGGGTGTGGGGAATGATGTTGGAAATCCAGATACTGCCTTGGCAGGTTGTGTCCCTGTAACACAGGAAAGGAACCTATAATGCAGAGGGGAGAGCTGGGCTTAATCAGGGGACAGACCACCAAGGAGGCATTGACATGCTTGTGCAGCAAAGTGACCTTCCTTTGGAGAGAGAACACAATCCCAAAGATATTTAGTTCTCAATTAAATAAAGCCACGTCCTCCCGACTTGCTTCCAGCGACCCTTTTGCTCCCGGGAACTGGGATCTTGCTTTTTGCAGTGAATTTACGGCTGCTTCTGGACAGATAACAAGAAGTCGGACAGCTGACCCTCCAACTTTGCTCTGGCTCCTTCGTCACTGTGGATTGTGCATGATGATTTTCCAAGACATACCTCCCATGTTGAATTATTCATGGAAATGGCACCAAGAAACAGCGTAATGTTTTATTTTATATATATATGTATATATATATATATATATATATCTTCAGCACAAACATCACATTAGTGCAAACCATGTTCATTGGAAATTAAAAACAAAACAAAACAAAACAGGACATGAGCATTTTCAGTTCCAAGAAACGTGTATTGGTGATGAGGTTCCTGTTTCTCCTTATAGGTGGTCAATAGAGATTTTGGGTTGCAAGCTGGCTGCAGAAATCCTGGCCTTTATTGGAGCACCAGAGTGGAACACAGCAGTTAAATCGATTACAGGTATTTTTCACCTACATTGTCCAGGTCCTGTTGTGAGTCCCTTTTGTACCGAGCTTGGTGATCTGATTGAATAAAAATGTGGAGGAATCATTGACAGGCCGCTTTCATGAAGACGGGTCAAAGAGTGAAGCTGGTAGGCAGAATGGCTTCAGAGGGCCTTGTCCTTAGAATGCCACCGTACTCTCTTGGCTAGGACATGTCTGACTTTGTGGCTAGCTGGACCAGATTAGCTTAGGTCTGTGTCTTGCCTTTGCCTCTAGGCGTTGACCGCTAGGCAAGTAGCATGTCCATATTCTTAATGGTCTTTGCATTACCTGTGACGCAGCACTTGGTACCCAGTAGGACCTCAGCAAAGATTTGTAGAATCTGGGTAGAGAGCTGTAGGAAAATGCCCCCGCAGCCTGGAAGTCAGGGGGACTGCTCTCCCTCCTCAGGATTCCAAGGATAACTTCTCTGCCTCAGCTCCCTCCCCAGCCGCCCCCCCCAACCCAAATCAAGATGTATTTGCCCAAGACCCGTCCCTTCTGTGTACTGTTGTGTTGGAAAGAAAGCCAATATTATTTCTGCGGAAGGTGACCCCCTCTCAGGGAGCATCTGCATCTTAATAAAGGAGGCTTAAAGACCAAGCTCTTCTTGCCAAAGGGAGAAACAGGCAACGGTGTTAATTTGAGCAGCAGGTTTAGCCATATTTGGGGATATTTTGCAAATCCATTCCTACCCCAACATTATAAAAATGTTCATCTAATTTTCACCTGGGATTTTATGATTTTATTTTGCCACATTTAAATCTTGAATCTGCCTGGGCTTTTTTCCCTTTTTTTTTTTTTTATGGTGTCAAGTATGGTAACAATGTATTTTATCTTTCGCAAATGGCCCATCCAGAGTGATGTTGGTTCTGCGGACCGTGACGTCCCCGGTTCCCGCCCTGGCAGTCGCCTCTTTCCTTGTTGTCCACAGAGAAGCTGAGATGAAAAGAAATAGTCCCAGTTGACAGAATGAGCCTTGGAGCCAGGTGAGGTCTGGGTTTGAATTCAAACTCCACCACTAACCAGCTGTGTAGCGGGATGACTTATCTACCCTCTCTGAGCCTTGGCCCCCTCATCAGGAAATGGTTAACAGCCCCTCCCCAGCTGGGGTGAGGCCAGAATGAGATCATGGGTGTTTGGTGGGCGTCCTTGTACTTGCCTGGCCGAGAGTTCCCAGTGAATGCGGGTTGCTTCTGTTTGCATTTTCATTCAGCTGAAAGACCAACTGTAGGACCTCCATTGCCGTTCTCCTCAATCTCATTACCTCCTCCAAACTGGTTCCTCTTCCCCTTGCTGGTGCCAACCACCAGGCACCCAAGGAACATGATAAACCAAGAAAATAAGTCCTCTTATCCCTTCCTTCTGGTCCCTCCCACCATTTCCGGTCTGTCATGGAGGTAGCTGGCAGTGACCAGAAGCCTGGCTTTAGAATCAGGCTCTCCCCCCACTACCCCAGCCTCCTTCTCCCTGGCTTCGGACCTGCTGCTTGCCATACACGTGCTGGGCTCCGGCTGCCCCGGATCACCCTGCTCCCCACCTGCACCTGGATCTCTGTCCGCCTGCTCATTTTGCCAGAATGCTGTCACCACCTTCTGGGTCCGTTAAATCCCAAGCAACAAGTTTGCCTCCCAGAGAAGACTGCCTTATGTTCCTCCTTTGCCTCCTGACCCTTCGTTTCCGCTTCTGCTGTAGCTCCCTGGTTGCTATAGCCCCTGCACCTGCTGCAGGTGAGGGCCCCCCAGGTGGGGCTGGGTCCTTCTCACACCTGAGCACGGTGCCCGCAACAGGGTGTATTGGTTATAATAGTGGGAATAATGATGACTTCCGTTTTTGAGGCCAGAGGATATAGTGGAGTCAAGATCGCATCCTGGGGCTGGCTTGTTCGGACCCTGACGACTGCAGACTCAAGGGGTTGGGCTCTCAGCATGGTGGCCATAGTGGGAACCATGAATAGCAGTCGTGCTGCTAATGACCATCCATTTACTACCTGGCATTGTGCTCGAAACATTCAGTGAAATAGCTTTCTTTGTTCCCATTGTACAGATGGGACAAATGGGCCACGGCTCGAGAGAGAGAGAGAGAGAGAGAGAGAGAGAGAGAGAGAGAAGAAGAGGAGGGAGGGGCGAGGGCTGGGGAAAGAAGGCTGACGATGGGGAAAGTGACTGGCATACTTCCCTGCAAATCTCGCTTTTCACAGAGAAATTGCAAAGGAATGACTGCGTCTTGCACTTGGCTCTCTGGGTATTTCTTAGTCCTGTTTGACTGTGATGGGTGGCGGTGCATGGGGTCTGTTGCTCAGGTGGCCAGAGGGAGTGGCCAGAGGGGAGATGGCACCGGCCACTTTCCCTATTCCCACAGGCGGCCATGATCTTGTAGACACTCCAAATTTCTCCCTTTTAAAAAATTTCCAATTTAATAACTCTACTTAGGTGTTTTTTAGACCCCATAGTGTTTGCAACAACTGTTATGGCTCTATTATGATAATACAAGAAAGTTACATTACGAAATAAATGCATTTTTAGGTTTTTCCCTGGCAACATAATGTAAGGATCATTCTGCATGTTGGTACTAAAGAATCAAAAACAGTTTAGTCAGTGGATGTGAACACTGTTTCTTGTCATCCAGTTAATGGATCTACTGTAGTATTTGTGTTCCTTCCAGCCCTGCTGCCGTACATCAATGAAAAATTATGTTTTTTTCCTCGGTGCTACAACACCCGTCATCTTTATAGGCAACGCATTCCCCTTCAAGTCGTGTGGTATAAAATGCCTACCATTTCTCGGCCCCTTTCCCTCCCCGTCATTTACCTGGTTCTCGGCAATAGAGGGTCAGTGCTTCCTCTTGTTAATGTTCTGTGTAATAGGAATCAGTGTGCCCGTGTTACTCATGTGGGAGCCCCAGCAAACAGCGGGTTTTAGTGTGCAAAGGGCAGACGGGAAGCCTGCCTTTTTTTTTTTTAACCCTCTTTGTTTACTGGATCCCAGCAGTTGATCACAGCCCCTCCTTGCATTTAAAGCAAGCCTGCCTGCCTCCCGGAAACAGCCACCAGCTGAGGACCCACTTGCACTCAAGATGGGGTGTGCCAGGATTCTGGTCTCGTTTCAAAGAGACGTATAAAGACCTGGCCTTGCCTCCCTGAAAATATTACTCCCCCAATCTCTAAAGTTTTGCTGGCTCCAGGGTAACCTGGGGAGGCCCAGGAGAACCTCTTTAGAAGGCAAGTTGGCTCTCCAAGGTCCCCTTCTTTTAGGGCCGCGTGGTGGTGGGGATTGCTATGACCAAGCACCGCCCAGTGGCCCTGTGGTTTCCTCGTCGTGAGATCTGTGGCCAACATCCATTCCAGAGTCACAAGTCAGGCACCTGCAGGGGCCGGGCAGGGGGCTGGCATCAGTGACAATACAGACAGGCCTTGGGCGCCCATGTTGCCAGGTGGGAATGTGACCCAGTCTGTCAGGCCCTCCGCTGTTTACATAGAAGTGGTGGCACAGACTTAAAAAAAAAGGTATGACCTTCTCAATTTTAAATGTTGGGTAAGCAAAGTGGAAGATAATTTGTGTGTGCCAAACCACGCTGGACCACAGACTGGCTGCCGCTTCTCACTCCCTGACCGCTCCCATTTCCTGGATGTGCACTGTGACCTCAGTCTTGGCTTCAGGGAAGAGGACGGGGATGGAATCGTCTGGACACTGTCTCATCTCACCTGCCCTGCATGGGTTCTCGTGGCCTTGGGACAATCTGGGGTTGTGCGGTATGAAGTGTCCCAGTTCCTCGGGGAGGGGGGCGTCCCCATGACAGCCATGCCACCTGGGCACCTTTCAGCACCTCCAGCTGCAGAGTTCAGCTCTGTGCAAACATCTCACTGAACGGTGGCTCCCCAGACCCATGCTTTGCCAGGGGCTTGCCAGAACCTGGGTGAGCACCAAGCAAGAGACATTTGGAAGTTAGGAAAGGGGGCATTGGGGGCATCTCACCTGACAGTCTGTGTACCCCTGCCTGGAATTCCTGACAAGGTGCTGTTGGGAGTGGGGCCTGGAGTTTGGTTTCTTGTCCTTGCTTGACTCTATGGCCTCATGGCTCTCTCCCCACTCTATTTGGAGATCCTTAAGGGCGGAACGAGGGTTTTCTTCATTTTGTTCTCCCTGCTCAGTGTCGCGCACTACCCTCTGTGCTGGTAGATATTTGATTTCAACTCCTGCTTTTCTGGGGAGGTGCGCACTGATGGGCTGCTGTCATTAGGAAGAGATAGAGAGAGAGAGAGAGAGGAAGAGGAAAGATTAGGTCATCCTGAGCAAGCAAGCTGAGCGAGCCGGCAGCTCAGCTCCAGGGTGACAGGTGAGGGATGCGCACAGAGAAGAGGGCAGGTGGAAACCTCCTGTCCAAGATCCTGAGAAGAACCCACTGAGCAACATCCCATTTGATTCTCGGGGCTGCAGGCCACAAACACAGCTTATGTTAAAAGCAATATCCTTCTACAGAGAGACGACTAGAATCTGCTGGCACAGTGGCTCCCGGGCTCCCTGAGCCTGTCTCAGGGCTGCCCGGCGCCACCACTCGGGTGCCACAAAGTCCAATTCTCCTGCTCTGTCAGCTTTCTTGGACTTGACCCAGAGAAAGAGGGTCTGAGCACCAGAGTCAAGGCTGAGAGTGGCGGGCTGTCAGCCTCCGGGGGACAGTGGCTGCTTTCCTACAGGCACGTGTGGGCGCTGGAGGGGCTCGGCCGGGCAGCGTGGGCAGTGGGAGGGGCAGGGCATTCATCCAGCTCAAGGTGAGGGGCCCGATGCTGAGCCCACAGTGTGTTCTGTGCCGGCAAAGTCCCGATGGAGTCCCAGAGTCTGGTGGTCTGTCCCATTTCCGCAGCTTCTGCTTCCAAAGGTGATGTAAGTTGCCGCGTCGCCAGGGCGTGCTGATGGGCTCTCCGGTTCTGCGTGGGTGTCAACCCTCAGCGGCTGATGACAGCACGGGGACCTGGCCTAATGTCTTTCTCAGGAACACTGAGCAGCACTGCTGTGCATTGGCTTTCCCATTACCGGCTCCCAGTGCACTCACGCTGGACTCGCAGAGGGGCCCTCAGAGGGAGAGCACTAACTAGGCCATGGGATGAGATGTCTGTGGGGCTTGGTGCTCAGGCCAGGGCACCGCCACTCACACTTCCTTGGAATGCAGTGAGATTCCTTGGAAATGGTCATTGTCTTCCTCCCCAGACCTTGCTTTGCTTCTGTCTGTCTGTGTGTGGCCTCCCCTCTTTCAAGGCCCCTTGTGCCTTCCGATTCTCCATCTCTCCGGCACACCCTTGGAGCCACGTGGGGTCTGTGGTAATGGGACAGGGCTCCATATGAGGTGTCTCTGTCCTCGGGCCCCAGTGGGGCCTGGCTGCCCAGGGTGCAGTTCTTCCCAAATGGTGGCGGGACGGTGCAGGGCTGGGCCAGGTTTCACAGATCAGTCCTCTCCTGAGGTCAGCTGGACTGCGGGCCGGCCCCACCTTCAGTCATCGTGACCTTGGCCTCTAGGGACTCAAGAGGGCAAAAGGGTGCCCGCTCGATGAGCGTTGGGCAAGCAGATATTTGGAGTCTTGGGAAGGAGGGATGGGGGAGATGTCACATGACATTCTGCACTCCCTGGGAATTCCTGAAGAGCAGGGGTCCCCAAGCAAGGGGCCCAGTGGTGGTTGGGTTTCCTGTCCGTGCCCGACGGCACCATCTCATGGCTCCCCTCCCGCACTGCGCTCCGCGGGGCCTGAAGGGCAGGAACCAGAGCTCCGCATTCTGTCACCCCCTCACTCCCTCCTTCCTCCCAGCTCTTCCCTCCCGACCGCCCAGCCACCCTTGTCATCCACACTTGTCTTCCTCAGCTGGAAACAGAAGCTGCTTCTGCTCTTTCTTCCCTGCAGGCAGACATGTGATATGGCCCCAGAGGAGGGTCCCATGTCCAGGTGATGCTGTGGGGAGCCTCAGGGCAGGGGTGAACGGGGAATGGCCCCCCGCACCTGGCTTGACCTCCTAAGAGCCCCGCACAGGTGGAGATCAGCCGTCTGTCCTGGGAGACTTGCATGTCGCATGCCTGGCTGGCCCAGCCTGACCCCTTGGTCTGTGCTTTTCCAGACTGGAACTGTCTCTTGGCCCCCAGAGGCCCTGTTCAGCTGAGCGAGGCCTCGGTCAGCACCACTTAGTGTTTCTGCTTCATCTCCTGGACACAGGGTAAGCTGCCTTTCTTGAAAAGTCTCGAGCCAGGTGGAAAGCTCTGTTCTTGGTGGGTTTTTTTGTTTCCTTTCTTTCTTTTTTCTTTTTTTCCTCCAAGCCGAGGAAAAGGGAAGACCTCACTGTCTGCAGCCTGGGGGACACACAGGCGCACCCACCCCACTCAGACCATCAAGGCAGCCACGTAGGGACCTTTCCAAGTGTCGGGCACAGCAGGAGGGCAGGGGCACTCACTGGTGTGGCTGGTCTGGTGGGGGGTTTGCAGAGAGTGTCCTGGCTGGGCAATCACGGGGTGGGAGGTCTGGTTTAGACCAGACAGAAAACAAGTTTCTTTCCTTTCAGGAGGTCTGTGTGAAGGCTGGCTCTGTGATTCTAGGCAAATCCTGCATCCTCGCTGGGGCTCCAGGTGTCTTCCCTTGCTCCATCAGGGTGAGAACGCTCTCTGGCACTATGGGTGAAAGTATGAGGAGATGCACTGCACTTTGGGAAGGAAAGTGAAACTCACGGTGGGATCCATCATCAGGAGGCCATTGCTGTGGGCTCTCAGCCATGGAAGTGGTATACTCTTGAGTTCTTACCCTACTTGGTTTAGAGTCATCCACCCACTTGTCCACCTGCCCCTCTATCCACTTCCATTCATCCACCCTTCCACCCAACAATCTACCCTTCCAGCAGCCCACCCATCGACCCATCTATCATCCACTTCCATCTGTCAACCATCCACCCACCAACCCAACCACTTCCATCCGTCACCCACCCACCCACCCATCTACCCAATGATCCATCCACCCATCCATCCATTGTTAATGGTCTTCAACACCCTAGGCGACTGCAAAGATTCCTGCATCCATGTCCCTGCTCTCAGAGGGCAGGACTCATAATTATGTGCTTGTTTGACTTGGCTTCTTACTCCTTCTGAGACTTAGAGGCTGGAGACACACAAAGCTTATTATTTGTTGTTGCTCAGGTAGAGCATGGTGAATGCTCAGAGGGAGGAGAGGTCAGTTCTAAGGCTTCAGGAGGTGCCGTTTCACTCGAACCCTGAAGCCCACACGGGAGTGGGCACAGTGGTGGTGAGGCAAGAGTATCTGTTGTGGGCGGGGGGGGCTTGCTGTTTACAGGGAGGCCCAGAGATGGGGGCTGGCGAATGTCACTCTGCAAGACCTTCCCTTAGGGGGGAGGTTGGCTTTTGACCGCCTCTCCCCCCGTGGTACTCAGCTTCTTATGGTATAGGTAGCCTATGGGTATCTGCAGACATATCCCTCCACAGTGGGAGTCTGTGCTCGTGCAAGGCAAACAGACTCTGTGTGGAGAAGATCCCGGACAAGGGCAGCTTAAACACAACCGCGAAAGGGCTCTCAGAGAAAGGCCATCTCTTCAGATCTTGGGAGAGCTGCTTCTGCATTTGGGCGGGATTCCTGAGGCCACCGTGTGGTCGCTTCAAAGGTGCAAGAGCACCAACACACAAGGGGCCCGTGGAGGCCGAGAAGAGGGAGAGAGGGCAGTTGGAGGGTCCATGGGCAGATCAGAGAGCTGACCTCCTGGGCCCACCCCTCCCAGGCAAGCTTTTGGGTTAGCTGGGGAAACTTTGCCCAACTTAATGAGAGCAGCAAACAAAGTTGCGGGGCTGAGTGATTGGTATGCATTGTTTTGTTTCTTTCATTAATTCCTGCTGCCATTCGGGATGCAGGGATGAACAATAGCAGGGGCCTGTACAGATCAATACCAGATTGCTGATAGTGCCTATCTGTTCTTGGAGCAGATTATTTGATAAATGGCGTGGTCCATATGTTTTGACAGGTGTTCGCCGTACAGCCCAGACTGAGCCGGTTTACTGGAGCCCCATCCCAGGAAGCCAGGAGAGCAGAGAGGATATTTCCTTTTGGGTACAAACCCATATGGAAATTGTTGCTTTTAAGCTATAGATAATGAATCTCTAGCAAGAGAGGGAGGGAGGAAGGTCAGGAGGGACCTGGGTTTTACTTCCCCCATAAATTATGTGCCCCATGCCTTGGGGTTTACTGGGTCTTGGCCTTGATAGGGAAGAGTGGGAAGGGCTTTATTTGGACTGCAAGACAGCCCCATGGGATGACTGGTGTACAGGTGGAAGGAACTCTGGGGCCGCTGCGCTGTTCGTTGATGGGACCTTGAGGGAACCCTGATGGCTGGAGCCAGGGACCAAAGAGGGTGTTGCCAGTCCTGGGTGGGATTTCAAGGAGGAGCAAGGGACAGACAGAGCAGGGGTGCAAGGCAAGCAGCTGCTGGGGCCTAGGCGAGCTCTGCTGACAGACGTCTGCCACGTCCCGTGGCTCTGCGTGGGCATGGCAGTGGGCACCCTCTTTCCATTTCTCCTGTATCCAATTGACCTGGTCTCCTCTTGTCCTCTGCGTAGCGGGCACATGCTTTGCTCCTGCAGCCCAGGTGTCAGGCTCCGTGATTTGGTCCGTCTTGGAGGTTTAAGTTGCTGTCCGCCCAACCCTCCATCTTTCTCATCATCCTTGTCCGGGGCTGGCCACATGGAAGGCATTCTCAGTGTCTGGGAGTGAGCAAAGGAGGGACCAAAGGGGCCACTTGGACCCACCACTGGTGTATGGACAGGAGCAATGTGGGCAGGGCCACACCTGGGTGCTGGGGAAGCAACTGGAACTCAGAACTGCCGTGGAGACAAAGCAGTGTGTTGTGTATTTGGGGTACTGAGAACAAAGTACCTCCACAGCATTACTGTGTCTGAGCCCCCCGGTGTTCCCATGAGGTGGGCTGAGCATTCCACCTGCCTCATTTAACAGAAGGGAATTTGAGGCCCCTGCTTTGCAGCCAGCTGGGACGAGGCTCCATGAGCCTGTCCCTGCCTGCCCTTCCTCCAGGGTGAACAGTGACTCGTGGACGACAGCGCAGGGTAGGGGGGGCACAGCGATGGATGCTGCCTTCTTGGCTGCCCTGAAATCCACCCTCCAAAAAAGGGGGGAACCCAGAGGCCCCTGTGGAGCCGTCCTTCCTGTAATGCCGAATCCTTTCCCAAGGACTTATTGCTAAACGAGAGGCAATTACATGGGGAATGGTGACCCTTGTCTCATGGAGAATGTTGGGGAGGCCGGGGTTATGATATATGGGATGTCAGGCGTTATATTTTAGACTTTGCTTTTAAAAATCTCTAACAACCTCCCAAGGAATGATTTGACATCCTTAAGTTCAACACCAGGCACAAATAAAGCTTATGGCAAAATTAACATAAATCATTAGCATTAATCATGCAGGGTTATTGATAGCCGTATGCAGGCATGTATCACAATCCTGGCCGGGGATTCGGGTCGGGCGATATTTCTTCCAGCTGTCCCGGACAGCCTCTCTGCATATGGCGGTGGTGGAGGCTTTCTTTTCTAATTTTCCTCCTCAGCTTGAGCTGTCAGAGACATCCCCTTGCTCCCATTCCCCTTCTCCTCACGCTGGGCCGCTAACTTCATCGCCTCATTCTCCCTGTCCTCTCTCTCGTTTTTTAGAAACCAGAATTCTTGTCAGGGTCAGAATCCATCAACGTCCATGGCTGTCACCCACCACGTGACTCGTGGAAGCAAAATAGCTGGGTGACAATTAGCAATGGGTGGCCTACATAGATCAGTTTCAATTTGGTAACCTTCACTTTTACTTACACATTCATCTCCGGAGCTCAGCAATGCTCCCCCCTCCCCCACCCCGCAGGGGCTGCTGTGCTCGCATCTCCTCGCCACCCTCACCAGCCCAAGTTGGGGGACTCTATAAAAGTAGAATAAAGCGAGAAATAAGACTGTTATTGTCATTGATGGCATTGTGAAACATATTGGCAGGGCATGTTACCTTTGTTGAGAAATGAGGGAATATCCATTGGTCTGACCTCTCCATAGGTCTCTCCAACTATAATGCAATTGTGGTTGCATTAATGGGAGTATGGTATAAAGAACAATGGAGGTGATAGGAAGGAGCTCTATTCTGATATGCTGACCAAACCACACTGGAAAATAGTGTGCTCTGTGAGGACTGGGATAGGTTTAGATACATAAACCAAGGGTATGTGAGAAATGAATACAAAAGATGCAAAGCAGACATATGAACCCACAGTGGGACCATGATTTCTAGCTTTGCATGTTTGAAGAGCTTCCAGGGGAAGAGGGACCAATGAGTTCTGAGAGGCCCTGAAGACTGGGAATTTCAGAGATGTAGATAACTGCTCAGAACAAGGAAAAACTTGAGACTTGGCACTGACTGAAAACGGAATCATGTCCAAGGGAAGTGGGGAGTGAGTTCTCCATCACCAGACATAATCAACACAAGTTATGTGACTATTTGTAGGAGAGGTTGGGGAGGAAATAAACATTAAATTAGAGGTCCGAGTAGATGACATTTAGGGTCCTTTCTCTCCATGCAGGGTGGAATTCTGGAATTCTTGGAAATTCCAAGAATTTCTTAGATAGCTTGGAATTTCATGGTTGTACCCTGACTTGAGTGACAGAAAGAAACAACAGAACAGTATTCCTCAACCTCTCTTTCCTGCCACTAAGCTGCAGGATATGGGCTCCTCTCTCACATCTTTCTCCTTCCCCTTTAATGTAAGCCTTTGGGTTCACAAGATTGCAGTGGCCTCATAGTGCTTGATTGAATTCAGACAGAGCTATGTAGTCCCTTTATGGAGAATGCGGATGGGGGCATTTTAAGCATGTTTCTTCCTCACACACCCCCAGCAGAATCCCAGAGAAGCTAGCAAGCCTGGTTGGCAGGGGGCAGTTAATCAACGATGGGCTTGGACAGTTCAAAAAAGGGGTCATTTCCAAATATCAAAGACTGGGACAGCCTGGGGTTTAATGAATAACAGAGGTCAGCTGTAAACAGTGGGGTAGGGGTTAGCCTGGATGGCCATCAGCCCTGACCCCTGTCTCTCTGAAAGCCATGTGATTCCTGTCCTTGGTACCAACACAGCTGCCTTTCTTTGCTGTTGTTACCAGCTCTTGTGGAACACTTGCTTGGAGTTCAGTCATTTTTAGGTGTTGGTGGGAGGAGTCAGAAAGCTCCTGTTCACTGTAGGACACAGGGTTCTGGAAAGGAGCTTCTACATTCTGGAAACACTGCATGTCATGAAAACTGTCCAACTCTTACTGGGTTAAATAAGAGGGAAATGTTTTGGCTTTTGTAAACAAAAAATTTCAAGGCAGTTATGCTTCAGGTGAGGTTCGATCCAGTAGATTATAAGATATCACCAAGGGTGCTTTTGGTATTGGCTTCAACATCAGCTTCCGTGGAATATTACCTCTCCCTCCCAATACCTGTAAGCCCTCCTTCCATGAACACCAAGTTTCTGGCAATGCAAGCTTTGTGTCTATACACAACCATCAAATACTTGGTCATTAATTGGGTCATAAATCCAATATATGTAAAGGCATATATTGATTGATTTAGGGCAAGTTAGTGTCCAACTTTGATGCTCTATGTGGGGTCAACCTTACCCAAACTTCATGACTGAGAATGGGGGGGAATCCTTCACCAAAGGAAATTTGGAGTATTGTTTTACCAGACGAATGAAGATGACCTCAGGGTGCAGAAACTAAAACATGGCCACCTCAACCTGAAATGTCAAGTCCTTGGAAGCTAGTGCCCCACCAGAACTTTTCTCGTCTCAGGTTTCCTGGTGGGTCATCTCTTATTTTTTCTTTGCCATCTTTCATCCAAACTTTTGCAGAGTTCAGACTTCGAGGCATCTTAATTTTCTTGGAGAAATTAAAGGAGATGAACGCAGCTGGGAAAGAGGCATTCTCTCGGTGTACACCTCTTGTGGGCCGCCATTTTGGAAGCACCCAATGAGCCGATGCCCCACCTTCCATCAGTGATAAATCTATAAGATGCTCCTTGGAATGGAGCTGGCCTGGCACGAGACCAGCAATGCCCTTCATCAGATACATGCAAAGATTTCACAGACTTCCAGAATCTGGGCCAACAGGTCAGCAAGATTTCTTCATCTGGATCCTGTGAAAGTTTGCCCGGGACTTGGTCTGCCTCTTGTGGAACTGCTCCACTGTCCCCCAGTGCTCACGGGCAGCCTTGCAGAACATTGTGATGACTGCGAGTGGCACCGTGGACAGGCACGAATAGGTCCCTTAATTTCATGGTTTAAAAATACGTTAGTTGACCTCAGTATAATTCCTATATTTTAGTCATTTACGTGTCATGACTCAGTACTCATTCATTAGATATAGTGCTTTTCAAATGAAGAACGGAGAAGAAAATTTTTCTTAATGATGACAAGTGATATAATTTAGTTTTATTTCTGTCGTATCATGGTGCCCGTGAGCCTGGCCGTAGCTAAGGGTCTGTCTCTGGCGCCATTGTGAGCTCCTTTTAGCAAAAGGCTCCATTGGACATGTCATGCTGGCCAACTCTGGTCGTGTGGGTCTGAGCCACCCCCCACTTTGATCCTGCTTGGTGTGAGTCGTTTGGCTCCATCGGAGGATCTTCTCAATGAAGACACACCTGCTCCGAGGTGGGAGGCCTGGCTGGGGCAGGGGAGGGAATGTGACCTGGGGAGGGGAAAAGGATGTTGTTCAGAATTTTGAGTTTTGTTGCCATGAGGGCACTGGGCAGTGGGCTGAAGCTAGGCCTGAGGATGGATGAAGCCCTCTTTTCCTCAACCACACCTCTTCCTGGCCTTGCTGTGCTGGATGCTGTTCATAGGCGAAGTTTAACAGCTCTTCAGAGTAGCTCAGTTTGGGATGCCACGATTTGCGCTGTGCTTCCAGGGGGAGCCTCCTTGATGGAGCTGGTTTTTGTAATTCCCTCAAAACGAAGGTATCATTTTGAAAATTGGAAAACCATCCCCTCTCAACAGCCACCAGATGTCTTTTCCCAAGTCTGAGACCAGGGACACCCTGTAGCAACCAGAGCTCCTGCCCTCAGGACTCACTCCACCAACGCCCATTGCCCCATTTTGTTAGTTTCTTTGGGGGTGGTTCAATGCTACTTTGATGTGATTGCTTTATTCCAGGTTAATCTGGACGGGTATTAAAACCATTACACTTTATTGACACAGGGCTTGGTAGAGTGAAAGGAGGTGGAATCTACCCATTTGCCATTAAACTCCTAGGAGGTTTTAATTTTTACCAGACACTTTTAAAAGCAAGCCATCATTTACATTTAGCACCTTACCAATGCAGTCAGACCTTCTGGCTTTGCATCCAGGCTCTCCCTGTGCATCAGTTATCCCATAGGTAAAATGGCCCAGATGGTCTCTGACGTCCTTTCCAGCTCCAATAACTAGCAATTTTCTTTGTTTTGGCTGCTATTTGGAACTGCTGGTGAGTGTTTCTAGAGTGTGGGCTGCGTCCAGGCCTGCAGACGTTGGGAGTGGGGATGGGTATATATGAGAGCATGAAGCCTCAGGCTCGTCCTTCACGGAGTTTCTCCTGGGTGGATGATGCAGCAAGGTGCATTTTAGCACGTTGGAGTGGACTCAGTGAGGACTCCCCTGGCTCAGCCCCTCGGAAGAGAGGGATTTGATCTGGGCCCTTAGGGATGCCCAGATTTTATGTCCACCTGAAGATGGGTGGGGTTGGTGCCGGGGGTGATGGAGAGAGAAGCAAAGATACAAGGACACGACATGGTGTCAATCCCATCCCATTTCCCCTGTCTTGTGACCTCAGGGACCTCACTCAGGACACTGCCATCCTCATGAGTTTCAGGGCTGGCCTTCATGCCCGTGGACCCTGGGGTTCTGCAGGGGGCTAGGGGGAGGAGGCCTCCCCCACTCCAAGCCCAGCTCCCAGCCACCATCCTAGGCCTGGAGTGACCAGGGCCACGCTCAGCTGGGGACTTAGAGGCTCCTGCTGAAGAGTCAGCTAGTTTCCTTGCTGATGGGGTTCCAGGAAGGGCTTGCTGGGGAGGTATTCCTCCATTCTGGGGTTCTGGGTCTCTCTCATCCTCTGCACGTGCTCAGCATTCTTCCTGGGCCACACAGCTTACACCAGAGCTGGAGTGGAGGTTCTGGGACTGTCTCTGACTACATTTAAATAGCCAGGGCTGTGCTGGTGTCCATGGGCCCCTGGAGTCCGTGTTGGTGGTCATGGGGGGCTCCTCTGTGGCCCCCAACCGTCCTTCAGCAAGCTGAATGAAGCCCGGCCAAAGGGCTTAGAATGTTAAGACTTTTCTTGTCTTCCTATAAGCCTCGTAAGTAAAAATTGCATAGATGATCCCTACGCCCTGCCCTGACAAAAGTCTTGTTTTCTGGGGCTCAGACCACAGGCAGTGTTGAGTAGTGAGTACAGATGCAGGAATTTGGGGCCCAGAGGGAAGCAGATGACACTCCCAAAGGGTCCAATGGAGGGGAGTTTAATGAGAGCACCATTCACAAAGGAGTACGGGGGTCTCCTTTGTAAGAGGAGCTGGGAAGCCCAGACCTGAGTGTTGGGGGGCAGAGCAGCTTGGAGCCAGAAGACAGAGAAGGCTGCATGGAGGGAGTCACCAGCCAGCAGCATCCCTGCCAGGAAGGGGCTCGTAGCATGACCATCCCCACCCCTCCCTCCTTCTCCCTCTGACCCCTCACAGGAGCTCCCACGGCTGAACCTGGCTGCAAACGCATGACATGGTCCATGCAGGGCCAGCCCCGCTGTGTGGAGAGGATCCCGAGAGGCACAAAACCCCAGCCTGCAGCCGGCTGGGGCCAACTGTGCCCCCCTACCCCCTTTGCCCCCCCGTTCCGAGCCTCAGGTTCCTTATCTGTAAAACAGGGAATAATAGTGGTTCCTGTCTCTCAGTTGTGAAAACCAAATGATAGAATGTGGGCAAATCACTGACATAAATTTACAAGGATTTTGGGCGTATTTAGGGGGCCCCGAGTTCTGTGCTGGATGCGGAATTATTCGAGTCCACACATGCGACACCCGGTGAGTGCCATGATCAGTGTTTGAATCCAGGCAACTTGACACCTGAGGGCTTGCTCTCAGCTCCTGCCCTTTTCCATCTGACCTTGGAAGTGGCTTGTGAAGGGGAGAGTGAAATGATGGTGAGATGTCAAGGAAGAGGGAGCCATCAGTGTGACTCAGGGACCCCATCTGAATATCCGAGGCAGCTGCATTAATGGGTTTATGCTATGGGGGGGGGTCTGGCGGGCAGGATCGCATGCAGGTTTATGTCAGGGGGTGCCCTGTGGGGACAAGGGATTTGGGAGAAGTGGGGACACTCAGCTCTTGGGAGCGCGAGGCCTCCTTACCCGGGATGTGAGGTCTTCAGGTCTCATTCTGCCTCTTGTATGTGGTGGTGGTGGGGGGCAGTTTGCAGGACAAGCCCCCCAACCTTCATAATGGTCCCAGACACAGACCCAGAGTCCTGTTCTCTCTCCAGAAAGAAAGTTCCACACAGGGCATGGAGCCTCTCTCGGCCGGGCAGGCACGCGTGTATGGGGGAAACAGGGGGCCAGAAACTCCCAAAGCCAAGTACGGAGAGAGCTCGCGGCTGCGTTTGTCTGGGTATCAGTGCAACCCCTTATTTATGTTTCCCTAAAAAAACCAACCAACATGTTTTGATGATTTCTGAAGAGTTTAAAAACAATATAGTTAATTGCTATGAGTGATTTCAGAGCTCATTAATGTAATAAATCTCTGGAGAGAGATATTCTTAGTTAACGATCAGCATAAAATCAGAGAGTCTTTCAGCGTCAATGGAAGCCCCAGTTCACTCTGTAGTGGAGACAGGATGGTGGACGCAGTGGATGGAGGAGGCCTGTCTGTTAAGTGACAAGCACCCATGACTGTCCAGACGATGGTGTCAGCTTGGCACCGGGCAGGAGCTGCTCTCTGCCACCTCCTCGCCCCAAAGCAGGCTCATTGGCATCATCAAAAGCTTTTGTGGCCCTGGGACTTTGGAACCCCGGCTTGATGAATTTTGTTTAAAATGAGAAAAGAAGGACCCATCAGGCATTGGGCAGCTCCCATGGGCCCTCATGGGCACTTTCCGGAGCCCCCAGCTGCCCTCTGCATCCCTAAGCAAAATGCATTCCTGATTCTTGAAATCTCCCATTGTTCCTTGCTGTCTGCTCTACGTCAGCAAGAGGCAGCTCCATCCACCCAGTCGTGCAAGCCCAAGGTCAAGACCATGTGGGGCGGGCCGACTGCGTAAGCAGCTTGCGTCCTCACCCTTGGCCATCTATCTTTGCAGTGTTGGTCCTCGGATTTCAGGGTCCGTCCTGTGACTTACTGTCACCAAATGGTGTTAACAAACAGGATGGAAGCAGAGGCACGAAAACACTTTTTGACTGAGCTCGTCTGCTCTTCTGCCTTGGCCTTCACCTTGGGACCATGCCGGCTGGCCTGTGGAGGGTTAGAGCCAGCTAGCCCGTTGGCCCCCATCCCAGCCGGATGTGCGAGGGAGCCTCCAGCAAGACCAGAACTGTCAGCCCAAATTGTCCAGCTCGGGCCTCGGGGCTAAATAAATACTTACTGTCTGAAGCCCCTGAGTCTGGGGTCTCCGCCCATGGCATTACGATGGCAGATGGAAGCACCACCCTCGACTCTTCCTTTCTCTGCAAGGCCCGCCTCCTGTCCCGTGCAGGTATCCTGTTCTCCAGACACATCCCCAAGACCCCCGCTTTTCTTCCACTTCTCCTGGTCCCCAAGCTGCTGTCATTGCCTGCGACTGGTCACCTGCAGCCACTCTTTCCCACTCATGGTCCCTTTGCCCATCCGTAGCCTGAGGGGTCTTTTTGGCAACAGATCACATTGCTCATCTGCTCAATACCTTGTGAAGGCTTTTAATTCACTTAAAACATCATCTCTTGACCTTGGCCTATAGGGCTGCAGGTGGTCTGGTTTGTCTCTTTCTGTGATCCCACCTTTCTCGTCCTTACTCCACTCCAGCCACAGGATCTTCCTTCTGTGCCTTGAACACACAGCTCCTGGTCCTGCCCCAGGACTCTTGCACTTGCTCGTGCCCTTGCCTGGAGGAGGCAGGCTGCCCCTTAGCACTGGTGTCTCTGTCCAAATGTCTCCCTCTCAGAGAGGCCTGGGTGGGCCCAGGAGATTGGGGGGCACAAGCCTCAGAGGTACACTGTTTGTAACATCTGCTCCGTAGCTCAAACTTCTGATGAAACCCCCTGCTGTGATGGGATTATGCTCCAGGAGGATGCTCCGAATACCCGGGGAAAAATCCAACTCAGAGCCACACACAGGGAGAAATCCCACAGACGGCAGAGCATTCTAAACCACCCTAGAGCCAGTGGCCCGATCTGGGCATCTGGCCGGCTGCGGGGGCTGGGTGCGGTGGGGGTGGTGGCCCAAGGCTCCTAAAGCAGGTGTCCTGCTCCTAAAGCCCCGGCGAGAGATTCGGGTCTGAAGTCCTGGCCTGGGTGTGGATTTTCTTTTACAGATTGATCTGAAACCCCACCCCCCCAACACACCGGCTCTAGATTTAGTGCTGCCGGTCTCTGGTCCACCTTCCTCGGGCCCCTGAGACCCAGGCTATGCCGCGCAGTGATGTTCCTCGGACTTCAGCTCTGAGCAGTGCCCGGCCATGTGGCCGACTGTGCCATCAGTGCTGTGGGAAGCCGACTCCATGACAGTGCCAGGATGATGTTCCCGGAAGCCCCAGCATCACCGAGGCCGTGTCATCCTGGGCACGTTGCAATTTTGGGACCTAGCTGTAAATGCACCAGGTGGGGCATCAGACTTTGTGTCTATTCCTTTACTACTTGTTGGGAGGTGAGTTTCTTGCAGAGGAAGATCCTATTTCTGCGGTTGGTGGTGGCAGGGTCCTGGGCCTTGCAAGGCATCAGTGGGGTGGAGCCCCGGGGGGAAAGACGTGGGAGTTGGTGTAGGTGTGAGTGGGCACCAGCAGGCTAAACCCCGCCCACTCCTCCCTGGGGGCGGTGGGAAGGACAGAGGCTCAGGGCCAGCAGTCTGGGGTTCGAGGCCTGACCTCACATGTGAAATTTAGCAAATGCTTTGAACCCGTGGTTCTCCAGTGTGGGCCATCTAGGCACCCCCGCCCACCACTTGACATAGTCTGGAGGTATTTGGGGTTGTCACAATTGGGAAATGGGTGCTACTGGCAGCTAGAAGCTAGAGATGCTGCTAAACAGTATGATGCACAGAAGGGCTCCCACAGTGCAGAATTATCTGGACCAGGATGTCAATAGTGCTGAGGTGGAGGAAAGAGCTTTCACCTTCCCAGCTGCATGTCCCTCACCTGCGGATGCCCTTCACGGGTGTGAGGGGGTGAGGAGGGTGATTTGTGAAGCGCAGAAGCTGTACCTTCTGCCCACTACCTCTGCACACTCTGGCCACAGAAACACCGCACCCAAGCAAACAAACCAAACACAAAAGAAGAGAAAGAAGAAAAAAAAAATCAAATATGGGATGGTGCCACTGGTTTCACCCACTTTCCACTCACTTGGTGAGTGTTGCCGCAGAATGAGCTCTCCGGAGGGATGGGGTCAGAGTGTGCAGGCCCGTCAGGGGGTCTCGGGTTCACCTGCCCCTCAGAGCCAGCCCCTTGGCACTTGGAGTGAGGTCCAAGTGGTTTTAAACATTCAGAGTTTCCATGCTTCCTGAAGGCAAGTGGGCCACGTCACCTGGTGCTCAAGGGAAGAAATCGAGATTCATCCCAAGGCTGGAGGGACACCTGCCCGACAGGCTCTAAGGGAGGGGCGGGGAGCTTTTCTGCTTTCCAGGGAATTCCTAGGGGCTTCCAGTTCGGCCATGATCCCATGAGGGACGTCAGAGTTGGAGCCTACCCACCGAACCCGTGGAAGGGACGGGTCCACCAGCCAAAGCGGGGCTGGGCCGGCCAGGGTGGGCATGGGTTCCAGGGAGCTGGCTGTGCCCAAGCAGGGTGACCCATGGGTTTGTGTGTGTGTGTGTGTGCGTCTGTGTGTGTGTGTGTGTGTGCTTTGTCCTTACGGGCATTCGAGCTCGGTTCTGCCCCGAAACTTCAGGATTTCACGAAGCTGCGGCAATCCCGCATGCAGAGGAGTGCTCTTGGGCTGCTGCCCACCTGTCCCTGTCATCTTCTGGGGCTTCTCCTGAGCTCGGAGGCACGAGGAGCCCCGTCAGCCACCTCCCTTTTCTTTCCCTGCTGCTCCTGTGGCTCCAGGTGCGGCTGTAGGGCTCCGATTCCCCGTGAGGTGAGCGGGGAAGGTGGGAGGTGCGGTCCTGTGAACGGGGACCCCCCTAGCACCTGTGAAGCTGGCATCTCCACTTGCTCCAGCTCCTGGAACAGCAGGGTGTCTGACCTCACCAGGGGACCCGAGAGAAGCGGGACTACCACAGGACCGGTCCCCCACCTCCCCCCCAGGGGCGTGAAGAAGCCACCACCGTGGTGCACGGGCCCATCCCGGTGAGGCCTTCTAACAAGACTTCTGCAAGACTCCTTTTTGTGTATCTTAGTATAAAGAGAAGAGATTCCCATCAGTGCCTATGGTTCTAGGAGGCACCATCCGGATACTTTCTATTTTTACTGACTATTCAGGGTGGCCTGGAGTAAGCTTTAAGCTCGAGGTTGGAGAAAATGCGCTCTCTGGGTTTGCCCCAGACCTTCTCTGTCCACGATAACTCCAGGGGATGCAGGGATAGGCTTTTGAACAGACAAATTGGTTGTGGGTGTTGGGAAAAACCCGAGTGATTTGAAAAGTGTGTCTGTACTTTCTCTGGTTTTTTGCTTGGAGCCAGCAAATGCTCTCTCCCTAATAGTGCTGGGTAGTTTCCTCAAAGGCCAGAAGGAGGGAGATATGTCACGCCAGTCTGCATGATCCGAGGAACTGGGAGGTGTGTTGCTTTACTCCCTCTATTCGAAGAAAACTTACTCTTTCCTCTTGTAAGTCTAGCGAAAATACCCTAACCCCTCAGACAATGACATTACTGTCACCTGCTTAAAATAGTCTGACGCTCTTCAAGTCTTAGAACATTCTCTAGGGCTCTCTGCTTTCTATGAAAGCATTTATTTCAGTCAAAATCCTTCATGCTTTTCTCTACTCCGACACTTCACTGAAAAGAGAACATAGCGACTCAAAACCACCATGCCAGTTTTCAAGGAACTCTCTCTCTTCTCGACAAATAAGCCTTTTCTGTCTCCGTGGGCACTGCAGGTGGGCAGGTGTGGCCCCGAGGAAGAGCTGGCCTCCCTGCTGCCCCGGGGGGCCACGCGTGGCTTTGGGGTCAGAGATGGCCTGGGAGGGGCTCCCGAAGCCGGGCGGGCGGGCACCCCCCTCCCCACCTAGCCCTGCCCAGGGTCACCGTCACCACCCCGCTACACCTGCGCTTTTCTTCTCCCGGATGGAGGACAGGGTCAGGTGCTCCTCCCGGACCCCCGTGCTGCCTGCCGCTCGCCTCATCCTGGAGGGCTGAGGGGCCGCCTTCATCACCCGCATGATGAACCTTTTGAATATTCGGACGTGGGCTCCTGGCTGGAGATGTCATGTCTTCCCTTCTGTTGTTAAGTCCGGAGACAACACAGACTCCCCTGGTTTACCTGTGTAGTCCCAGGGTGTCTCAGGTGCCAGGAGCCGCTGCTGTGATGGCCTCGTCTTCTGTCAGATGTGGTTGGCGAGAGACGAGGACAGCATGACCACTGGGCACCGCACACTACAGAGGTCAGCTTGCAAGGACAGCGGGACGGCAGTGATGTGGCCGTGACTAGTTGTCAAGTGAGTGGAGAAAAAAATCGGGAAGGAGGGGTTGGGGGGGGGGACGTGGCAGGCAGGGCGATGGAAGAGGTGTGGGGGGGTGGGGGGCGGGGGGAGGGCCCGGGGAAGAGAAAAGCCCTGTCATCCCTGATGAAATATTCAGTGTTGTCTGTGGTGTTCCATAGGCCGTTCCCCCCAAGGGGGTGGATTTCTAGATCATTCTTCAGGCCCCTTGCCGGCGACTGGAACACTCTGTTTAAGAGACTGGCAGTGCTCATCAGAGACATCTGTAATACATGAGCAGCGGTTTAATGCTGGGGGACGCTGGAAGGTCCGAGTGGGTCTGATTGTGCGTCAGCCGCGCACGCATGCACGCACGTGTGCAAGTGGGCCCTCGCACCCGGGACACACGGAATCTCGGCCCAAAATGACTTTTGCCTCCGGCACGCCACCTTTTTAAGCCTATAGAACTCTGAGACTTCTGTGTAGTAACGAGTTTGTGAGATTTTGGAAAGGAAAGCACAGTGATGATGCCAGTTCTTAGGATCATAAATAATCATAATTAACAGGACTGCTGTATATTTATGTTGGTTTGTTTTCAGACACTTTTCATTTTATTTTGAATTTTTTCATATTGTGTTGACTTGAAACACTTCTGTCTATAGCGTGGCGTGCTCTGCAGAACACTGGGGAGCAGCATACTTTATTTGTCCTCGGAAACAGACCACAATAACGTGGTAACTTCTATCTGCTGGCAGGTTCACGGAATGGAGATATTAGTCTCACTGGAACCGCGATATATTAGGGAGAGAGCATCAAAAGCCCACGGTTCCGCGTTCGCTCTTGGGCCAAGAACGTTCGTCTGACTCTCCTCGTGTACCCAGGATGCCGCCACAGGAAGGCACATCTACATATTTTTCAGTTTAAATTCTTGATAAGCTCGGGTAGGATAACTTGACGATGAGTAATTGCTCTGTGCCCGAAACTGCATGATGACTCATGGTTAAAAGCCTGGCAAGGGGAACAATAGCTCTCGCTCAGACACTGAGGGAGAGCTTGTGGTCTGGGTCCTTAGTGATCAATAATCTATAACCCATACGTTGATTCTGGGCCGGGGCGGGAGAGCGGCTGGGGAAACACTCAGGAGCTAGACTGTCGCGTGAGAGTGGGGAAATGCTCCCCGGGGTTAGAAATTAGACCTGGCTCCCATCAATCTGACGTCAATAAGCATTTGACTGCTTTTCTGGGGGCGAAGCACATTCATTGCAGAGGACGTTTCAGGGGGTGAATTTATGGCTGGGGTCTCTCTCCCTCTACATTGCCCCCTCTGCCCCTCTGAGGAGGGACTGCCACCCGGACGCTTCATCTGTGACAGTCACCCCCTTGCTGGGAGGGAGCAGTGGGCTCCCGCAGAGGGGACCGCAGACGGCTTCGGAACGAAATGATCTCGCCGGCTAGAAGAAATGAAACAAAAGTTTGTTTTTCCTTCTTTTGCTCTCCGGCTTTCCCTGGGTTGTGATTTCAAACTTTTAATATGTGCATACTGGTGAAACATTGTCCCTACTTAAATTATTTGTCTCCCTGTATGGCAGTTTTGTTGGGAAATGAACTATTCATGTAGCTTTTAGAGTCACCATGGGTTTAAATTTAAGCCTTAGGCCAGGTCTACACAGGCAAAGACCACAGATGATTATGATTATGGTTGCAGGCTCTCCTTTCTTGTGATTATCAGGATATTTCATCCAGAAGCAATAGCAATTTTATGCTTTTTGTTTAATTTTTTAATTCTGCCTCCTCTGGCCAGTGGGGGCTCCCTAGCCATGGTCTCAGTGGATGTCGGGGTGCCTTACTCCATAATGACTCGTCAACTCCAGCCCCTGGGTCTGTTCTACTGTTCAGTGTAGAAATGGATCCCGAGGTGTCGCCGGAGAGTGGAGGACCCTGAAGGGAGCCGTTGGGGGCAGGGCAGGGGTGGAGGGGACAATAGGGAGGGTTGTTGAAGGATGAGGAGGGGGTCTGGTTGAGAGAGTGGCTGAGACCCTGCGTCCCCTCCTTCAACACTGCAACAGGCACTGCTCTGGTGCCCCCTGGAGGCCTGGGGAGACAGCACCAGGTGGTTACCATGGAAACCCATCAGCCAGGGGAGTCAAAGAAGAACATGGGGGTGGTGGGGCGACGAATGGTGTCTGCAGCCGGGTGATGGAGTAATGTGTGAGTGTTTGAAAAGCTCCCACTGAAGACTTCTAGGGATAACTGGAGGGTGATGGGGGGTGGGTGCAGAGGGAGAAACCGGGATCCAGAATGGAGGCAGTGGGAACTACAGGTCATTATAGTTTTGGTATTTACAGTCAGCATGGCCCCATTTCAGCCTTCAGATGCTGCTGACATGTGGACGGACCAGTTTCCCAGCCTCGCCCAAGGCCAGGCCAGTCGCTGGGGCAGCCCCTGCAGGCATGGCTCGCCCTGTCCCCAGGGCAGTGCCAGAATGCATTTGCACTCTTCACAAAATGATGGAAGGAGGTTTGCTCTCAGCTGACTCACTAGTTCTCTAAACTACTTGGATCCCGAGTCCCAGTGAGCACTGGGAGTGTGGTATCCCTGAGAAAATGCTGTTATCATTAATATGGATATTCTGATGAACTGGCAACCGTGGAAATTTTCTTATTGCTTACTGGGTCAAGCACTTTATGTGCTCTGTTTCATCCCCCTCAGGGATTCCCTCAGGGCTCTCTGAGGAAGTAGGGAAGTTTCTTCGTGCCCATTTTACAGATGAGGACACTGAGGCTTAGAAAGATGAACTATCACACAGCAGGTGGAGCGGGGGCTTTCTAGAATTTGTGCTCCCAGCCTCTTAACAGCACGACAAAGACCTCACCCCATGTATTTTCACATGCTCCTTGCTCCGCTGGGGGATAAGGAGCACCAGACGATGAGGTGGGAAGGTGGAGTTCTTCCATCTCTGGCTTGCTCTGTGGTCTTGAGTAAGTCACACGGAGTAAGGCTCTTTGGCTCTCATTTTCCTTATCGGTCAAACAGAGGCTTGGACTGGATTAACCCTCAGATCCACCCCGTTTCCAGGTCAGGATGTTCTTCTAAAAAGGACATGACCGGGGCACTTACTGAGTACTCCCAGGACTAAGCAAGTTTTCGGGTGCACCTGGTTGCTGTGTTCTTGCGAAAACTGCCCGAGATGTTACATTTCTTTCTTGATGATGAAGTGTCAGAGCGGGAGCCAGCCGTGGTGGGGACTGGAGTGGGGAGTGGGGGGCAAGTGCCCTCCCTCCCTGCCGATCTGCTGGCCTCCGACCTCAGATGAGGGGTGCGGAGTGTTGCTTAAAGAGCCCAGGGAGGGGTCCTTGTGCAAAGTACTTGGAGAACCCTTTGAAAGCAAATACGTTTTCTTTAAGCTGACGTCGAACTCTCTGCTTTCTTGGATAGTGAACCTCCTTACTGTGAGGTTTATTAATCAACACTCTGACGAGAACGGCACGTTCCTTTTTACGCAGCGTCAGGGCCTTCGGTAGTTGAGGGGACCTGAATTCTGAGGCATTTTGAAAACTCCTTGCAGGGAGGTAACACATTTTTCATACCTGGGCCTGAATGGAGATTTTGACCGTGCATAAGACCTCTGAGCTGGTTATTGCCCCCAGCCGTATCCACGTCCAGCCTTCTCGGCCCTTCCCTGTGACCCCAGAGGCTGGCCGCGTGGGCTGCCCTTCCTTGCTGGCTGGTTCTAACTGGACTTGGCCATTGGGAGCCTCGAAAGGAAATCAGAGGCAGGAGAAAGAAGGAGGTGAGCACGCTCAGTCCTCCCTGCTTTGTGGCACCCCACCCAACCTCAGCTCTTGTTTAGGGGGTCCTTCCTCTGAGGTTCCTGAGTGCACTGGTTCTGGGAACTGTTTCCTCCCTCGTCCCTCTGGGTGCCCCACTGTCCCTGGTCTCCTCCCCTGACTGAGCCCCCAATCTTCTGGGATGACTTCCGTTTCCTGCCGTGCCCCCCCCACCCCCATACAGCCTCTCGAGTGGTGCACCTGCTGACTGATACTCCTTATACCGCCGGGAGGTAGGCAGGGCAGGTAAGGGTGTTCCGGGTCCACCCAGGCAACTAAAACCCAGGGAGGTGCTGATGGCCAAAGTCACAGAACAGTTTTATGTGACTCAGCTGAGACACAAACCAAAGTCTCCTGATTCCAAATTTGGTATTACTTCCACAATTCTTCTTACCGAATTGTTAAGCTAACCAAAAACTTTCGAGTGTTCGTGACAGAAGGGCTTTCTTAAATATTTAGCTTGGCAAATAGAAGCCAACCAGGCATATAATTCACAAATTTTCCAATTGTTTCCACTGCCAAAGGCAATGGCCCTTGTTCAGTCTAAAGTGAGAACCTATAAATTTTAAAGAATATTAATGATATTGAGATACCTAGGAAGATGGTTTTTTACCCTGTTGACCAACATGAGAATATGAAGTAAATGATTAGCGAAAGACAAGTGGAATGTGTATTTACATGTTATGATATATGCAGGGGTAGGATGAGTGGTACAAATGTATTTTTAATTTGAGTGTATTTATTACTTGTGAAAGTGAAGACTAATTATGCTGTCTCGATTCTGGCATTAGGAGAGGGGTTCCTGGGGAAGCTCACCCCCCTTCCCCGCATTGCTTCAAACACGGCAGGCTGCCGCTCTGCTGGGGTGGGTGCTGGGATGGGTTTCCAGAAGGATACTTGAAGGACGAAGGGGAGACAGATTTAGCTTCCCTTCAAATTGCCCAGCCAGGTCTGTGCATAATTGCGACTTCCTCCCGCAACTTCTCAGTCTTGCATCTGAGGCCATAATTCAATTTCTGCTCGGTGGACATCAGAGGGGGCGGCCCACCAGGAGATGCATGTTAGGTGTGGCGAATCTGTCCACTGAGGTTTTAAATCACTGGGCTAGAGCTGACGTCGTTGAAGTCCTGGGCTGGGGATAGGCCCCGTGTTATTGGAATCATGGTGAATTCTAATTATAGGCTCCAACTGGCATCCAAAGGCAGTTGCAAACTTCAACCAGGGCAAGCAGGTACTCCTGGTGGCTGACACAGATACCTGATTAGGAGGAGAACTCAGAAAAGAAGTGGAGAAGGATGAAGTGGGGTATTCCCTTGGTGGAAGTCATTCCCTCGTCTCTAGAGGCTTCTACTCAGGCCTCTAGTGGCGTGTTCCTCCTCTCTACCCTCTGGTCTTTATCAGATTGGAGATTTCTGCAGAGTGGTGTGAACTGAGGGTTTCCAAGTGCTAGTCAGGGTTTGCACAATGCACAGAAGAACCATCTGGCCTGCTCTGGAAACGCCCAATGTCTGAGTGGCACCCTGGACCATTTATATCAGAATCTCTGGGGGTAAGTTTTAGCTGATTCCGCTGTGCAGCCAGGGTTGAGGATCACTGCTCTAGGTTGCAGTTGACGTGTACTCTTGCCTGCTTTCTCCCCTCAAGGAAGAGTTTTACTGGGGCCTGGTGGGGGAGGAGGAGCACTTACCAAAAGCAGCATCTCTAAGGTGGCATTTGTGAGCTGGCAACCTTATCACAGCTGGAGGTTTGATTTTCAACCTCACAAATAGAGAAACTGGATTTTATTCAGATTCAGAGAGTGGATCTATCTTTTGGGTATAGATGGGTGTAGACACACATTAGTCAAGGTCGTGAGACTGATGTATAAACCCAGAAACCCAATGTGTTACATAACAGTGGCAAAGATAATGGCACGAAAACTGGACTTCTTGTATCAGTATGAGCTGGTCTGTCTTGGAGCCAAGCTACTTTCCTGCAGCAGTGTTTTCTACCTGCCCCTTAGGCAGCTAGTTGTACCAGTAGGTGTAGGTGAAGTGGGTCAGGCCATTCTTCTCAAACAGCATATTCGTTCAGGCAGGGCCTCTCCAAAATAGTTTGATTTTTAGCTCTGATTTCCTACCTGCCTGATAAACTAAAATTTGCTTGGGAAAAATGAACTGGGCTGGTTTCCTCGGCCATCTAGGACGCTAGGAGCCTTGATGTCTCATGGATTCCCCTTTGAACAAATGGCAGAGGAAGGAGAAGGGGACGTAAAGTGGGAGAAAGGTAGTTTCCTGGTTTATGTGGATATTTTCCCAGGCACGGCTGTTTCTCAGTGCGGGGAACCACCTGGAAACTGAAAGCAGCAAAGAACCAACACTGGTGGATGGGAGGTCACGGCAAGTGATGTCACAGGAAGCAGGAACTTAGGAGAAGCAGAAGCTAGGAGGCAAAGAAAACATGCCAGCACCCTGAGCAGCACAGAAGAGAGAGGGGGTCTTGTGAGGACAGAGCTGATGTGCAGGATGGCAGGCGTGCTCTGCTGGGTGGGGCCTCCATGCTCCCGCCTGCAACGGGTCAATGGCACTGCATCTTGGACTTTACTCCGGAGAGTCCGTTCAGAGCACCAGAGCACGTGTCTCAGGGACAAGTGGGAGGCTTTGCGGGCTTCACCCAGGCCCTCTCCTGTTGCATTGGGAGCTCCTTCCCCAGAATCTGCATTCTGTTTTCACGCATTCTACGGGGACCACATGTGTTTCCTGCGGTCCCTGCTCTGGACGTGGGTGTGAGCTTGGGCTTCGGGCAAGGCTGACAGGGGCCAGGCCAGGCATGTTGGGGCCACCCCGGGGGGGGGGGTCTAAGTTGCTTCCTGGGGGATCCCTGTTTGAGGTGCCCCTGGCTGGCAGCTCCCCACGGAACCATGCTGGCATGAATGGGGTATCTTTGCTGCTTTTAGAGAAACAAACGAGAACAGCTATCTCTGCATTGTCTACACCCATCCTCTTCAATAATAGCGATCACTAATAGAATAAATGAAAAATGCATTCCTTTAACACAGTCCTCTCACGGTGATACGCATCTTGAGCTGATTTGCAAATGTGAGGTTCTAAGTGGCGCGTGGTCGGAAGCAGTTAGCCCCTAATGGTATGCTGCTGCATGGGCAGCAGCTGAACCTATTAATGAACTAATCCTAGACTCTCCAGTGGAGGCCACCGGGGCTCCTCTGTGTTGCACTTTGTATTTCAGCTAAAATCAACAATGTTAAAGAACGAAGAATTTAAATGGATTAGGCAGCTGATCTCCTGAATCAGACACTATGCTTGGCAGCTTCAGGGGGGCGGGGGAGGGGGCTGCATGTGGCAGATCTCCGGATCCCAGGAAGGAGATGAAACTTGCTTGCCATGCACTCAGCGGCTGTGGGGTCAGAGGCTCTGACTCCGGAGCCAGACCTCCCGGCTCCTACCACTCCCTAGCTGTGTGATCCTAGGCAAATGACTTAGCCTCTCTGGGCCTCGGTTTCCTCCTCTGTGAAATGGAGCAGGGATAAAACTTACATATGTTCAAAAAGTGCTTGGCACACAGAGCGAACTCTATAGAGGCTTGCTATGCCCGTTCCTTTATTCCACAAATATTTATTAAATATCTATCTACCATGCGCCAGGCAGAATTTTTCGTGCTTGGAAATCAGCTTGAGCAAGTGTTAAGTTCCTGCCCACATGGAGTGTGCGTTCTAGTTGGGATAATACGAAAGAAGTCATTTCAGATTATAATGGGCACTACGAAGGAACTCTGGGCACTACGAAGGAACTCTCGGCTCTAGACAGACAGATCGCAGGGAGCCTCCTGAACGGGGACATTTGAGAAGAAGCCTGGCTGATGTCCCCTCGGGGACCGAGTGTGACCATCTGGGGAGTGGCAGAAGACTGGTGTGGAGGGAGAGCACAGACATCAAGGTGCAGACGTGTGGAGAGGCAGGTGGGGCCTCAGAGGCCACGGCCAGCTGTGTGTGTGTGTGGCTGCCCCTGAGTTCTCTTCCCTTCTGCTGCATCTCAGAGTAGAAATACCCCAGCAGACCAACACGCTGAGAGCTACGCACACATCCAGCTCTGGCTCGGGGCCAGGGAACTGCCTGGTAAAATTGCCTTTTCAAATTATCCATGGGCTTCCATGGAGTGGCGTTTCGGGAAGTGACCTGCCAAATGCATAATTTAAAATCGGCTGTCGTTCCAGGGTGAGGACACTGTCCACTTCACTGTCCGTTCCCTGGGAGGGGACCCACCAGAGAAAGTTCTCTTAGGCCTCAGCTGCAGAAGAAGCAGGTCCACTGCCTTTTTAGTTTTATGGACAAAGTTCTCCTTGATGGCTTTGGTTTCCCTCTTTGCTCTGGCCCCATGGGAAGCTCAGAGCCACGTTTTCTGTGTCCCTCTGGGTGCTCCGTGTCCGTGTGACTGTGTATTAACCTTATTTCTGGCTCCAGCACTGACTTCCCTACTCTTGCATTACCCAGTCCCTTCATCTGTTTACTTCATCCTTTTGTTTTGTGGGCTCCTTTGGAGAAGGGAGTGAGGCACAAAGGACGGAAGGAATAGGTCCCTGAGGATGAGGTCCTAAGATGCTCCTGCCATAAAGGTGGAAACCAGGTGAGGGCGCTCATCTTCCAGGGAAACTGCCTGACGTGGAGGTGAAGACGGGGGGAGCTTCTGCCCGCGTTGGCCCTACGTCTGGCAAGCCTTGGCAGTGGGTACCGGGGCCTCTGACTAGTGCCTCTTGGTAACTGGAATATCCCGCTGTGTTTAACGGATTGTTCTAGGTTTAAAGATGCACATTAAAAAAATTACAGTATAGCCTCCAAAGCCAACTGAAGAAAGAACGTCCACCAAAGACAGAGGAAAGGCTGGCTGTGTGCCATTTACTGGCAGAAGGTAGGTCGGTCCCCATTGCTGTGCCGACTTAGGGACTTTGAAGGATATTTTTGACTCTACCCCAATTTCCCCGTATGTGCTGCTGACTTTGGAACCTAAGGGCACATGAGTGCTGACTCCACCACCTGGGTAGACGGGAGTCAAGGGAGGATGGTGGGAAGGTGGAAGGGACCGCTGAGTGTGACACAGGCCCCCGGGCTTTATTACGCCCCAGCAGAGCTGCCCTGAGTGAACCCCTGGTTGTCTGGTGGCCAACCCTTTCCAACCCGGCCCTGATGCCCACGGTATTCCCTGCTCGGAGAGGCCACTGCAGGCTGCTTCTCAAGCCAACCAGGGTCAGCAGAGCATCATGGGCCACCTGTTGGCGGAGGGGCTTGAGGTTGGGGGCTGGGTGGGTTGTCTTGGCTGGAAGTTGTGGATCTGATATGGCTTCCTTACAGAAGACGCGGTGGTGAAAGTTCAGTGATGCCTGTTCTTCTGTTGTGGGTCATTTCAGCAACATCCCTTGCGTTGTCCTTGCTCTGGTTCACCTGATGTCAGTGTAGAGATGGCCAGCAGGGGCACATTCCCACTGCGGGAGGCACAGTCTTTCTTCCTGAAGGAAGGAGAGGTCACCCCTTGGGTCCTGGAGCCAATGAACGCAGCCGAGGCCCTGGAAAGCCCAGAAGTTTGAGTGTCTGAAGATGGGCCCATCAGCCTTAATTTGCACTGCATCACATTAGCGAGTTGCAAAATGGAATTTGCAATTGCTTTTTGGCAATGTTCAAATTAGCACTTCTTAGCATATTAATGAACTACTTTTTTTTTTCATTATGTGACCAGTTTTAATGTAAATAGCAGTCTCAGTGCAAGGATTAGGTCAGTGTTTCAGGAGAATAAAGTTCCAAACTTTCCATGGAGGCTAAGAATCTGCCTTTTGGGTGCCTGTGGCTTCCGCACAGAATGTGTGGGTTTTTCAGACCTGCTGGCCCGGCAGGGTTAGGTCCCAGTTGAGGCCTGTGGCTTGTGGCTCAAGAGATTGGGCCACCTCGCGGGGGGTTGTAGGCCCTGTGCCTGAAGAGGCTGGTGACTCAGCCAGGGCAGGAGAGCATGTTCATCTCCGTGTCTCAGAGGTTAAATGGAGGCCCCGGGCACCAGATCAGTTTCACAGCTACAAAGGGTATAGCCGTCTTCAAAACAGGTGACAATCAGGTATGATGGGGTTCTACGTGAACTTCCCCTTTCTAAGATGTTTTCCTATATTGATGCTCCTCTGGGATATGCTTCAAGGAGCTGGTCCCAAGTCCTGGGAGCACACTGGCCATAAATTCACCTGAGCATTTTCTGGAACCACGTCAGGAAGAACTGGGAAGAATTCCTCCCTCCAAGGATCTGGTGGCTCCAGGGCAAGAGCAGTCCAGGGATGGGACCCAATGCGCAGAGGACAAGAAACCAACAAACGTGGCTTTTAAATAGGTCCGGAGACCCCAGAGCTGTGCACTGACTGTCTTTCTGCAGAGCTCAGTGGTCAGAGACATGGGAGGTCTCAGTATGGGCTCCCAAAACACTGGAGCCAGAGAGACACCAGAGCCTGAGAAGTCTGCCTGGGTGGTCTCCAACCCGCCCCTTGGCTGCCTGGAGGCCATGGCCTGGGCCCCGTGGGAGGGATGGTGACCTTCTGCATCAGAGTGACACGGCCACACCAGGCTTTCAAAGACAAGAATGGACCCCAAGTTTTCTAAATGGCACTGCTTTCCTGGTTCATTATTCAAAATGAACTGATTATTCATCCCCAGCTTGAATTACCAGCTAAATAGTATTTTCCTGCTGAGTGTACATTTGTAATGCTATCCATTTCATCCTGCGTGATAGCATTACATTCCAGGGGCTTCAGCTACCTATTCTTTACTATCTATAGATGGGTGCGTGGGTGTGCTGATTGCATTTTAAAAACAAGAGTTTGTGTATCTGATGGATCTGGAAATAATCAGTAACTAAGGTAGCAGAGGGGGAAAAAAAAATCCAGCTCTTGATGAGTAATTTTAAAACTGTGAATATTTCACAGCTTGATAGATTCCCAAAGAAGCTATCCTTCAGTCACAGTGCCTCCCAAAATGTAACCCAGGACAGTAGGTGCTTTTTTTTTTTTTCATAGGCCTTGGGAACAGGGTAGACATTGTGCTACCTGAGAGAAGCGATCCTTCTGCCTCCTATCATTCTGGGGACTTGACAGCAAGCTTTACGTGTTCATCAGGCCACCAGAGAACAGTTGACCTTGGACGAGTCTCTTCCAGGGAAACCCAGAGTCGGATGGGCTTGTCAAACCGCAGATTGTCTCGGTTCATGTAACTGAAAATCCCAGGGGGGGCAGAGCTTCAGGTAGGGCTGGATCCAGGGGCAAGAACACTGTCAGCCGGGGGTCAGTTTGACTACCTCTACTTTGGCTCCATTTACAGGCTGTTTGGACTCTCTCTTTGTGGTGGCCAGATGGCTCCCAGCAGCCCCAGACATTTATCCATCCTCTCTGGAGCTCCGGTGGAAAGATTCTCTTTTTTTACACAAAGACCTATTATTGAATCAGGCTGGCCCTGAGCCGGTCACAGTGGCCAGAGGAATGCGATGTCCTTGTTGTCGCCGGTCTGGGTCACTTGGCCATCCACCCCTGAAGCTGCAGGCAGGTTCAGCTCTACCCAAGACCACATGGATTGAGCAAGGGGCGGGGAGGAGTGAGTCCTCAAGGAAAATTGGGATGCTATTTCCAGCAAAAGGAGGAAAGCGACTGGGCAGGCAAAAGCAACAGATGTCCACCCCAACAGCTTTTCAGTTAACTATTCACAGAAGTCCAGGAGCAAGTTATATCCAGAGAACAGAAAAGGAGTCTGATTCTACTGATTTAACTATATTTTCTCAGTGAGTGGTTGGTCCACAGTCTGTGGGTTTCCTTTTATATGGAGGCTAGTAACTTTCACTCTTATTTGCAAGCCCATGGGTCTGCTGAGCTTACCTGGCAGAGGCTCTGAGCTCTCTGGGCTGGGGACACATTGTACGGGGGGCCTGGCTCTGTCCCTGGCGGGGGGAGAGGGGGAGGGGAGGGTCACACCTGGTGCCTCCACGGGCTCCTTCTGCTCCCTTCTCCTGAGTGCAGAGTCAGAAACAGGCTCTAGGAAAAGTCCTTACAGAAGGCCACCAGTTTTTGAAACATTCTTTTTCTGAGACGGGGCTGCAATCCCTGTCCTCTCATCCCAGACGTTGGCTCCCGGGATGATTTCTGAACATGTGGCTCATTTGGTGGCTGTGGAGCTAAGATTTTCTTCTTTGACTCTGGCAGCTTGAGCCATTTGGGTCCCGGAAATGCTGGAGGAAGCCACACCTCAGATCTCTCCATTTCGGGGGCCCAGGGGGTGGGCCTACAGGTGGGAGACTGTCTCTCTGTGTCTCTGTGTCTCTTCTCCTTCCCACACTCCTTTCTCCTCTCCATCCTTCCTTCTCTCCTAAGCCCTTCCATCTCACGGGTCCTGGAAGCAATCGCTGGTGGCCTCTCAGTCCCTTAGTTGGGGCCACTGATCTGTTTCCCTGGGGTGGCCCTGGGTTGGGGTGCAGCACCATTGGGTCTGGGGTGCAGGTAGAAGGAAGAGCTGGGAGAAGCAGGTCAGAGGTCCCCCTCCCACTCCAGGGATGCCACAGTCCCAGCCCGCCACCTTGGGACTCCTGGGAGGGTTAGGGACAGCTCTTGGCTGCACCCCGATGGGCTCGTTGGCTGCTGGTTCGGCCTGGAAGTGACCTGCCTGGTGTCCAACCTCTTCCCCACTGCCCGTTCGGGGTTCACCATCCCCTCAGAGGCTGGGCTGAATCCCGGGAGGACGATTCACAGGCAAGGGGCCGTGGACACCTCCTTCCCACTTATTAGGGCCGAATCGCTCTGATGAAGCAGCAAGGGCCCGCCAAAGCCTCATTATTTTGGGCTTCATTGAAATGCGCAGAGAGCCATCCCTAGTACTTTATGTACTAAACTTAACCACAGTAATGTATTCAAATCATTCTGAATTTATCTAGACTGAGCATCCTTTCTATCGTCCTCCTCCTCCTCCTCCTCCTCCACATTTTTTTTTTAAAGATAGCAAATGTGCTTTTTGAGACAACAGCTTAGGGCCACCTATGCTACATGGGAGGGACAGGTGGCCCCTTCCAGCCCCCCTCCCTCAGCAGTGGCCGCCCGGGGCTTACCCGATGGCAGTGGCGCTTGGGGACCCGTGGTGCTTTGTCCAGGGCCCCGTCCGACCCCAGTCACTCCTTCCTTGCATCCCTGCCCTTATCGGAACACTGCCTATGAGGGAAGGGTGTGCAGAGGGCAGAAGAGCCCAGAAGAAGGATTCTGCCTAGGAGGTAGGAAACTGGTTCTCACCCCAGTCTGGGGGATGCTGATTTTTGGGGGGGATTTGGGGACACTCTGTCCTCTTCTCTGGGCCTCAGTTTCCTTGCTATGAAAACTCATGGTGGTGAGGTTGGTGTCTTTGAGCCGGTTCAGGGGCTTTTAGCCTGGGGTCCCTGCGTGAGCCTGGGGTGGCCCACGGACCTCTCGGAATTGTAAGGGACATTGTGCTTTTTTCTGGGGGAGAAAGTGCATAGCTTTCACTGGATTTTCAAAAGGCTCTTGTCTAGGAAGGGGCTAAGATGTCAAACATTTACAGGCACTCAGGACCCAGGCACCTTCGTGTGCCTCTGTCCAATGCCTTGGCTTTACAGACACAGAGGCAAGCCTGGAGAGGGGATGGGCGAGAAGAAGCTGGGCATGGTTCTGGGGGGACCGCTGGAGACCGATCCCGGTGGAGACCCAGCGAGACCCCACTGGACTCCCTCCTAGAGCCCGGCCTTCCAGAGGGGCTCCGGGAGTCCCAGGGGAGACATCCATACCAAAGCTTTTGGCCAAAGTGACCAGAACTTCATGGAACTGGTCAGTGACCATCGTATGTTGTGGGTTTCCACACTCACGTCTGCCTCCTGGACACGAAATGGAAGCTGTGGTCCACCAGGGCGCTTGGACGCAGCCAAGGACACGTGGCTGCTCCTGGGCCTTCTCCCTCTGGATGGAGACAGGATCCTTCATTTCTGTTGCGATGGCCCCTCCACAGCTCTGACCCATGTCAGTGGCCCAGTGTCGTGGCCTCATGAATAAGTGAGCTGCTTCGAGTTTGGGGGAGGGAAGGCACCCTGCTCTCCCCTCCGAGGCAGAAGCACCTGCTCTTCCTTCAGCAGACCCTGGAATTTTTCTCCTGCTCTCTGTTTAACTGGATCTCTCTGGCTGGAGAGACCACCGTGGGCCATACTCCAAGTCATCCTGTGGCTTCTTTTGATGTGCAACAGTGGAGCCTCCAGCCCTCTCGCCTGGGCTCCTCCTGACCTGAATCTAAGTGGCCCTACTATGAATACCCCATGGCATTCGGTGCAGCCACAGGGCAGTCTGGCCCCAAGCAGGAGACCCTGCCCCGCTCAACACGCCTGCCTGCCAAGAGACCAGGCTTTGCCAACCAGAAAGGCCTTTCTAAAGGCGCCGTAGCTTGGTATTTACCTCCAGTCCTTGAGCTAAATCATGCTTTCGCTCTCCAGTCATGGAGGGAATATTAATATAGAGTTGTTGTTGTTTTTTTAAATTTAGTTAAAAGATATGGTTCTACTGCCTTTCCAAAGCCAAAGGCAAGCTTGCTCCCTGGTTAGGGAGGCACCATCCTCCGCGGCCGAGGAAGAAGTTCTGTGCGCTCACCATTAAATAAAATTTTATAATGAAAATTTTGTCTTATGAAGGTGAAACTTTGAGAACATATTAGAATTCTCATTTTTCTATGCACAGCAATCAAATGACCTTCCTATACTGCCACATAAAGTATGGATTTAAAGTTCAATGATCCAGTCAGTCATTGAACATTTTCTTAAAGAGTAATTTCTTCTGTAACTATGGATGTTTACATATAGCTTTCTTTTTGGTATTTACCTTTTAAGAATTGAAGAAACACTGACATTCTTTTTTGGAACTGTATCTTAATAGCCTTTGTTTATTTTTAATATGTGGCGTTCCAGGCCCTTGCTCTAATGATTTTTTTCACACTGCATTGATAATTAAATTCATTCATTTTCCCAGCTGCACAATTCCTTTAAATAAAAAGTTATGGGTAATAACACCTCTTATGCTCAAAGTAGAGAGGAGAAAAGGACATATCGGGCTCTCCGTCGAGGGGAGTCACGCACACCACACGGGTCACAGGTCAAGGCGAAAAGGAACGTGCACGGGGTTCTCAGGTATTCAGGGCTCCTTCATTCACAGACCACAACCCGCGGGGTTTGGTTTTCTAACACTGGAAAACATGAACCCCCCCCCCTTTCTGTTCACAAAAATGTAATTTATCTCCGTGTATCCTGTGGAGATTTTTAGTTCATAATGTGTATTAATCGCGTCATCAGGAGCACCAGAAGCGTTGGTTTCTCTTAAATGATTGGAGAGACGCTTTGCCTGCTCTTAAAAAGTAGCATCTATGGAAGGAGGGCAGTAAAAGTGAGCTCAGATATTTAGGGACATAAAAAGAACCATGTAGATTTGTGAAAATGTAAAACTGTGATCATGCGAGAGGTTCTTGAAGTAATGAGAGAAATGCTTCGTCCCTGGGCTAGTGATTCACTTGTAGCTTCTGTAATTTCATGGATGCTATAAGGATTTGGTTTTTACACATTTTAATTTAGTCCAGAGATGTTCCTATTTTAATTATCCATACACAAGGGCACAGTATCTTTCTATGGTTATTGCTATATGTTACATTTATATATAGCAATAGCAATTTGAAAAAAAACCCAACAAAATGCTTTCACCTAGATGACCAAAGGGTTATACTCATTTGTTTTAATGACGCTGTATGGACCTTTGCATTCTTAAATAGGATTTTTAAATACACGGGATGCAAACACTCATGGAGGTTCACACAGACAGGTTCACACAAGAGAATAGAAAAAGAATTTGTTCATCGTCCCTTTTGTGAAGGGTTGGGAGACGCAGCCCCTGAATCGGGAGGGATGCCTGGAGCCCCTGGCTTTCCTCGTTGAAACCAAAGGGCACGGGATCAGGGAACTTGAGAGCAAATTGATTCCCACTGAGCCTCCCGCTATCACATTTCAATAGAGAAAAAGCCATTTGGAGAAATGTGATATTTTAACTATTGTATTGGGCTCGATCTGTAGATGCAAGGAAAGATAAGAGACAAAAAATATATATACAATTATAAAATAAATACATATAAATATATATCCCATTATATTTATATTTATGTATATTTATAATACACAATAAATAATATATGTATAAATTTTATGTATAATATATAAAAAGAACAATCTGATGGAAGCCAATGTTGACAAAAGCAAAAATTCAAACCACCCAGCTCACATGCTATCGTACTGCTCTGAATAAGTGATTCCCTTACAACCAAGGGGCAATTCTGCTTCCTTCCAGGGAGAAACAGCGAGCAGAAATGCGTCACATGTAAGCGAATCCCCGGCCAAGCCCTCTCTCCTGAGAGGTTGGGGAGTATCATGCTGAGCTAGAGGGGGATGCTTCCTTTTCTGGCAATTCTGCAGTAATGCCTGGGGGGGGCTGTTCCCAGAAACAGACCAGTCCCAGAGACCCGTGCAAGCATGGTTCAGGGTGTCACCCAGCCCCGCCCTGCTGGAGACCATGCTGACCTTTAGCTCAGCCAGCAAGTCCCATCTGTTTAATGGGGCGACACTTGGCTTGGGGCAAGAAGAACGAAAGAGTTCTTCCAGGATCCTTGGGCGAAGAGCCTAAGCCAGAGTTGCAAAATGGGTGTCTGGGGGGTCCTACTCTACCCACAAATGTGTTCTGGTTGGTTCTCAGATTATTTAAAACCAACATGACTTTGTTGCTAACATTTAATAACTGGATATTTTATATAATTATCTGGAGTTTTGGTTTCATTTGAATGTTCGGAAATGCCGGGAACCTTGGGTCCTTGCATCCATGCAGAACAATCCATCAGAGCTGACCATCTGCCCCTTTAGATGGCCCAAACCCCCCACCCCGACCCCAGGCGTCCATAGCCCCCGTTCCCTGGGGCTCACACCGTCGGGCTTCCCCACCTGGCTTATCCGTCTGGCCCTCCCACCACTGCAGGTATTTATAAAACACTGGTGTCTGTGTGAGGACAGTTGGCCACGGCCTTGGACGGTCCTGTCTCCCCTCCCTGTGTGGCCAGCTGGGGTTTGTAACGAGTGACAGCTGACCTAAGTGTGTCAGCCACGTTGCTCAGAGGTGGGATCTTTCAGATTATCCACTGAGACCACGCCCTTTCAGCCCAGACGCAACCATGCTTCTGAGAACACGATCCTCCCAGCCTTCTGCAAGGACCACAGAGGTTGATGTGTACGGGGCTTCCGGCACAGCTCCCTAGCAATCCGAGGCAGCTGGGTGCAAGGTTAGCTCCACGCACCTGCCTTAGGTAAGAGTGCGTTCCGTCTGCCTTTGAAGATGCTGTTGCCTGTGACATTGGCACTGGCTGAGGTCTGGGGTCTCACGACACTGTGCTCCCAGTGATTCATTTTTCCCTTTCCCTCCAGTGGTGGCACCGTGTATGAGCGTGCACGTGCAAGCCCCGGTGGGGTGTCTGGTTATTCCTGTCTGGCACAAGGGGAGGAACTCAGGAGAGTGATGACTCTGCGCAAGGCCACCCTGATAGAGGGCATACGGTTTGAAGGTCCTGTTCATGGTCGTTCTCCTCTGCTGGCCTGGGAGTTCCTGGAGGACGGAGCCTGGGTCATTTTCATCTTTGTATCTCCAGCACACAGACTCAGTAGCTGGTGTTGACTAAATGCCCGGACGCGTAGGTTAACGGGGAGTTGGTTCTGTCTTCTCTCCACACGTCGGGGCAGGGTGTGGCTAGATTAGCCTGATTGTTGCAGGACAGCAGGCCGTGAAGCAGGTGGAGAAGCGGCCTGGGCTGGGGGAGGTGTGCCAAAAGGGCCCGGGGCCAGGGTCCGAGCCTTGACTCTGCCACTTCTTAGCCAATGCCTTTCCCAAAAGAAGGACAGAGTGAATTAGATTTTTAAGGTTCTCCTGCCTGTTGAACCTCTTCGTTCCCCTCACCTCTCCCCTGCCCCAGCCCCTGCATTGTCTGCTCAGCATAACTTCCAGGTCTGGCCCTGGAACACAGTTTTCTTCAGGGCCTCCAAGGCCTCACGACGACCTGGGCTGGAGGGCCCGTGACATGCCCATCCGCAGAGACTGGGTGCGACAAAGCTTTCACGATCAATGAGGACGCGCCATCCCGAAATTGGACACGTGCCCCCTTTCCCTGTTTTCTCCAAGAAGCGACCGCACCTGAGTCCTGCTACAGCCGTTGTTGGCTCTGGGACCTGGCTCCTGGGCGAAGGAGGCTGGACTCCAAGGCACCCCCAGGCAAGTCTGCAGTGAGAAGGTGTTTGCTGAGATGGTAGTCACCTGAGAGGAGCATCTGATCCAAACTGGGTTTGGTTTTCCCGAAAATCCACATTCAAAAGCTTTGTTTTTTTTGCTCGTTGTGTCTAAGGGAAAATGAAGACTAATTCAGGATTTGAGACCCAGGAAGGTCAGAGGCTGTGTCATATCAGGCCCAAAAGGGGCCGCTTTCAGGCTACGAAAGAACAAGATTTGGAGTGGGATTTGAAGGGACGCACAGGGCAAGAGGAAAAAAACCCTCTAGCCAAGGAGCTTTAGATACAAGAAGTGTAAATTCCCTAATTCTAAAAGCACGGCTTTCTGAGAAAAAGGAATTGGAAAAATCCAAGTACAGAATGCACAGGATGGGTGAAGTGATTCTTTGGCTAAAGGTCTTGGAGGAAGGAAATCCTTTTCTTGTGTTGAGACTAAAGGCTTCCTGAAAAGGTGTCAGAACAGAAGGTGGAGGGTTAAAAACTCAGGTGCCTACCCGGGGCCAGACAGGATGTGCTGAGGACTCTAGGCTGGCGATCTGGGGGGGGCGGGGGGAAGGGGCTCTCTCCTTGTCTCTGCAGGCTGAACTCTACCAGAATGGTCGGAGGGGAAGAAGTAACTAAGGGAGGAAGGACCAGGAACAGGTTAGTCTCTATGTGTCCTGGGAGGCTCGCTCGTACCCATATCTGTGCCATACCCGCCCCTGCTACCCCTCTCCCAAAGCTTTTGCTGCTTCACTGTGCCCAGGAACCCCCAACCCCCACGAGCTACTGGTTAACCTGGACTTGTGTCTGGCTGGCCATCTGGGTTTTCTTGCCTTGTGCTCTCAAGAATTTATGCACGTTTTATTCCCCACACTCCCCCCTGCACACACACGCATGCACACACACTGACCAGACTGTAATATCTCCAGGGTGAGGCTGAGTATCATTGTCCCCATGCAGTCCCCAGGACCCACGTGTCCCTCCTTGCTGGTGGACCGGTGGGGTTGATGAACCTGTGACCCCTGAGGTTTTGCTATCCAAGACAGACTAGGGACTGTTTTAAACATACTGGTCTGAATTTGAAGCAAACACAGGGTCTGTTTCGTCTAGAGGTGGTCAGAGCTCCAGGCTCTCCAAATCTGGCTATAGAATTATGATTTACTGAAACACAAGAATGTTCTGCTTTTACTGCTCAGAGCTCTCCATTCCCAGCTATTTGTTTTACACATTTTCCCCATTAGAAAATGAAGCAATTAGAAGAACACCCAGATTGTTTTGCACTTAAGGGTTTTCACATATCTACTTGGTAATTTCATATCTGTAGCGGCTTGGGCTTAGCATCTTTAAAGAGCCTTGTTTAGATTTGTCTGGATAATGTTTTCCAGTTCAGAGTGATGTTAGAGCAGTAAGCAAATGCTTGGCAAAACTCAGATCTATTAGCCCTGCCGTTCACACCTGCAGTTTCTCTCCATCCAGGTGTGGGGTTAACGTAAGCACCTCAGGTATTTGCAAAGATTCTTTAGGAAAAAAGAAAAAAAAAAAAAAACCCAAGATGCTCCATCAGAATTTACCTTACTGGTAGTAAAACCTCAGTTCACACGAATTTATAAAAAGAGATGTCTTTTAAATGCCAGGCAAGAGATTTGGAAGCATTTTGGCAGATTGGGATGCACGGACCAACCTGCTCCAGGTTCTTCTTATGTTAATAAATATTCATTTTGTTTTGTTGGGGGGGGCGGATTCCAAGTCCTTAGGCAGAGGGTCCTTTCTGTAGAAGTAAGATCTATTTCTATGGCAAAAATCATGGGTTCTTCAGTATCAGGTATTCTTTTCTAAAAATGTAACTCTTTCCTAATAATTCAAGCCTCCGGTGGGATGGATTCAGCTACGGCCTTTTCTTCCTGCGTGCAGCTAAGCAAAGCCAGGTGTGAAAATGGTGCACTCTTTCCTTCTCAGACACCTTTGTATCTTTGGAGGGGCACGTAGAAAAACTTCATTCAATATTGATAGTGTTTCAATATGTTAAAATCAACAGCAAGTCAGCTTAGATAAAATGTGTATAGATGACATTTCCCCCCAGTTTCACCTTTTTGGACCAGAAGAGTCAATATTTTAAAGGGATTTTCTTCTCTCTTCAAAGCCTGTAATCAGCCTAGCTATCACAGAGAGCATGTCCAATTGGTACTGGAATGGTTCCTCCTGAAACGTCCGTGAAGATGACATTATTATCATCATAAAAAAAAATCTATTTTCCACTTGTGTTCAATTTAGCAAATTTGGGGGTTGAAAAAAAAAACCCCTTAAAATAATTTTCCTTCATCTGGCAGAGAGTAACGTTGCTCGTAATAGGTAAAAATGAATGCTTTGTCATTATAACAAATATTTTAAACCAAACCAGCAGATATATTCTAAATATATTTCACTTAAATTTATTTGAAAAGCAGAGAGAGAGAGAGAGAGAGAGAGAGAGAGAGGGAGGGAGAGACAGAGTGTGCTTTAGTTGCAGCTGTCTCCAAAGAGTTTGGGCACAAATATTCTTTCATTCCTTTGCATGATTTCGATAAAATTAGGTCAAAAAAATGTTCATTTGAAAACAGTGCTTTGTCATATTATCTACAACACATGTCTAGCAAATTTATGAATCCAGCATTCATCGGCGTGAAGTTCCAAATCCTAATGAATGGTTTAGACAGCATTGTCATCAATTTTCCGCAGGTGCAGCTGAGGCAATCAGTCACTTCAATCAAAAGCCTCCGTCAACTTGCGTGGCGCTGTCATTTTTTACACTCGGATTGCTGAAATTAACAAAAACGATCCCTCCCTGGCTGCCTGTACACCCGTCCCGCCTTTGGGTGGCGCTTTTGAGCAGCGCTTTGCGGCAAGCCGGCCCGCAGATTCCACAGCATTCTTTTTTCCTTTTTTTTTTTTTTTTTTTTTACTTTATACTAACATAATATTTCTTTTGTGATATTATGGAGATAAAATTGCACTGTGTGTTTTAACACACATTACAGCAACCTCTTAAGGCAAAAAAGTAAATCCATGCAAATGAGTTATAGAAAGTGGAAAGATTTGTTGCTGGTGCCTTGGCTGCCCGGTGAGACGGCGCTGGGAAGGCTCAGGTTACCTCTGCCCTTTTGTCAGGGTCTGAACTACCCGGCCCCTTCCCCTGCCAGGCTGCCTGGTAGACTGCAGTTTGGGCTCTGAACTTTGGAGCGGTTACTCTAAGAGTTAAGATTTAGGAGACTTTCCCTTGTTTCGAGTGGGTATCTGGAAATCTGCAGGACAGACTTTATTGGCATCGGGGGAGAGGCACATTTTATTACAGTATGGGTGATGAGGATTCTATTCCTACCTTTGCAACTATTGAGCTGCTTCTCCTCAAAGGGTTAATAGCAAATTCTTCAAATCTCGCTTACCTTAAAGGACTCCAAAAGGATCCAAAGAAGGGAAAGCTTTGGCTTTTTATATCATTGAAAAATAACGTTGTTTCTAAAACTCGGTAGTCCAAAAAGGATCTCAATAGTACGGGCAATATAAAGAGAAAACTGCAAGAGATACTCTGCGTATGCCAAAGACCAACGCTCCTGTCTTTATCCCGAGAACACCACCAGGTGCCTTCTAAATCTTTAAAATATATGGACAGACAGAAAGCACTTAGCATCCGTTCCTCCATGATGAATAGAGTTAACCTTTGTAGTTTGCCAAAAGTCAGTAAGTTTTTCTTTCCCATTTATTTCGGGAAAATCAGGAGTACAAATGCAGGTAGGACCGGACAAACTCACATTGTCTTGGCCTTTTTTTGCTTAACGACAGCAGTCAGATTGCTCACAGCAACCGGTAGGAGAGATGTACTAATACTAACTTATTTAAATCATCGGGTTACTTTTATTGGCAGAAGCACTTGTACTTATTAAACCGGCTTGAAAAATATTTAGGCGTCTCTCCCTTGCAGATGTCACTAATGGTCAATTACCCCAACATTTCTGTGGCCGCGGTGAAAAATACATGTGGTTTCTGAAGAATGCAAATTCTAAGGAATATAATAAAAATGTACTTTTTAATAACTAGTTGTGTCACTTTGCAAATAGCTTTGATGTAGGATTCCTGCCTGCATAAAGTTGAAGCTACATCTGTGTCATCCATACCTGCGCTTATGATACCTTCCCTGAGAGAGCAATTAGGGGCTGGCGGAGGCTGGAGTCGTAGCTAATATTTGAAACTACATGTGCGTCTGCAGCTAAAGGGGGGGAAAAGGGCTGTGATCATCTGTGAATAGAGAAGAGAATTCTAACAGCTCCCACCTTCTAGACACTTGATAAAAAATGCAGGTGGGGGGTGCCTGGAGAGTCTCGCGGGGGTGGATTTTCCGCTGAGAAATGAGGAGTGGCACCAGGCAGCCAGCCGGGCTTGCTGAAGGGAGCCTACCTCATGGCTCCTTTTGGGGGAGTTTGAAGTTAAATGGTCCTGTCTGCTTCTCCTCTGGTTGTGTCACTTATTAAAGATCCCTTGAAATGCCCTGTTCCTTTTAGTTGATTAGAACTAATCCGAGCCCCTAGTCTCTTATACGGGCCTGTGGAAGAGATCTTTTCTTTATATTTTCATCACCAAAATATAAAAACATTTGACTCGCTATCACTCTTAATGTAACTGCAGATCTTGTCACAAAAGGTGACGTGAAACCGAATGTCCATAAATCAAACAAATGGATGCACAAGAAAGGATCAACCACACATAGAGTCACAAATATGTAGAGTCTTCAAGGAGACGCTTTGTACTGTGTGTGTGTGTTTTAATACTCTGCTTTCCATTAGGATACTCTCTGTTCTACAGAGAAGGCAAATGTTTCCATATTTGATTTTTTTTTTCTTTCTCTTACAATCCAAAAGAGGATTTCTGTGTTGTTGTTGTTTTCTTTCTAAGAGGAAGGAAATTAACATTGTTTTTTCCTCCCCCCTCGAATACATGCGGTGAAGAGATTTCCAGCGTGTTTTGTCTAAGCATGCAAAATGTTTTATTAATCAGAGCAATAGAGTAGAAATGAGAGCACTACGTCTTTAAAAGTGCCCGGGCGTCCAGGTACACGGGGAGATGGGTAAAACCGTTGACCAAGCACAATGTATGTAGACAAATGTCTTCTCATTGTGTGATGCGTGAAGGCCATGATAGATGGCTTCTAACAACAAAGCGTGGCCACCGAGACAAAATTAGTGTTGTTTTAATTACCAGTGTCTGTAATGTTATCTATCCATAACTGCCTGAAATAGACCGGCACCAGGGTCAGAAAAGGCCTGAACGGATCCTTCCACGCCGAGCTTTATCGGCCCTCCAGTTGCAGCGGTGTGCTTAAAAAAAATAAAAAAAAAGTTTAATGCTTCCTTCGAAACATTTACTTATGGCAAAAAATTGTTTCTTGTTTAAGAGAAGTGCCTTTATCTTTTTCTTTCAAAGCGAAGAAACAAGCAGATCTTATTAAATGCTATTTGGAGGTCAGAGTAATGGGCAGAAAATGGAACTGGCCTTGACATTCTTCAACGAAAGTTTACACTCTTGGAGCGGTGTTTTTTGTCAGTCACAAATAGCATGATGACACTAATAGGAAGGAAGATTCTTTATTTTTGAAACCTCCTTGAGCGGAGATGGGCCGCTCTTCAGACATTAGTAAGTGTGTATATTGTGAAGATGAAGTATCCCTTAGTTTCTGAGCTTGCGGGAGATGAAAGATAGGCCAGCTTTTGAAAATGGCCTGCGTGGCACATGCTATAAATGAGCAGGGAAAGCAATCGAGCTAATAGATTACAGTAATTATCCAATCTTTGGCTAGTTTGTATTGGCAAACTATAAATACAGTACACATTAGAACAAGGTGCTTACAGAATGTACATGAAAGGTCATTGTAATTTGCAAGTCGCTAGTCATTAGAATATGCTAAAAACCATTGCTTCAGGGCTCAGATTTTAATGATGAATACATTGATTATTAAGTAGCAGAGGAAAAATGTACAAGAGCTGCTGTGGTGTAATGATAGGTCGCTTTATTTTGGGAAGGAAATCAACTCAGCTTCAGAATGCATGCATTGAGGAATATAATTGCAGTGAGGAAAATTCCTCAGAGGAGCTTGGCACATATTAAAAGCAAAAACTTGAGACATGTTTGTGATAAGATTACTAATAAATCTCTGGTAAGTCTTAGACTCCTGACAATAATACAGCAACAGAGTACTTCATCTTCTCCAAGCTTTAGAATTTAAGATCAGTCACAAACGATCTAAATTACGACGGATGCTAGGCAGATGCAGTACTGGACGATGTTGCTCGTCATAAATCTCTCGTTCCTTATATGCAAATTAAACTCCATTTTAAAAGATAATTTTTCACATGGTGATCGCCTTTATTTGCAAAATGCTGGTGATTTTTAATGGGCAGAGGAGAAAGCCAGGCTCCAGATCTGGGAATGATTTCGTGCGAGAGGGGCGGCAGGGCCGCGTCATCTGGACCCTTCAGGTGGGGCACCGCCAGCGACTTTGGGGAGAAGTTACGCAGCCAGTGGGCCTTAGACAACGCCTCGCTCTGCCCCGCAGCTGCCCTGGCAACTGGCCGCTCGGCTTCCCTGGGTTCCACCCACGCTGCAAAGCTTTCTGACATTTTTTCTTTTCTTTCTTTTTTTTTTTTTAAATTGCAGAGTGGGGTGCCAATTCCCGCGTGTTCTGGCATGAGGTCCTTCTCTCCGCGAGCCCCCTGTCCCCCAGCACCCGCTCCGCCCCGCAGATCGCCTGCGCCCCGCACCCCAGCCTCGGTTCCCCAGCTGGTGCGTCATCCCTCACGTGGCTTTCGTCAGCAGCGTTTTCACAAAGAGAAGTCGGTGTGGAAATGGGCCTGTAGTCCTGAGCGCTGTGCCAACAGCCATTACTTTCTTGGATTTTTTTTTTTTTTTTTGCATTTTAGGGGTAAAGCCGCTTACATCTGGGTCCTGATAGTTAGAGGGGGGAAGGGCTTGTTTCTCCAAGTCACGGCCTATACTCTTGAAATGTCTGGCTCTCAAGCACTGACTTTTTACCGTGGGGCTATTAGGGGGAAACTTGGAAAGAATAAAAATGATTTTAGGAAAGTGGGGAGTGCCTGCCTTTTGTGAGATCTCTCATTCCTCTACGTCACCCCTCGATGCCTGCGGTTTATAGGACATGCTCGCGCTCTTGGGTGGAGCCACGGGGCAGCCAGACCCGGAGGTGTGGAGGCCTCTCCAGGTCCCCAGGGACAATGATGCTGCCTAGGGCCGATCTGGCAAAAAAGCCAAGCCAGGGGCTTTCACACCCCACTGGGCTCACCCAGGTAGCCTGGCCGTGGGGTGCTTGGGACAGTTTCATTCTTCACGCGCCTCCCAGGAAATGTCATGACCGAGGGAACGAGGTGTCCGGAAGGCTGGGCAGGCGCCTGTCTCTGGTGCTGTGGGGAGGAGAGTCCCACTTATTTGTCCATTGTTTTCTTGGATATATACTGGCAGGTCCCAGGGAAGTGTTGTGAAGTCTTTGTGCATCTCTTTGTTTACCTGTCATTCTACCCTCACACCCTGAGTGTACACACACACACACACACACACACACACACACACACACACACACAGTCTTCAAGTTAATGGACTTAACACAAAAACCAAGTGCTGTTGATCAGTGCTGATAAAAAGCCTTGCCAGCGAGGAAGGGACCGGCGGCTCCTCAGGGGCGGATGCCGTGAGAACCAGGTGGCGCAGCACACCCCTCTGGGTCCTGTGCAGCCTGTGATTTCATCAGCCTGTGCATTACGCGGCAACACCGCGCAAGGGTAAGAATATAAATATGCTTTACAATTCTCAGCTCCCTATCATAAGAATACTTCCTGAGTGGATGTAAATTTACAACAGGTGCTTATCAAATGTGAAAATGCTTGCAAATCAGAAACAAACTTTAGGGCTGTGAACATATTTCAGTGACGGCTTTTGCAAGGGCTGTGCTTGATGCCGAGCAATAATGTTGTTCCTCTTTAGTTTCTACGTGAAGTGTCTTTCCATGGTTTGCCACAGGGAAAATTATGATGGCTGAGCCTCAGATTCTGGTGTTAAGATGCAGATTTGTTTAATGAAATCCGTATTTAGACTGGGGCACAAATACAGCCAATATGTCCTAAATTCACAGGAGAGAAATTTACTTTGGGGACTAATATTTTCCTTAATTGCATGTTTCTACCAGAAGGCAGGCATCCTCTAACCATCTCTACAGAGTCCGTGATAGAAACGTGTTTCAACCATCCCGGTCTTGATGACTAAAATGTGTTGTCTCCATAAAACAAGGGGATGGCTTCTTTTCCTGGTTTGCCTGCCCTGAGCATTGAATTCCTCAGTATAATTGGGCTTTGCATGTTTTTTTTTTTTTTTTTATGAATTGCACTTTTTTTGTAGCTTTAAAGTAGTCCCCACCCTCTTCTTGCCCCCCCAAATCTTTAAGGTTTGCTTGCAAGATGTACTTGTTGTGCACAGAGTAATTAGCCTGTTACAGAGATATTAATTAACATGTTGGAAATGTTTCCTTTATTAATGAGAAATTCACACATTCTATTTAAATTAATTTGTATAGCTTAAAATTAATTTATTGTGGCCTTTGATGACCTCAAATCTACTAAGACAAAACTGGAGTATTGTAGTAACTGTTAAACCATTCATTAAACATTTTATGCAAATAGTGTTTGTTTATAAACAAATTAACTGCAAGGATTTTCAAAACAGGTGCTGTGTTGTGAATGCGTACTAAATGATGTGGTACTGAAAGAATTAATTAGACCTTCAGATGTAATTAGTTGCAATAATTTGCGTGATTAGCGGCTTGGTTAAGAAGTAAGACACACACATTGTAATGCATGGGAGAGTCACTGCAGTGGTTTTGTCTTTCATATGGTGAGGATGAGCCTTCTCCATGTTTAGGAAATTTTTCAAAAAATTGCTGACATAGCTGGAGTTAATTGCCAAGTGTCCTGTGGGGGAAAATGTTCCCCCCCCTTCTTCCTTGGCTTCTTCCAACGTGTTCCACTAGATGCACTGCTGTTTGTTCGCACCTTTATGAATTTTTAAAAGAGAAAGTTGTTAACCCCAGATCCTTCCAGCTGCAGAGGAAATGACGACACTTAACACTTTGAGGGTTAAAAGATAGAGCACAATAATTATAAGCAAATGAAACATGTCCTGCATTTCAAGATCGGCTGTTGTCACTCAGGGAATAGCTCTAGTCATTTTTCTGATGCCGCCGTGGAAGCATCTTGCCTGTTCCTCCAAAAGATGGGCTGCCACGGAGAACAGTTTAGTCTGATGGGCTGTGGAGACTGGTAATCGTCACTGCTGATGGCTTGTTTACAGGATGCTGGTGTTCGAGACGCAAAACCACCGAGATGCCTGGACCGCAGCATTCAGCTGGCTTTATGCTCTGGGGCATGTTGCTGGGGGATGGTTCTCCAGGTCTTTGGGACCTTCAGACCCCTGTCCTTTCTGCTTGCGGTCTTTACATAGCATGATCTTGCTTTGGAGAATCCTGGTGAAAAATAGACTGAGATGATTTCATTCGTTTATTCGTTCAAAAATCTTTTTTGTGTGCCCTGGGGATGCATAGTGATTGATACAGAAGAGGTTCTTTTCTGATGGAGTTTCGTGGAGGGCAGAGACAAATGCAATATGTTTCAGCTAAGTTCAGCTAGGATAGAAACACGAAGAAAAGAAAACACAATCATCCCGATGGAGAATGACCGGGAAGGAGTAAGACTAAGTCTACACGGGTTCTCAGGCGTTCTGAGTGGGTCCTGCTTGCTTGTAAGGTTTGCTCTATTCTATTTCTATAGGAAATCTCTATAACCATAATACATGGTAACTTACTGGTGTGTGGGTGTGTTAAATGACACCGTATATGCATAAATACCCAGTGTGGGGCTTCCTGGCACATAGTAGGTGCTCAGTAAGTGACTGATAGATATGAATCTCAATCTTGCTTGATCAGACTCATGGGCACATTGCTATGATTTCCCACAAGTTCTGGAGAAGAGCTTGGCTGACTGCTTTTCTTTCAATCATGCAATTCCTTTTGCAGTCCCCCTGAGCAGGGGTCACTCTCGTGCCCTGCCCTAGACACTGGTGACATCCTATGCTGAAGGAGACAGGACAGAGGTAGGGGTGATTGGTGAAGGGGTGGGCCTGGGGTCTAAAATATGCCCATTAGTTAAGTGTGTGTGTGTGTGTGTGTGTGTGTGTGTGTGTATGCACACACACACGTGCACATGTCATGTGAAAGGTGTGCCCTATTATTCCTAGATCCCGTTAAGTGGCAGAAGGACTTTCACAGCTTATGGAAGGCTCCTTTACCAAGGGAGACTCGGGTTAGCCGGCCCCTCCACTACCAGGCTGAATGGCCTTGAGCAGGGCTGGGTTGATGTCTGAGTTCCCTTCCAGCTCAAGGGATCAATGATTGATTCCACCCTTGATAGAGGGTTTGAGGATTTAGGGACAAAAACTTAGGAGTTTCCATAAGACCAAAGCTTTCCCTCCTCCGAATTTCTTGGTGGGGTTAGATTCCGTTCATCCTCATTTTCAGCTGGTGTTTGCAAAACAGTCTTTAAAGTAGGTCCTTTTTGGATGATGTTTGAACTTGAACAAAATTAGCATTTGTATGTCATCAGTAGCTGCCGTGCATCATTCTGGGCAGTGAAGGATGAAAAGTCAAAGAATGTGGGCCTCTTGATTAAAATGAACAATCAAGGAAAGTTCTGGAAGATGGATACGTATAGCTGGTCTGTTAATTTATGTGGACTCGATTCCAATTGCAAAGGGACATTTTTTTTCCCCTCTGAAACTTTTAAGAAATTAGGTTTTAAAGCTGAACCGGTGCACCACTCAACTTAAAATAGAAGAGAATTTGATTTTATGTGGTGCTTTTCCGATTCTGGCACTCTATAATATTGCACATCAAGAGCTCCTGGTTGCAGGGTGTTGGGAGGCAGGCATGATTCCTGAGAAGGTGATGCACCACCTTTGCTCAACACTTGGAGAAGCCCTTCCTGTGGGGTTTTAGCCTCTCTGCTCTGGGCCTTTACACCTCTCTCCTACCCTGCACTGCGATCACTGATAAGCATTTACTGAGGTCTTAGGAGCTCTGTCCACAAATTGTCTTCTGTCCGCAAATACCACCCCATCCTGCAAGATTCAACCTGCGCGTTGTCGCCTACTCCTCCAGGTATCATTAGTAGTTCTTGCCTCTGAAATAATCTCTGTGACAGCATTTGTGTATTATCATCCTCTGTTCGTGTGTGTCCTCGGGAAAGTAACTGGCCTTTCCTGCACCTGGGCAGCACCTCTGTTATGGGACCACTCATAGGATTGCCTAAAGGTAGAGAGACGGAGAGCACAAACCAAGTGTCCAGCACACAGGCTCTTGACAAAAGTTAGTGTGCCTCCTCGCTCCTTCCATCTCTGCTTGGGGAGGAAAGCTGATGGCAGACCCCAGACACATGAAATCCATTTTCCTCCCATAGTCTTGCCTTTGTGTCTTTCTCTTCCAGACTAGAGGAGGGCTTAGTGATGGTCCTGGCTGGTTCTGTGTTATCAGATATTCTTGAAATTGCACCTGATTACAAGAATAATTACCTTTTGAGAACATACAAATTCACAGTCTACCAGAGAAGACCCAAATACTGATCCTAGCTATTCTCCTTAGTGATGTGTCACTTTTCTGTTCTGAGCCTTAGTTTCCCCTCTTGTGGAATGAGTAGATCCTGTTCATTAGAGTTCCTTCCCTTTCTCTGATACTTTGTGAGCCTATATTTGTCTTGAAACAATTACAGAACCAGGGGATAAATTAGCCCAAGGAATTTCCTCTGCCCTCCTTATGTCCTCTCTAATTTTGGGTTATACATTTATTTTGGGTCATTCTCTCTCTCTTTCCCCCTAAGTGTGATGTATGAAAAAAAAAAAACAGATTTTAAGATAGACTGTGTAGAATAATATTTGGATTTGAGCAGAATTCTATTCCAATATGTGCTCAGGTGATTCCTGCTAAAGCATGTTTGGGGTGAAAAAGATTTGAAAGGGGATATTCCCTTAGACTTAGGTAGCTGGGTCTGGAGAGAGGTTGCAGTGAAGAAGGAAGGAGGTCTCCAGAGAAATCCTGTGCATCGTTTAGGGTCTGGCTGCTTAGGACACAGAAGTGGTGACTCTTCGATGGGAGGGCTTGGGCGATGTTAAAAATGAGGAAATAATCTGGAAAACTACAATGATTAATATGAACACTCGTCTTCAAAGAGCCATGAGATCTGTAGTACCTACAAAATATACGAGGCTTTAGTTGAAGTTTTTATCGGAGAGATGCATCTGGGGCTCTATTTCATCTTTGCTCAGCTGAAGGCAACCTTGAGGGCTGGATGGAAGGGGGTTGAGGTGGGCGGAGAGAAGTCTGATGATAGAGAAGCAATATTCTTGCAGAGGTGCCTTGAAAAACTTGGTGTCCTGTCTTGGCTTAAGGAAAATACAATAGGTGAGGCCGCCAGCTTGAATGGCACCAGTCCCGGCTGTTCATCTCACCTGGACCCCTTACTTGATGTCCCTGGGTCTTAATTTGCACACCCATCAAGTAGGAATGATGAGCTCTACCTTGCAGGGTCGTTGCAAGAATAGAGAGATTATATGGAGCAAGTGCTTAACAAGTGTGTTGTTCCTAAACATTGTTATCATCACCTCTGGTTTTCAAATGCCCATTCCAGCTGGGGTTTGTCCTTTCTTGCCTCTCCTCACACTTTTTTGAAGAGTTAGTTGCTTTTCAAAGTAGCTATTGGTAGACTGTGGTTCTAGTCCATATTGTAGGTCGCAGCCTGAACGTCTCCAGGTTAACATTTTGGAAAAGCAAAGAGAAGGAGTTAGAAGTGTGTGAAGTCTAGCATTGAAAGAAGGCTCAATGAAGAAGCCAAGTCATCGGAGCAATAGGAATTCACACATCTTGGCCCAAAGATGGGGTTATGGGCAATGTCCAGACGGTGCCCTAACCATGTGGTTTGTTTTTGCTTTTCTGCTTGGAAATTCCTTTCCACATCCAAAGCAAGAGGATGACTGCCCTGGCCATTGCCTTTTGTCCAGTGTCCGTTGGGGCAGCTCTATCTGGAGCTCCTGCCCGATGTTTCCTCCCATTGGCAAGATGGAAAGGATGCTGGAGAAAGAGTTTCTCTGGTTCCTAAGCATCAGCAAATTCAAGTACGTGTCCAAGGTAATTATATTAGGCAACATGCTAGTCCTTCACTAATGGTCTTTATGAGCCCCGATGATAAAGTGGGTATGTTTCAATGATTATAGGAATTTTATTTTCATCTGTTTTTTTATTGCTATAAATATTTTGCATTTACCAAATAAAGTGGTTGCTATGTAGAGATCATAACTTCTGGGACCTAAATTTGCTTCAGATGATAGGCAAATTATAGACTACAATATGTGATCAAACAGCAGTATGGGGAACTTAAACAGAGTGAGCCCTGAGGACGGAGCCTGCTTAAAACTATGGGGGATGGAATAAATGGGAGTTTTAGCAAAGCTATCGCTGATTCCAGCAGATAAATTATGCTCTGCCTTTTTGTATCTCTTTGGGACTGTACTACATAAATTATGACCAAATATAATTTAGGCTATCAGCCTATATTTCTGAACATCCATCTTGTACATTTTAAGTACAAAATTACCATTTTGCAGAAGTATAAAATTGAGACAAATTTTTTTCCATCTGTGCATTTAACTTCTGCATGCTTTATAGCAGCGAAAGGGTTCGAGAGGACCTCATTACCATCCAGAGGGGACGTTAGCCCTGCAACTATATAACTGTATTAAGATCTACATAAACGGGAATAAAGTTCGAGGGACAGTGGAATGTGGAATTATATATTCTTTCTAAAATGGAGATGTAACTTTTATATAAAACTCCTCATCTCTGCTTTCCTGAATAAGGGTATCTGTTTATAAATTCAAACTTGCTGATGAAGGAGTCTATGTTTATGAAAAGCATTTTCAGACCATGCAGAAAAGGGCAGGCTTTCGGTGGCAAAGGGGGCACCTATGGGGGCCTTCCAGAGACCTCTAGGCTATTGGTCTGGGCTTGAACTCTGGTGTGGTGCACAGAGATGGCAGGAGCCACCGTAGAGCCCTATTCTACTGTCACCCGAACACTCCCTACCTCAGATTCCCGAGTGATGTCAAGTGGGGACCTCAGATAACTTTTGTGCCCACCCATAAGAGATAAGGCACTGGGCTCCTTGCTATGACTTCAGGTCATTGGCTTCTCAGGAGGCCAGCGTGGGTCTGGAGACCTGCACTGGACTAACAGCAATGAGGATGGGAGGGCGGGCAAGGAAGTTCCCTTCTGTCCTGATAACTGCAGGTCTCCCAAGGGTGCCAGGGCCAGAACACCCTTCTGGTTGATTTCCTCAAAACTCTGGGTGACACAGCTCGGATGTGAAGAAGCTCCTTTGCATTGGAGGATGACTTTTCTGGTGTTGGACTGCTGATTATCTGAGTTGGAATGGAGCTTCTTATGGTACGTACCATGGATGATGGCAGACGGGTGAAGTAAGACTTTAGACCCTTCAGGCCAAGTGGACAGCACTGTTTAACCTTCAACTCATTGTTCTTCACTCCCTCACATACCACAGATAATTCTCTTTGAAAGGTGTTAGTGAGTTTTCTCCTTGAATCTTTCTTTGCTTCTATATAGGACTCATTGATGTCCCCCCTCTCTTTTAAAGTAGTTTTTCTATTTTCCTGTGTCGTTTCTCTCTTCTTGGGAGCGTGTGTCTCTCCAGTTCCACTTTGTTTGTCTCACTGTCTGTTTCTTGGTTTCTCTTTTCCACTCTTCCCCCAATGGCCAAGCTGTAGAATGAACGTGTATTTCAGCCAAATATGGTGGCTCATTCTATGAGAGCGTTCTGTTGGAGGTCTGAGGGAGGTATCCCAACATCAGCCCTCAGGGGCCGCGGTGCAGATGTAGAGGAAGGATGGCCAGGGGCACAGAGAACAAACAGTAAACGTCTCTTGTTCAGTGGGAGGTTTGGGCGGAACTCCAATATAACATTCGGATACAGGAACAGCGATCCTGGCCACTGGTAGGGTTTGTTGCACATGCCAAATAACATATTGGATTCCTATTTCCTCATGAGTTTGGGGAGAATCAAATGAGGTCAAAGGGAAGAATGGCTTTGAGAAGGGGCCGGCACCTGGCCCTGCTTTGTAGGCGTGGTTTCAGGAGGGTAAAAATTCCAGCTCCATTTGCTAGTGAGCACAGTGCTCCAAGAAGGCATTCACAGAAAATTCTTCAGGGCTAAAGTCTGATCATATCTAACAGAAAGGATTTCTCATTTTCCATAGGGGACACAAGCTCACAGAGGTGCCCAGGGGACTGGATCCAGGATGGCTCTTCTGAAGGGCCTTGGGGTCCATTGTAGGAGCCAACATGGTCTCAGGTTCTCGGAATTCAAAGTGGAGATGCATCCAGCAGAGGAACCCCATTGGCAGAGTGGTTGGAGGAGCAAGTGACAAGAAGTAGAACCCACCAAACCCTGATAATCAGGCTCTTAAGAGCCTGGAGGTGGCCCCAGCCTCAGGCAGAGGATGCCAACTTCACCATTCCTTTATTCACTGTTGAGTGACTGCTTATTGAGGACTTTGTGTGAGCCAGACACGTTCTACCTCAGTGACTAAGTTAGATCCAACGGCTTTCAGACCACCAGATAATAGATAAGAGATGTAATAAGTAAACTAAAAATGCTACTCGGTGATGATGGCCGTTCATATTTTCTTCAGAAAATGACACTGAGAAATCATTTAGAAAGTGACAGGGGTTGGTGGCTCCACTAGAGTGGGTGGCAAGAAGTCCTCTCTGAGGAGGGGACTGGTAACCTGAAGCTTGAAGATGGGAAGGAGCCAGCCGTGGGTGGGTGACCAGAAGAGGGTGTCTCATAAGGAGGGCCCGGGCAAGGATTGTGAAGATCCACCCCACTGGTGACACCCTGTCTTTGCTTACTCATAACAGTTCTGGTGATAACCACATTAGGGCCTTGATTGAACCCCACTTTCCCAAAGTCACACAGATAATGAGCGGCAGAGGGGGCATCTGAAGGCAAGCTTCCTGGTTCCGACTTCCTTCCACTGCCCCGTCTGTGTGTTCGGGCCCAGACAGAGCTTTTAAGAGGAGTGACAGAGAAAAACAATGCATGTGCATCAACTTCATGACAGCTGAGTGACATCAAACACTTTAAGGAGGGTACTCCTTGCAGTGGCCACCTCTCAGCACTTCCCCAGGGCTCTGACATTGCATAACGGCAGGGGTTGCCCCATCCCCAGTGGAGTGTATGTGAATGGGGGCCTTCCCTGTGCACTAGGAGTGGAGTCACCCCATGGCTCATGTGTGCTCTAGAAACACCAAGCGCAGAAGAGCTGGAGGCCAGTTCTGCTCATCCGTCAACACTCAACTCCTCTCTAAATCAATGGCTCAGATTCAGAATCAGTGCAAGTGGAGATCAGTCTAGAGAAGGACAAATGGACATGGTCATGCTTATCACGGAGAGGAGGATGGCTGACTCTGATTGTCCCTCAAATGCTGGGGTCTCGCACTGAGGCTGGCAGAGGCTGGGTTATCAGAGCTGAGATGGGCTTTCTCCTCTTACAGGTACTCGGGGAACTAACCATTAACTTGACATGAAGCATATAATGATCCTGACCCAGAAATGCACCTATCGGTGCTATCAGCACACTTTATTTCCATGGTCAATCACCGCAGCAATCCAGACTATAATCCGAAACCAAATTTATGAAATCACCATAGAAAAAAAATCATAGACACTGGGTTCTTATCTCAAGCACATTCTTTTGTTGAAGGCAACTGGAGATGTCCAGCTGGTTTGGACCTTCACCTGAAGTCTGTGGGAAGAGTTTGGGCTGGCTCCTGGGGTGGCAGTGGAGAGGAGTGGAGGAAGCAGGGCGAATCGCCAATGGAAGGCTGGGGAGCACCAACACTCAGGGGCAGGTTGAGAACTAGGAAGTCATGGATGGAATGGAGCCCAGTGGTCAGGGGGGAAGACAACCAGAGGCTAAGGGGTTTCAAGATGGCGGGAGTGGTCACCCGTGCTAAGTGCGTAGAGATGTCAGCAGTATAAGGACTGAGAAGTGTCCTTTACATCTGGCTACAGGAAAGTCATGGTTGACTTGAGCAAGTGAAAATACACTCAGTCAAGGGTGACTTCTTTGTTTAGGGTGGGAGAGACTTGTCCAGTATGTAGAGACTGGAGAAGAGGGAAGAGAGGACCATGGGAGGCAGGAAAGAACAGGGTGGGAAGGCTGGTCTTCAACCCAAGGATGCTTGGGTGGGGCTGGTGGGAAGGAGGAAGTCTGCAGGTGGAAGAATGGGTGAGGGTCACAGGAGCCATCGGGAGGCATGAGGAGCCATTGGGAGACAGATGGGAAGCCCTGATTGGGGCCTGGAGGGCAAAGCTGAGATGGGGGGGTGGGGCCTCACTCGGCATGGTGCTGTGATTTTTACCACTAGCGCTCAGCCATGTGGGTTTAGGGAAGGGAAGGGAGATGCAGCAGGGTTCGACCTGTGAAGGTTAACAATAGGGAAAAGATGGAGGATGTGAGGGAATGAGTGAGGGGCTCAGAGCAGTGAGTTTACCCCAACCAGGTGGATCCTGGGCTGAACTGGGAAGAGTGGCAGCTAGAAGGAGCTGCTATAGGAGGGGAGAGAGGGATCAAGTTCCCAGGGCTCTCCAGGGAGTCAAAACCAGGGTGTCCGAAGATGGGGAGGTAAGGCAGCTGTGGTCAGACACAAGTGGATGCGGGGAAGTGGGCCTTCTGAGAGCAGCTGCCCCTGTGCCGACAAGACCTGCTGTATAGACGACATCCTGCTGTATAGACAACACCTTGCTGGGGAAACTCTGGGCAGGTGGCTCAGGCACAGTCCAGCTTGAATCCTGGCTCTCCTGTGTGAGCTTGAGCAACATACTTCACCTCTCTGGTTTCTCCTGCCAACGGGAGGGGAGACGGTGCAATTTCATTGATGGGGCTGCGGTTGCCATAATACACAGCAGAAACCTGGTGGGATTGAATGAAGTGACCCATGGGATGGCCTCAGGACAGGGCGTGAAGGTGCAATGCTCAAGAAATGGTTACTGCTGGTATCATCATTGATAACACGGAACCAGGGTTCTAGAGGCCTCTGTGGCAAGGACCGGGAGGGTGCTTAACACCGGGAGAACGAGGAATGGGGAAGTGCAAGGCAGTATGGGGATGGGAACAGAAGCAGGTTTAGGGGCTAGGGTGGGGGGAGGAGGGCTTACAGGTACCAGGCACGGCCCAGGGTGTCTGGTCAAGGCCCAGCCGAGGGTCTCTTGTAGAGCCTGGCCAGGTCTTAGGGAGATGGGAGTGCTCCTGCTGGGCAGAACCCCACCTGGGGGTGTCTGGAGCACAGATGGGTGCCTGCCTGAGCGGGTTGTGAGGTGGGGGTGGGCCATGGGGGGATTTACTGTCTCTATAGCCCCAAGTGTTTTTTCCTTCCTTGTCTGGTGCCTCTGTTTCCCCATATTCGGGATAAAGAAGTGGAGAAAGTGACTCCTTAGTACCCTCCAGTCCTGCCAACCTCTGATTCTGTCTTCCTGTCCTGGTGTTTTGCTGAACTGCCACTCTACCTGTCCTTCCTATGGGGAGGGAAGCTCCCGTTGATGAAGTCACGTGGTTCCAGGGCAGCCCGAGTTTCCCCTAACCGCAGGATGGTGCTTTGTGGTCAACCATAATTAAACTCTGCCCAGATCAAGGATGCTGCAATATAAAGTGCAAACATTTTGGGTGGAAATAGGCCTTGTCCCCGAAAGAGTGATGGGTCTATGGTGAATTTGACCCTCAGGACAGGGGGGGAATGTTATGTAGATTTTCTGAGGCCTCCTGGAGCAGTATCTGTGTGTTAGTACTCTTACCTGACAAAACCAAGGGGGGTTGGGGGGTGGGGGGACAGGAGGCCAGGACAGGGTGTGGCCTCACTGTTCAGACTTTTCCTATCAGCGTCCAAGACCCTGGCCTCTGCTTTGGATGGCAAGTGTGATCCTGTGTTTGCTTATCAAGTAGGGTGTTGCCCTCCCCGTGCATTTGGGGACAGTGTGGAGCACTGGGAGATCAGTCCTGGAACCTCCGGGCAAGGAGCAGGGAAGTGAAATACAAATTGAAAATACCAATTGCCGAAGCCAAATTCTTCTGGGGGTTGGGTAGTGTGGCTTGCGCCCGGAGGCCCCACCTCTGCTGGTGGGCCAGCACGAGCACTGCATCCAGAAACCAAAGCCCTTGTGATGAGGATGAGGACGGCCTGCCTCTTTCTCATGCCACACGATGCTGTGATTTTTTGTCTCCCGTCCTGTGCTTTGTTACAGGAAGAGGGGCCGAGCGGAGCGGGGGGCCCGCGGAGGAATGCAATCTTGTTCTTGTTTGTCCGGGACCCTGTTTGTTTCCCACGCAGAGCAATGACCTCTCGGAAGCCTGTGCTTTCCAACCTCACCGAGGGTTACTTTGCAGCCCTGATTCCTCCCCTGATTATCTTGAAGCCTGTCAAGCTGCAAGGTTCTCCCTCTCCTTTTTGCTCTTTCTTCCTAATAGACATGAAACAGTCCAGTCAATAATATTTTACTTGTCTTCCCACTGCGTGTCTCTTCTTCTGATCAGTTTAGGCGGGTTTGACGGCAGAAAGTCAGAAGGGAGGTTAAGATCTGAAAAGTTCAGCCAAATGTTATCAGCCTCAGAGATGTTGCTAAGGGAAAGGCCCCCCAAGCCCTTGGCGACCGGAGCCAATAATAGCCGTGATTCACTGATAGCATCAACACCTGTCAAAGAGCCAGGCGTTTGCGGTTCGTCTGTAAACGCAAACACCTGTATCCAGTCAAGCTATGATGGTTATCCGCTCTTTCCCTGTCATTCCCATTGGTTCCTTGAAGGGGCTGCCAGGATGTTCTAAGCTGTGAGTTGATTTATAAAGTGAAGGGTCTCTGCGAAACTTTGGCACGGATGGGGAAATGGACTAACGCGCGCCTCTCCTTCAGCGGATGACAGGGCGTTTTGACAACGGTTAAATCGACGGTCTTCTTTTAATTGCATTTTTGAACCCGTGGCACCAACTGCCCGAGCTGTGGGAAACGGGGGCTTGGGCCGCGTTTACTGCCTCAACATGCCCCCTGCCCTGAAAAGGACACTTGGTACTCGTTGGAGATTTTTGTGTCTGATGAATTAGATCAAAGTGACTCATAAATAGTGTGTGTGGAAGCTCTTCAGAACACAGTATATACATAGCTGAGATATTTTCAAGATTGAACAGGCAAGGTTCAAACGGCGTGATGAACTTCAGGGCGAGGATCACCCAGCCAGGGCGTCAGGCCATCCTTGGTGGAAGCTGCGTTGGCTTTGATGCTTGGGTCACCAGCCACGGTGACCTGGAGCAGAGAGAGGACTCGAGGTCATGTGGTGTCCTCCCCACGCTCCACCCTCGGCCCCTCCGTGGGGGGCTCTGCCCGCCTCCGCTGCGAGGGTCTGTGTGAGCTCGGGTTCCGTGAGGCCGAGTTCCCCGGCACAGCAGGGTGAAGGCACAGTGCCCGCCCCCGGCACGGTTTGTCGGTCCACTTCAGTCCTCTGCGTGGTCACCTGCATGCGACTGTTCATTTGGCTTTTCTCATCGACTGCGTTTGCTCATCATGTGTCCTCAGAAGCTGGCAGCTGGGGGTTGGGGGACTGGGTCAGAGAGGAGCACCCAAGGGTAGTGGCTGAATTGGGGAAGTATCTAGAATTGGCCCTGGAACATGCTGGGCTCTATCTACCACGTGCTTGAACTTGTGTCCTTCTCGTACCCTGGCGAGCTCCTGCAAAAATGGGTAAAGACAGTGGCATTGTGCTTGTTGTGAGGGCTATAGGGGCTAATGTATTAGGATGAATAATATAAAAATTGGACCCACAAAAATGGCAGTTTCTTTGGGCAGTAATGCGAGAAGCATTTAGCAAGACACCTGGCCCATAGTAAGCACTCGGCATTAGCGGCTTGTCCTCCTCCTGATTACTGTTATTCTCCATCTTCCAGCCCAGGCCTCGAAGATACGGAAAGGCTAATTTGGACCTGAGATTAATGAAAGAACTCAGATATTCAGCTGATATCAACTTAAAGCAAAAAGAAAAAACCCAACAGTGATTTGACCAAGAACGTCCAAGTCCAGCTTACCTGTATAATGCCCCATGGAGGCGTCTCAGGCTCCCCTTGAAAGCCCAGGCAGGCAGGCAGGCAGGCAGGGAATGTGTCCAATCTCAAGGCCAGTTTCCATGCTGTAGGGCCTTGGGATCAGTGTGAAGGTGCTCATGATACTCTTTGGTTTAAAAGATTGCAAGCAGGATGCTCCTCAGGGTTATTGATTTGAAAAAAAACCAAAACTTTGATTTTGATTTTTGGCCTACGAAGGTCAAGGTATACTGGTTCTATACTTTAATTGCTCCTCTATATTTTAATTAAAAAATTAAAGGACTGCAAGGAGACAGTGCTCTGACAACATAAGCTCGGGGGAGGATGCCATACCGTGTTGGAGACTCCGGTGAAATACTGTTTTTTGAGGCCGGCTGAGGCTGACTGGCAAAACGTGTACGAGTTGCTGGCTTGGAAGCATCTACAAGACTTCTCTGGAGGAGGCTTTGCTCTCTCTGTCCATTGTTCTTTGATCCCTTCACTCAGGCCCTCCTCGTTCCCATGTAGCATCATCGGAAAGCCCTCAGCCTCCATCTGGTACCAGGTGGATTCATTCTCAACAATGATTGACTTGGGTCTCACCTCTGCTCAGAAACCCAGTAGGACCTATTTCCACAGCCTGGTGGATGCGCTATTGTATTGGCCACTACAAAGCCTTGAGACTGCGTTGGATTTGCATGTTTTGGTGGGCTTACACCAAGACTTACGTGGTTCTCTAACACAGGTGACAGACTCCACTGCCTGCCTGGGACTGTCCTGATTTGAGCACTGAAAATACCATATCCCGACACTCCTCATTCCAGGCAAACCACGAGGGTGAGCCACTGTGGGTTGAAGAGAAAAACATCTCACTCCTTTATATGTTGAAGGGGGAAAAAAAAAACAGCAGGAAACAAGAGGATGAGATAATAATATGGCAAAGTGCAAAGAGTTCAAGAGCATCAGGTGTGATTGGTTATTTTGGGATACAGAGCCCTGGGTGAAGCAGAGGGAAAGTTCACTCTGATGCTGAACTCAGTGATCAGGGAAATTGTGGTCTATCCCTTCCCCCACCAATCACTCTAACACACGCGGCTTTCATTTCCTTTCCAGACAAGCGTCATTCCTTTACTGAAACATGATTTGAGATGGAAGGACTGGGGACGTTCTAAGCTCTGGACTTGCCGCACAAAAGTGGACGTGCTTGGGAGCAGCTTGGAAAGTCAGGTCTCTAGGGATGGGAGAAGGGGGCTTTTTGCCAAGGCAGGTGCCCCCACTCAGACGTCCAGAGCAACCCAGCTTCTGCAGGAGGGGCTGCATCCCAGTGGCAGGGCACGACTTGCCATAAGCTGGGGCACCCCAACCTTAGGTTAGCAAATAAGGGGGTCACAGAGTACAGCAAGAAGAACCCAGTTCATGCCTAGACTTTTATTTTTCAAATCTTTCAATTAATATCAGCTTCTAAATATATAGATATATCTATAGATCTAGACATATTCACATATAGAAACATACCTAGATATAAGTAATTAATACAACATTAATATTTATTCTGCTATTGATTAAAAAATTCTTTTTTTTTAAAGCTGATTGTTGGCAGGGGGGAATTTCAAACCCAGCCCATGAAGATTTGCCCTGCAAGTGAGGGGCCACGCAGGGGTGGTCACCTGGAGCCTCGGGCTGTGCTTCCTGCCCTGTCACCTGCTCCCAGGGCCTCACCCTGCGACCTGTCGCAACAAAGTGCAGGTTGCAGCGGCTGCACACCACCTCGGGGGATCCTTCCACAGCTGTAGAAAGTACACGACTCTCCTTCCCACAACTGGTCTCCATAAGAACTGACCTTTGAGACCATGTGCTCAGTGGTGTCTCAGTTTTGCTTGGTTCATCGTGGGAACACGCTCCTTTGGAGAAAACCAGTGCACCCTGCCTCTGATGTAAGGCCACCGGTGGACAGGGGGTGGCTCTGCATTTCGTGGGGAGTGATGCCTGCTGGTGCGCGGGGCACCGCCTACCTGACCCCAAGGAAGGGGCGCCACTCCCGCAAGGCTCCCCAGCATCTGTTGGGAAATAGCTTCCTTTGTGCCAGACGAATGAGCCTTCTCCATATTTCTCACAAAGGGAAAAGGGTTGCATGACGAAGGTTAACATAACAATCTTCTCTTATTACAGTGATTTATGTGTGCATAACTTCGGTGGCAGAATGTCATCTAGGGGGTCTTTAATTGGCAGACTTCAGGGACCACAGAGGGAGATGACAGAGCTCTGGAGACAGGAGAGTGTCGGCTGCCATTCCTGGCTCATCCCCACGGAGAGGCCTAAATAAATCTCAGGGGGAAGGCAGTCAACTTTTAAACTTTTTATTAACCTGATCCCTGCTAATGAAATACAAAGAGGAGGAGATGATCTTCAACTTCAGATGATTTGGGTCTCGTGATGCGGCAAATGACTGCCTAGGGTTCTCGAGACAACGGAACATGAGTCCTCTGGCAATTTTCATTCAAAGACAACAATACTGCAGTTTGCAGTGATTATGACTTCAATGAGTCACTTGGTCTCATCTTGCCACATAGGATATGATCACGTATTTTTAGGGATGTCAAAAAATGTATTTTCTCTGGTGAATATATTCTAAGCCCTGGGAAAAAAAGGTGATGTCTTAAAATGGAATAGTTGCTGCCTTCGGCTCTGTGAGGCATGTGGGGGGCAGGGGCTTGGCCCACTCAGGGATTGCTGACTCTCTGGGAGGTGGCGAGCCTGGAGCACTGCAGAGGGCCTTCGTGGACAGCATGTTCCTAGTATCAGTGTCACTTTTAGGAATGCTGCGGTCTTTCTGAAATCATGATCGGTGACTTTGGAAACATCTGTGTTTATGTGGCCTCAGAGATTGCTTGGGCCTTTCCAGGCACTAAACTCCATCACCACCTGTGACACGGCACTTCCCAAACTGTGCGCCACACTCCCTCATGGAACACTGGGCTTCTGAAAGAGGACTGAAAATTTATAATCCTGCATTTATTTTCTAAATCATACTTTGCTGAAAATACAATGTCTTGAAGATGGATTTCCCCAGAAGCTGATCTCATTAACAAGAATGGGAGTGCAAGCTGTGTATTTGACTGGTGATCCCAGAACACACTGGTAGGTAGGGGTGGGAAGGGAGGTATGATGGTTAATTTTATGTGTCCACTTGGCTGGGGCACAGTGCCCAGATATTTGCTCAAACATTATTCTGGATGTTTCTGTGAGGGTGTTTTTCAGGTGAGATTAATATTTAAATGGGTGGACTTTGAGTAACACAGACTACCATTCATAGTGTGGGTGGGCCTCATCCAATCAGTTGAAGGCCTCAGTTGAACAAAAGACTGAGCTTCCCCAAACAAGAGAGAATTTTGCCAGCAGATGACCTTTGAACTTGAACTGCAGCACTGGGTCTTCCCTGAGTCTCCAGGCTGCCAGCCCACCCTGTAGATTTTGAACTTGCCAGTCCCCATAACATGAGCCGATAAATTTCTCTTTCTGTATATATATACATATCCTATTGGTTCTGTTTCCCTGGAGAACTCTGGCTGATAGAGGAGGTCATTAGGTCTCCTGGTCTCATCTGGTTTGGAAAGGGAAGAGAAGGAAGCTGATATGGACTATGTTAATGAGTAGGTTTCTGCAGGGGAGTTGGGGGCTCAGTCAGATGGGAACTCCAGGAGAGTTTAAAACAAGCCTCAGAGTTGTTCCAACTGCCTGGGGAGATGGCTGGGGTATTAACCCTCTGGCTTCTATGCCACTGGCAGAGGGCTGTTCTGGGAGCATTAACTCTCTGGCACCTGCTTGCAGCAAAAAACCCTTGGCACCCATACTAGAAACTGTGACCGCCAAGAAACATGGCAGACCATGGAGAACTCCATACCATGTTAGGTCTATAAATCTTTATGCTTAAAAAACCTTTGTCCTTCAAAATGACAGACTTACATATTTGGTGGTGGTTGTTGTTGGTGGGATCCACAGTTCAGGAATGCAAGGAATATATTACAGGTTCTATCTTTATGATAGGAATGATTCCACTTTGTCACTTTGCCATAGCTTGGTTGTGCCTTGGTTTGACATGGTGGTCGGTGTGTTTTGGATGTGAGTGAGTGGGATGGAGAGACAGATGGAACCTGTTGATGGTTCATCCACATGCCTGGCACTTGTGGGGATCAGAGAAGAGTTAAACCCAGTGTTGTTTGTATCTGGAGACACTGGGGTGCATGTCTTGAAGGATATAATCCTTGGTTGAGGGTGGTACTTAGTTTTTTCTCTGTAGGCAAACTCTATTTTCATGTTAATTTCCAAATACCTGCAAGGAAGTGAACTCAGGCTCTTTGGTCTTCCAAACTGACTCTGTTTCTTAGTCATGTGTTACTAGCGGAGGCTCTTGATCCCTTCTCCAAGCCAGAACCCTGGGGCCAGCTCTCTTCCCTGCTGCTTTTCTAGCCAATCGGTCATAGCATCCCATTTTTTCTTCCTCTGAAGGCTCTCTCCATCCTTAGAACCTTGACTGTTGTTACTATTTGAGAGGAAGATGTGCTTGCTAGCCCACATTTTACATTAAAAAAATTTCTTCGCTTGTAGCTCAGATGTTTTAGGGGTCTACCATGCAGAAGGTAGGCCGTTTGCCTGCTGGCATCTCTGGGGTAATGGCTCTATTGTGCCTACCTGGGAAACATTTGAAATAGATCATACGTAATAGTGGGTAAAATGCACCCAGAGTAATCATTTCACATGTTTAATAACTGATGTGCAAACAGGGCTGCCAATCTCTGCCCCGACAAGCTCCGAAGGGTGCCATGTTTTCCTAATCTTGCAGGCTGGGGGAACGAGCCCTTTAAAGCTCAAAGTGGTTTGGGTGTTCTAATGGCCCTTGCTTGCCTTTTGTAAAAACCCGTGTGTCTGTGGGGCTCGTGTGCCTCTACTCACAAGGTGACAGCAGTGATCAGAAACATAATTTTCAATATTTATGATTGAAAATGTAATTTAGAAATGAAAGAAAGGGTACTTGTTCCTCCTTAGCTTGAAGTGAAATCATTGTTTTGAGACGTGTTCTCTATGCAGTTAATCTGGCCAGTGTAATTTACCACACCATGGCTGAATTGTAAGTCTGGTGCTCTATCCATCAAATAAGACTTATTTGTGCAAAATGCATATGAATTAGTAGGTATTGTGTGGTGCTGTGGCGACTTGACTTCAGAAATCTGGAGAAGGCTCCATGGGAGGGAGTTTAGTGGGCTAAACCCAAGATGGTTCATCAAGGGGTCGACAGGTTAGTTGACCATAAGTGGGGCTCACATACCAGGTCTTCAGGTCCTTCTCCCACCTGCCTGTGATGCACGGCTGCCACTAGCCTGTTCAGAACTGATCAAAGGATGGCGGCAAACCTAAAGGAGAAAACCTATGGCATGCCGAGGGGTGCCGTTTGGACGGCCCTCTGTGTGTGTTTAGCTTTTTATTCTGAAATAATTTAAGTTTCACAAAAAGCTGTGAAAAATAGCACCGAGAGTCCCCATGTATTCTGACTCCACCTTCCCCCAGTGATGATATCTTAGGTGACCACAGTACGTTGTCAGAAGCAGGAACTACAATGGCATACCACCATTGATCGATCTTATTTGAGTTACCTGTGTGGATTCTTACACTGGATTGGTTGTCAGCATTTCCCACCTGGATGACGTCCCACGGAAGTCATATTTGTTCACACCGAGCCTGTGTTCCGCAGGGAAACAACCAGCGAGAGCTGAGTCACAGTGACCCTTCCTGGAGGAGCACGTGCTCCCTACTTTCCTGGCTTACCACTGCGGCATATACACCACTCCATCTGAGTTTGTGACCCCCGTAAGAATTGCTACAAGCCCTCCAGCGGTGGAATAGAGTTGGAGGCAGACACACCCTGTCACTTTTCTCCTGTGGTGGGGTTTAATCCATAAACAAAATAGGCATTGGATTTTCGGTTCCAAGGACACTTTCCTGTCTTTCCAAGGGCAGGGAAGGTGGAGGATTGGATGGAGGTGCCTCTGTCATCCTTGCGCAGGGGCCATGCTAATCTTCTCTGTATCGTTCCAATTTTAGTATATGTGCTGCCAAAGCGAGCACAGATGGAGGTGCCTCTGAAATGCTGTCCCTGGAGAGGTGTCAACCCAGCAGGGATAATTTTCTCCTCCCCAAACTCAATTCAGCCAACACCTATGGATGCCCGTGGTGTACCAGGGGCAGTGGTAGGTGCTGGTGTTGTCACGGATGAATAGGGCACCACCACTGTCTTGGAGGGGCTCTCGGTGCTCTAGGAAAGTGCCACCTCCATCACGAATTAGACTAACAGCAGGGTGCAGTGGGTGCTTTTTGACCAGGACGTGAGGAATACTGCCCCATATCAGAGGCTGGGGCCCTGTGTCCAGCCAGTGCTTGGAATGCACGCGCCATTTGTACCGCAAAGATGGGCAACAAAAGCAGCAGGTGTTTTCTAGCAAGCTGTGGGGAGAAGAGGCTGGGGTGGATGTGGTGGTAGAAGTGCAGAAGGAAATGAAATGAACATCTGCAAAGCATGACAAACAGAATTTCCTTAAGAGTGCCCCCTTCTCTGCAGAGCTGCTGTTCCTCCCTGGCCTCACGGTGTTAGAGGATTAGTTCTGGATTCTCTTAGTAATTAATAGCATTTAAGTTCCAGGGCAGTCAGTTTTGATTAAGCAAACATTAAATAAATCCGATCTGCAAACACTTACTCTCCAAGCACTACTTGGGGAAAGAGGCGGCTGGATGGACAGAAGGATGCATCCTCATTGGATTGCCGGCCACCTCCGAGTAGTTACAGCTGGATCAATACGGCTCCTAGAGCTATAATAAAATGGCTTCGACATGCTCATCTGTGGCTGAGAACACAGTATACACATTGATTTCCTGGCCTGATATAACCCATTTACCTATTCAGCTACTCCGTTCAGGAAGGTGGAGGGGTCCCAAGGCCCAAGGGAGCAATGATGCCTGTAAGTAGGTTAGCAGATGCTTGGAAAATGTCTTAATCTGCTGCACGGCTCCTTCTCAAGGAAGACGTGTTTCCTTGAAAAGAAAGGGCCTCCTTAGAATTTTATTGGCATCATCTGGGGAAACATTGGGAGTTGGGGCATCACCTTTCCTGCTCATCAGGATGGGCCCTTCTCATCATTTAAAATGTTGGTTGTTGAACAATTGCCTTCACTTTGTGGGGTGTCAGGGGCACACACGCAAGCTCATTCCAGGCACACCTCTGACTCTGACTTAGGTGAATTTGGTGCACCTCCTAGAAGGTGCACAAGGATTGCTCAGACAGGAACTATGTCTTCCTGTGTCTATTTTTGCTTTCCAGTATGATTTTTAAAAGAAATAGAGGTGGCTTAATATAAATTAGTGAGACGGCGTGGTATATCACATCTAGTAGTCATTGCAGGTTTGTTAAATAAGGAGACTTATACTTTAAAAACCAATCATTGGGCTCCTATAAATAGTCCTATTATCCATAACACTCAATAAAACAAAGCTGTTATTGTCAGAAGCATTTTTAGACATTTAGGAATATGCCTGCTTTTTTTTTTTAAGATTTATTTATTTATTTGAGAGAGAGCGAGTAAGCACGAGCAGGGGGAGGGACAGAGGGAGAGGGAAAGAGAGAGAATCTCAAGTAGACTCTCCTCTGAGCACAGAACCTGACACAGGGCTCGATCCCAGGTCCCTGAGATCATGACCTGAGCTGAAATCAAAAGTCAGACACTCAACCAACAGAGCCACCCAGATGCCCCAGAAATATGCCTGCTTTTTTTAAAAAATTTTTTTATTGTTATGTTAATCCCCATACATTACATCATTAGTTTTAGATGTAGTGTTCCATGATTCATTGTTTGTGCATAACACCCAGTGCCCCATGCCGAACGTGCCCTCTTTAATACCCAACACCAGGCTAACCCATCCTCCCCCCCTCCCCTCTAGAACCCTCAGTTTGGTTTTCAGAGTCCATCGTCTCTCATGGTTCGTCTCCCCCTCCGATTTCCCCCCCTTCATTCTTCCCCTCCTGCTATCCTCTTTTTTTTTTCTTAACATATATTGCATTATTTGTTTCATAGGTACAGATCTGAGATTCAACAGTCTTGCACAATTCACAGCGCTTACCAGAGCACATACCCTCCCCAGTATCTATCACCCAGTCACCCCATCCCTCCCACCCCACACCCTAGTCCAGCAACCCTCAGTTTGTTTCCTGAGATTAAGAATTCCTCATATCAGTGAGGTCATATGATACATGTCTTTCTCTGATTGACTTATTTCACTCAGCATAATACCCTCCAGTTCCATCCACGTCATTGCAAAGGGCAAGATCTCATTCCTTTTGATGGCTGCATAATATTCCATTGTATATATATACCACATCTTCTTTATCCATTCATCTGTCGATGGACATCTTGGCTCTTTCCACAGTTTGGCTATTGTGGACATTGCTGCTATAAACATCGGGGTGCACATACCCTTTCTGATCCCTACTTTTGTATCTTTGGCGTAAATACCCAGTAGTGCAATTGCTGGATCGTATGGTAGCTCTATTTTCAACTTTTTGAGAAACCTCCATACTGTTTTCCAGAGTGGCTGCACCAACTTGCATTCCCACCAACAGTGTAGGAGGGTTCCCCTTTCTCCGCATCCCCGCCAACATCTGTCATTTCCTGACTTGTTAATTTTAGCCATTCTGACTGGTGTGAGGTGATATCTCATTGAGGTTTTGATTTGGATTTCCCTGATGCCAAGCGATGTTGAGCACTTTTTCATGTGTCTGTTGGCTGAAATATGCCTGCTTTTAAGTTTACGCCTTTGGACTGGTATGATTTTATGCTTTGAAAGTGTTCAGGTGGGTTTCAGAATGATCAGAAGTCATTCTGAGCCTCATGTGGTGGTCAAGTCGGTTTGGTCACTTTTGGTAAGAAACTATTTTCTGGAGAAGAGGATGAGGTGGTCTGTGGTCGAGTGTTTTCCTTTTGCCTGTCACAGAGTCTGGCAAGTGTTGTAGGATTTCCACTTAGCCAAACTGGCTGATGTTTAAGGCCCGAGGGTAGACGAGGAGGCTCAGTCGTTGTGCCAAAGATTCAATCCCTGGGATCCCCATTTGGGATTTTGTTTAGGTCTCCTGAGTGTCGGGAGCGAACATGAGGATTCTGCTTAGGAAGTGGAACTTAGTGTAAGAGCATTGTAGGAAAATCACAGCTGAAAAAAAAATCATTGCTGGCTACTATTTCCTTCAAAACCACGCTCCCCTTGAGAGATCAAAACAAATGTCAAGTTTGCCCAATTTCCATTCCTCACCTGACATCCTGAGCAATCTTTGAGGCTGTTTTCCTTGTGCTCAAGCTTCCTTTTTGAGTCTGTTTCTTCATCTAAGCAGAACCCTGCACTTCGCCACTTCAAGATTTGGAGGTGACTTCAGGGTCATGCTGGACATGTTCTTGCTTCTGCTTTGGCCTCATGCTAAAGCTCTTGACCAAAATCCAGCCCTAGAAGGTTCTTGAATGTGCTGGACATCTGCAGTTCTTGTTTAGCTCGTCGTTTCCAAATTGTGTTCAGGGAATCTTGGTCAGTTGTGAGATACTCACAAACTTCAACCTGTTATAGCTGGGGAGAAGGAGCGACCAGGTCAACTTTCTTTACCTCCCTTAACTGACCAGGTAAGTTTTCATTCCTTCTGTGAAGCACCTGTGAATATCCCGAATGTTCCCTGGAATAGAGCTTGGGAAATGGTGACTTTAAGTTGATGTAGAACTTATTCTTTGTCCTAATGATGAGGCTGAGCATGTGTGGATTTGCATGGATAAACTCCTTGAATCCTCACAAAAATCCTAGGAGGCAGGGGCCATCCCTTGTCACAATGAGGGAAGTGGGACTTGCAGAGGTTGGTAATGTGCCCAAAGTCACACAGCAAGGGCACGGTAGAGCCAGGGTTTTGTCCCCTGGGAGGTCTGTTGCAGAGCCCAAGCACATGGCCACCATGCTTTTCTGCCTCCAAATGAGCTGTCCCAGCTTATTTCCACATGGTCCTACCACCTAGGTTCTGCTTAATGGGCTTGGGATGTGAGGTTGAATGGCTGACTTAGGAATGCTATTAAAACATGTCCCCAACACCATGATTCTCCTTCGCTTCTAGAGGCCACCCAAGATATACTGAGTGTCTTCTTTTGCTGTGTGCATTTGTTCACATTCTCAGAAATAGCCAGGCCAAGTGAGGACACATGCATGCTGCAGCAGAGACTTCACATCGTCGTGGCCCCGCCGTCCTGCCATTGTCCATGGCTGTTTAGCTTTGCCCCCAGGGACAGAGGTAGTGAGTGTGAAGGTTGTGTGGTGGCATCATCCTTACACCAATTCTTTTAATCTCTTAAATGATTATAGTGCCTGTTAGATGTTAACTCTGGCTTTTGATGTGGCATCCTTTTTATTAGGCTCTATAGAAAGCAGCTTTTAATATCAGTGTGTGTCTTACATATATGTTCCGAGAGCACATTATGTTAGAAGGTGCTGGAAAGGAAAAAGATGCAAGCGATCTTAAATGCGTCCAAGTGCCTTTATGAGATGCAATCAACCATGTCTTAATTCCCTCTATCCATCATTAGTTGAGTGGTGAAAATATATGTAAAAGAGAATGGAACCTGGGTAGTAAGGTAGTGAAGAGGTTTTATAAATTAGATTATTTGAGTATATGATTCCTCAGACAGAAGGATATTGTCCAAAGGGCTGTTTAATTATTATTCACTTACTTTGGTGCACGAGAGGATATTGTCAGGGCCACAAGAGCACTTCATAGCAGTTCAGTTGAAAAGATGACTGTCAGACCTAGGGCTGCGTCAACACTGGGTGCAGTAGGTGCAAGGCAAGGCGTTTCTGCACTCAGTGCTGGGCGGGTCCTTTTGAAGGGAAGAGCTGTTTGCTGATGTGGGTACTTTGGTCAGTTCCCACTAAAGTTTGGGTGACGGTCCTGGGCATTCTCCCCCTGCAGGTGGCTGAGCTGCCCCCAAGCCTCTTCTTTAAGGGCATGTGCTCTGGCCAAGTGAGCTACATAACCATCTCTACCTAACATGTAGCCTGAAAGAGCCCAGCCATCTGAGACAATTTGCCACTTTTAAAAACGTACCTGTTCTAATTAAAACCAAGAGAAAACAGTAACAAACAAGAACAACCTGATTTCTAGTCCTTAGGTTCCTCCAGCAGATGACTTTACTGCTTGTTTGCTTAAATGCAAATGTTTTGGTGACCCAGTGCCATGCTGGGGTGCCTGGGCTCCCTTACCTGGGAATATTTTAGGAATGTGCCCACTTTTTCTGGTGAGTCTCCAGAATGATGAAGGTAATTGCGTTCTGAAGGAAAGCTGAGCTCGGAAGTTTTTTCAAAGGGGCGGCAGGAGACAAGACCAATGCAGTTTCATGAAGAGAGAGAGTGATGAAGTTTCTGAGAGCTGGTTTTTAGATGATCTAGACTCACTGTATGGTTGTAATAATTACCCAATGGCGCCCTTTCACCAAGTGCCTTGGAGTGAAGGACTTGAGCAGAGGTCTTCAGTACCCATGCCCGAGAGGGATGGGTGGGCATGCAAAGCCTCGGTCACCCATGCCTGGAAGGTGTGCTAATGTGGCGGGGGCTCAGCTGTGTCCTTGCACCTTGGAGGTGTCTCTGACAGCAGTCTTTGTTCACCTTCTGGTGTTAATAGTGATATAGAATTAAAATTAAAAAAAAATCTCGATGCACCTAGAGGATGTAATGCTAAGTGAAATAAGTCAGTCAGAGAAAGACAAATACCATATGATTTCACTCATAGGTGGTGTTTAAGAAACAAAACAAATGACCAAACAAAGACAAAAAGAGACAAAAAATCAGACTTCTAAATACAGAGAACAAACTGGTGGTTGCCAGAGGGGAGGTGGGGGCAGGGCATGGGTGAAATAGTTGAACGGGCTTAAGAGTGCACTTGTTGTGAGGGGCTCTGAGTCATGTGCAGAATGCTTGCATCACTATATTGCACACCTGAAAATGTTAATTGATACTTTAATAATAAAAAAAAATCTGATCAGTGGCCAAAAAATAGGAACAATGGAATACCTGAGATTTTACTTATTTTAACTAAAGTGCCTCCACACCATCTTTGTTCCAGATTTTTAGCTGCCATGTTGACTGACCCCACCCACAGGGGTGTGCACATTTTCATTTATGGAAATCCTCACTGCACTCCCCACTGGCTTTCTGTGCGGGGGCCCAGGGGGATCCAGTGGAGGTCTCCATGTTTGCTGCTTGCCTGAGTATGGTGATTGGGACAAAGAATCATCTCTTTGATGAACCATCTTTTTTAGCCAGACAGATGAGGTGCTGATGGATTTTACTTATTAACAAGGATGGTCCCTGCCGACATATGGGGTAAATGGGTATTGGATGAGGTGGGGCAGGAAACAACATCCACCTTCCTTATCCCGTCTTGCCCCCACAGGTTCTCTGCTGATGTTCTGTGATTCTCAGCCTCTCATTAAAAATCAACATTGTTTTACTCCATGTTCATAACTAATACATGCTCACTGTGAAAAATTTAGAACACGCACATAAAGAAAATTATAAAATTAAAATCATCTGTAATCTCAGCACTCAGAAATGGGAACTCAACCTTTGAAATACGTCATTCCATTGTTTCCTATGCATAGACATAAATACATATCCATGTATTTTCTGTCTAGAAATGGATCACAGTTTATATTCAGTTTTTAAAATGTGGACTTTTGGGGCACCTGGGTGGCTCAGTCAGTTAAGCATCTGCCTTCACTTCAGGTCATGATCCCAGGGTCCTGGAATCGAGCCCCACAACAGGCTCTCTGCTCAACAGGGAGCTTGCTTCTCCCTCTCCCTCTGCCTACCTCTCTCTGTCTGTCAAATAAATAAATAAAATTAAAAAAATAAAATGTGGACTTTTCATTTAATATATCAATGGCTTCCCTCACCATGCTCAAATACTTCTAAATATATAGTATACTATATATTTACTTACTTTGTCATGACTATGATTCCAGTCACAAATAACATCCTGATGATTATAACATCATTTTAATGGTTAATAGTTGCCTATTACATGGAAATTCCCTTATTGTTGGACATTTTTTTGTATAATATACTAACTTTCTTTGATTTTGAACTGAGGTTGACTATTTAAAAGTGTTCATTGGACCTTTGCATTTCTAGTTTTTTGAATTTGTTTTTTTTATTTGACAATTGTTATCCCATTTGATCTGTAAAAACTGATTATGTATTACAAGTATAAGAATTTTTTTATCACATATATTGTAATATGTTTTTATTTAATGTTATTAAAACTTTGTTATTGTGAAATATAACACACATGTAGAAAAGTACCCTGGACAGAAACACGCAGCTCAGGAACAATCATGTGTGAACACCCATGTAACTGCCTTCCAAGCCAGTGATCTGAAACCTCCCTGTGTTTCTTCCTGCTTACTGCCTTCTCTTCCCCAGCAAAAGCAAAGCAAAACAAAACAATTCATTATGCCAACTTTTATGGCATGAAATTCCTGGTTTTGCTCTATAGTTTACCACTCAAGCATGTGTCCCTAAACACTATAGCTTTAGTTTTGTTAGTTTTTTGAATTTTAGATAATAAGAACACACACTGTGTTCTTCGAGATTGTTGCCTATAGATGTAGATCCTTCCTTTTCATTGCTCTGCAGGTTTCCATTTTTTGACTATGCCACAATGTATATTTCCACTCTTCTTTTGGTGTACATTTAGGTAATTTTTAGCTTTTGGTGTGATGGGTAATGTGCCATCAATATTCTTGTTTGCGTCTCTTGGTGCACATATGTGTGCATTTCTTTTGGGCATATAACAAAAGCATGGGTAAATTCAGCTTGGGTACATACTGTTGAACATCTCTCCAATGTGGTTGTACAATTTACACCCCACACAGAGTGTATGAATGTTCCTTTTGCTCCACATCCTTGTCAAAATGTAGTATTGTTGTTTTTAAAAATTTTTAAATCCCAGTCATTGAGGTATGTGCATAGTGGTATCTCATTGTGGTTTTAACTGGCATTTCCTAGATGACTAATGAGGTTGGACACATTTTCACATGTTTATTGGCCATTCCAATATCCTCTTTTGTACATGCCTGGCCATGTGTATTCTGGCTTACCTTTTTCTTACAGCTTTGCACATTTGGTTAAGAGTTCTATGTTAGTTTTATATAGGACAGGTATCTTCTCCTAATTTGTTGTTTTTTCACTCTTCTTCTGGTGTCTTTTGATGAACAGAAGTTCTTAGTTTTAATGTAGTAAACTCTACCTCAAGGTCACAAAGACACTCTCCCATATTGTTTTCCATCAGCTTTATCAGCTTGCCTTTTATTTAGATCTACAATCCTCTGGGAATTGCTTCTTATGGATTGTGTGAGGTAGGCATCAGTTGTTTCCCCTAATAAATATCTAGTAGTTACATTACCATCTTCTTATGACTCTGAAGTATCACTTTCCCATAAAACAAAGGTTTCTAAATGCATGGATATGTCATGTTCTTTACCTTGTTCTGTGGATCAATTGATCTGTCCTTGAATCAAGGCCATGCTGTTTGAGGTACTGTAGCTTTATAAAAATATCTTGATATTCAGTAGAGCAAGTTTTTCTTCCCTTTATTCTTCAAGACTATCTTTGCTATTTGCATTTTCAAATACATTTTGGGATTAGAATGGTAGGTTTAGGTAGAATTCTAAAATGGCCCCATGATCTTGCTTGTGATAGTCACACCATTGTACAATCTCCTCTCCTTGACTGTGGGCAGGACCCATGACCTGCTTCTGGTCAATAAAATATGACAAAGGTGATGGGGTGTCACCCCCATGATTAGGAAACATACACACACACACACACACTGCAGTCTTGCTAGCATAAAGTAGACTCCTCTTGGCCTTGAAGAAACAAGCTGCTATTATATAAACCAACTCTGGAGAAGAACATTTGGCAGGAAATTAGGCAGCCTCTAGGAACTCAGGTCTTGATTCTATAACTGCAAGGAACTAAATCCTGCCAATAACCATACAAGCTTGGAAGAGAACCTCGATCTCCAGATGAGGACACCTTGACTGCAATCTCGTGAGACCCTGAGCAAAGACCCAGCTAAGTTGTGCCTGGACTCCTGATCCACACAAAATGTGAGATAGGTGTGTGCTTTTTAAAGCTTCTGAGTTTGTGATAACTTGTTTTGTAACAATAGAAAACTAATACAACCAGCTTGTCCGACTTCTAAAACAACAGAAAGACTAACTCGGTTTGAATTTTTATTGGAATTGCACTAAATATATAATTTTTGGGGAAACTGACATTTCTGAAACTTGAGTTGCTAATCTATGAACGTGAAATATCTCTAGCTCTTATAAATTTTTTTCAACAATGTATCTTAGTTTTTGATATAGAGCTCTCCACCTTTTTGTTAAGTTTATTACAAGGTTTATTACATTTGATATATACTTTTATTGAGGTTTGTTGTAAAGGATGTTTATTAATTTTGTTTTATCTTTGTGACTTATAAATAAAAAAGCAACATTTTTTATCTTGAATGTAGCAATGTTGCTAAACTCATGTACTGATTTTTACCTATTTGTAGATTCTCTTGGATTTTCTATATCCACAACTTTTTACTTCCTTTCCAACTCATGTATTTTTTATTTCTCTTTCTTGACTCATTGTCAGTTTCAAAAGCAAACTTTTCAGTGTTCTGTCTTTGAAAGCTGGTTCTCCCACCCCAACTTGCTGAGTCCCGGGCAGCAATCCTTGATTACTCTCTGGGCCTCCATTTCCCACTGGTCATAGCTTAGTAATTCTTCATTATTTTGTTAGCTTTGTGTTTCCTTAGTTAGTTTTTAATTTTTAGTATGCCATCTAGTTTTCTAGTTGCCAGGGGGATAGTAGATCCAATAATGTATTCCACCATTATCAAAAGTAGAAGTGTCACAGTAATTTAAAAAATGTTTAACACCTTATTGAGGTATGATTTATATACTGTAGTATCTGGAGATTATAAGTGTCCAATTCAGTGAGTTTTAGTAAATGTGCAGAGTTGTGCACAAATCATCGCAATCCAGTTTTAGAACATTTCCATGATCCATGACTATTTGCAATCAATCCTCATTCCCAGCTTTCGGTCCCAGATGATCATTGACACACTATCACATAGATTTGTATTTTCTACAAGGTCCATTTATTTAAAAAAATTTTTTTAAAGTAGGCTCTGTGCCCAGAATGGAGCCCATTGTGGGGCTTGAACTCATGACCCTGAGATCAAGACCTGAGCTGAGATCAGGAGTCAGATGCTCAACCGACTGAGCCACCCAGGTGCTCCTCTACAATGTCCATTTAAATGGAATCATACCATATGTAGTCTTTTGTGTCTGGTGTTTTTCATCTGATCATAATGATGTTGAGCTTCATTCATGTTGTTCCATGCAATGATTTGTAGTTTTCAGTGTATAAGTTTGGTAGTAATAGTTTTATAGTTCTTGTACGCAAATCTTGCCCTTCTTTGTTTATTCCTGAGTATTTGTTCTGAAACTCTTATGAATGAAAGTGTTTTTTTTTTAATTTTGTTTTTGGATTGTTTATTGCTAGCAAATAGAAATACAATTGATTTTGTATGTTGATCTTGTATCCTGTGACTTTCCTAGAAAGAGATTTACTTCTTCCTTTCCAATCCATATGTATTTAATTTTCTTTTCTTGCTTTATTGCATTGGCTAGTCTGCTGCAATGGTGAGTAGAAGTAACAGCAGACATCTTTGCTTTATTCCAGCTCTTAGAGGGAAATCATGAAGTTTTTCATTATGACATGTGCTATAGGTTTTTCACAGATGCCCTTTATCAGGTTGAGGAAATTTCCTTCTATTCCTGATTTGTTGGCAGTTATTATCATAAATGGATGTGGGTTTTTATCAGATTGAGGAAATTCTGTGGGTTTTGCTATTAATATTGTGTATTACATTAATTGATTTTCAGATATTAAACCAATCTTGTGTTCCTACAATAAATACCATTTAAAATGTTGTATAATAATCCTTTTAAAAATGTAGGTAGGTTAAATAAGGACTAATTAATATTAATTAATTTTCACCAAGAACTTTTTTCTGCTTTCGTTAGTAATATTGATCTTTAGTTTTTTTTCTTGTGATTTTTTTTTTTCTGACTTTGATATCAAGGTAATACTGGCTTCAAAGAATGAGTTGGAAATGTTTCTTTTTCTTGTTTTCTGCAAGAGTTTGTGTTAGTTGGTATTATTTCTTTAATATTGATAAAATTTATTAATGCAGCCACCTGGGTCCAACCTTTTCTTTGTGAGATATTTAAATTAATTAAATTTATTTACTTGTTAGCTTTATTCAGGTTTTCTCTTTCTTCTTCAGTAAATTTTGGTGATTTGTGTTTGTCTTAGGAATTTGTTCATCTTATCTAAGTTGCTTAACTTTGTTGGCAGTAAGTTGTTGATAGTCTGTAATCCTTTTAACTTTTGTAGATTTGGTAGTTAAGAAACCTCTTTCATTTTTATTTGGTAATGTGTGCATTGTCTCTCTTTTTTTTTTATTATATTTTTATTTTATTTTATTTTTTTAAATTTTTTTGTTATGTTAATCCCCATACATTACATCATTAGTTTTAGATATAGTGTTCCATGATTCATTGTTTGTGCATAACACCCACTGCTCCATGCAGAACGTGCACTCCTCAATACCCATCACCAGGCTAACCCATCCTCCCACCCCCCTCCCCTCTAGAACCTTCAGTTTGTTTTTCAGAGTCCATCGTCTCTCATGGTTCTTCTCCCCCTCCGATTTCCCCCCCTTCATTCTTCCTCTCCTGCTACATTCTTCTTCTTCTTTTTTTCTTTCTTAACATATATCACATTATTTGTTTCAGAGGTACAGATCTGAGATTCAACAGTCTTGCACACTTCACAGCGCTTACCAGAACACATACCCTCCCCAGTGTCCATCACCCAGTCACCCCTTCCCTCCCCCCCCCCCCCCCACTCCAGCAACCCTCAGTTTGTTTCCTGAGATTAAGAATTCCTCATATCAGTGCGGTCATATGATACATGTCTTTCTCTGTTTGACTTATTTCGCTCAGCATAATACCCTCCAGTTCCATCCACGTCGTTGCAAAGGGCAAGATCTCATTCCTTTTGATGGCTGCATAATATTCCATTGTATATATATACCACATCTTCTTTATCCATTCATCTGTTGATGGACATCTTGGCTCTTTCCACAGTTTGGCTATTGTGGACATTGCTGCTATAAACATCGGGGTGTGTGCATTGTCTCTTAATTGGCCCGTCTCAATAAAAGTTTAACAAATTTGTTAATCTTTTCAAAGAACTAGCTTTTTGTTTCATTGATTCTTCTATATTGTTTTTCTGTTTTCCTTTTCATTGATTTCTGCTCTGACATTTATTATTTTCTTTCTTTTGCTTGCTTTGGGTTTAACTTTGCTCTTCTTTTCTAGTTTCTTAAGGTGGAAACTTTGAGTATTTATTTGAGGTCTTTCTTCTCTTTAATAGGAACTTTTAATGCTATAAATTTACCACTAAGTGCTGCATTACTTGCATCCCACACATTTTCATAGCTTTATTGAAAAATAACTCACCTGTAATAAACTGCACATATTTGAAATATACAATTTGATATTTTGACATTCATAAAAATATCCAAGAATCACATTCAAGATAATAAGCATTTCTATCACCTTCAAAAATTTAGTGGTCTTTTATAATCCATCTATCCATTCTTCCTCGTTGCTTCTAATTTTTTGGCATGTTGTGTTATCATTCTCATTCTGTTCAGAATATTTTCTGATAATCCTTCTGATTTCTTCTTTGAGCCATCAGTAATTTAGAAGAGTGTTGTTAAGTTTACAAATTTTCAAAATTTCTTTCTGCTTTTGATTTCAAATTTAATTCCATTGTGGCCAGAGAATATCCTTTAAATGATTCAGATCACTTTAATTCATTGAGACTTATATTATGGCCAGATGTCATCAATCCTGGAGAATGTTCTGCATGTACTCAAAAAGAATGTATTCTTCTGTTGCTGGAGTGTTCTATCAATGTCAGGTCAATATAGTTGATAGTATTGCTCAAATGGTTTATTATCTTTATTGATTTTCTGTCTAGTTATTCTATTATTTAGAGTGAATTATCAAAATCCCCAACTATAATGATTGAATTCTCTATTTCTTCTTTCAGTTCTGTCAGGTTTTTCTTCTTGTGTTTTGGGACTCCATTATTAGAGTCATACACATTTACAACTTTTACACTTTCCTGACATATTAGGCCTTTTTATCATTATGAAATATCTCTTTTTCTCTGGAAAAATTTCTTGTCTTAAAGTGATTTTTCCTGAATTAACATAGCCATTCTAACTATATTAATGTTTACATGTTTACCTTTTGCTATCCTTTTAATTTGATATGTTTGTATTTTTGTCTAAAATATGTCTCTTGTAGATAGAATATACTAGATTCTTGCTTTAAAAAAATCCAATGAGATAATCTCTGCTTTTTTTAAGAATTTAGCCCTTTCATATTAATATGATTATTGATGGAGTTGGATTTACATCTGCCATTTTGCTATTAGTTTTCAATATGTCTTATTTATATTTTTGTCCCTCCTCTATTGCATTTTTTGTTTTAAATTAGTATTTTCGTGTATCATTTTTAGTCCTCTGTTTTTTAAACTATGAGTTTTTTTCAGTAGTGACTTCTCTGTGGTTTTAAAATATACATATTGAGGTATCACAATTTATTTCAGGCTAATATTGACCTTATTGAAGTACAGTATGGCCACTTTGTTTCAATACTGCTCCATTTCCTCCCCCCTCATTTGTAGCATTATTGTCATATATGTCTATATGTGTTATAAGCCCAAATGACATGATTTTTATAATTACCCTTGCAATCTTATATTTTTGGAAGAAATTAGGAGAAGAGAAAATAAAAAACATATTTAAACAGTCTTTTATATTTATCCACATATTTAGTATTTCTGGACTCTGCATTTCTTCCTGAGGATTTGAGTTCCTATCTAGTGTCATTTCCTTTCATCTTGAAGAACTTCTTTTAGTATTTTTTATATGGCAGTTCAGCTACCAACAAATTTTCTTAGTATTTATCTAGGAATATTTTTAGTTTGCTTTCATTTTTGAAGGATTATTTTGCTGGATATAGAATTCTTGATTAACAGCTTTAATTCCCACCCCCCCCCAACACTTTAAATATGTCATTCCACTGCCAGCTGTTAATCATATTGTTATTCCTCTGTACATGCTGAGTCATTTTATTCCTGATGCTGTCAAGATTTTTTGTCTTTCAACAGGCTTAATACAATTTATTTATCCTATATTTGGTATAAACTTTTTGCACCTGTAGACTGATCTTGTTCACCAAATTTGGGAACTCTGTGGCTTTTTGGGAACTTTTTGGAACTTATTTCCTTGAGTATTCTTTTTTCTGTATCTCTCTCTTCTCAAGTTTGGAATTCCCACTATATGTGTGTTGGCATGCTTGGTGTTGTCCTACAAGTTTTTACATCTCTCTTTTTTTTAAAAGAAAATTTCTTTGTTCTTCATGTTGGATGACTTCTATTTTGCTATTTTCAAGTTTACTGATTTTTTTATTCTGCTATCTCAGATATGATATTGAGGCCATTTAGTGAATATTCATTTTGATTATTGTATTTTTCACTCAAATTTTCTTATATTTTTATTCTATTATTTTAAAGTTTTATATTCTCTATTTTCTTTTTTTTTTTTTAAAGATTTTATTTATTTATTTGAGAGAGAGAGCACAAGCAGGGTGAGGGGCAGAGGGAGAAGTGGACACACCACCGAGCAGGGAGTCTGATGTGGGGCTCAATCCTGGGACTCTGGGATCATGACCTGAGCCAAAGCCATATGCTTAACCAACTGAGCCACCCAGGAGCCCCTATATTCTCTATTTTCATTCCTGGTTTGAATTATTGTCATTGTATTTTCCTTTAATTCATCAAAAAAATTTTTTATTGAGGTGATAGTCACATACATAAAATTAACTATTTTCAAGTATACAATTCAGTGGCATTTAGTACACTCACAATGCTATTCTAAAAAATTTCATCACTCCAAAAAGAAATTTTGTACCCATTAAACAGTTGCTTCCAATTCCCCCTTCCCCTAGTCCCTGGAAACTCCCAATCTGTATTATGTTTCTATTAATTTACCTATTCTGGGAACCTCATGTAAATGTAAAAATATACAATATTTTGTTTCTGGTTTCTTTTGCTGAGCATAATATTTTTAAGGTTCATCCACATTATATTTCATTTCTCTTTGTGGCTGAGTGATATTTCATTGCATGTATGTATCACAATTTATTTAGCCAATGGACATTTGGGTTGTATCCATCTTTTTATTATCATGAGTATTGTTACTATAGCCATGCATGCATGTGTTTTTGTTTGTGTACATGTTTTCAGTTCTTTGGAGTATATTCCTAAGAGTGGAAAATGCTGGGTCATTTGGCAATTCTATGTGTAGCCTTTTGGGGAATCACCAAACTATTTTCCACAATGGCTGTACCAGACTATATTACCACCAGCAATGTATGAACATTCCAATTTCTCTATATCCTCACCAATTCTTGTTACTTTCTCTGTGAAATGTGAAATGTTACCTCATTGTGGTTTTGATTTGCATTTCCCTCAAAACTAATGCTCTGTTGAACATCTTTTCATATACTTGTGGGCTATTTGTATATTTTCTTTACAAAAAGGCATATTCAAGTACTTTGCCCATTTTTAAATTGGGTGTTTATCTTTTTGTTGTTGAGTTGTAAGAGTTCTTTATATATTCTGAATGCTAAAATATTATTAGATATATGATTTGCAAATATTTTTTTCCCATTTTGTAGGTTGTCTTTTTACTTTCTTAATAAACTCTGATGCACAAAAATGTTTAATTTTTATGAAGTCCAGTTTATCTATTTTTTTTCCAGGGGAGAGCACAAATGCAGTCCTCCATTACCCCAAATTATGCAGTCAAGTTTCCCACATTTGGGAAAATCATAGGGGTCAGCATATCTGGAGTGCAATGGGTAAGTCTTGCCCTGGGAAAACCACCTTCCTGGTCATGGCATCTCCACTGCCAGGTAAGTGTATCTATCTATTTTTTTTTCTTTTGTTATTCATGCTTTTGGTGTCTTATCTAAGAATTCACTGCCAGGTCCAAGATCATGATAATTTACCCTTATGTTTTCTTCTAAGATTTTTATGGTTTTGCTATTAGGTTGCTGGTCCATTTTGAATTAATATTTGCATATGGTGTGAAACAGGGGTTTTTCTTTAATTCTTTAAACATAGTGTTCTTTAATTCTCTGAACATGTTTATTATAATAGCTGCTTTGAAGTCTCAGTCTGCTAAATCCAAATTCTACATCTGGGCCAGCTCAGCATTAGTTTATAATGATTCCTTTTTTCTCCTGAATATAGTTCATACTTCCCTATTTATTTATGTGTCTTGTGATTTTTTTAATTGAAAACTGGACATGGAAAAAATATATTGTAGCAACTCTGGATTGGGGTTTTTCTCCTGAAAGGTTTTTTCTTTAATAACTTGCCTGAGCTTAATCTGTAGAATCCGTCTTCTAATCATGTGTAACTAGATGTATTTGCTTAGTTTTTGAATTCTTATCTTTTTTTTTAGCTTGGCTTAAGACTTGCCACTGTATCTGTGTAGATCCATAGTCAGATGATGATTGGGAAGATGTTGTGTTCATATGTCTTGGACTCTTCCATGCACCACATTCTGCTGATTGATTTGTACTTAGGTTGGGGAGTGCAGTCCATGTTTAGGCAGTTTTCAATTTTGCCTTAAGGTTTAGTTTTAGTTTCTTCTGTGCTCTCTTGGGTCTTACCTGCACCTACCCGCCAGAGATTCTCTGGATAACCATGATGTGTGAATAGCTTATTTAGTTCTTGCAATATCTCCCCATTAAATTTCTGGCTGTTTCACCACTCACCTCAAGTGGGGCTGCAACCTCATATTAACAAATCTGTGGGTTTTCCCTCATTAATTTTCTTCTGAGTTTGCACGTTTACTGACAGTATCACCAATTACAGGTTTGCCGTCCACTCCAAAACAGGTCAGCTCCCTTTGGCAGTAGAGATGACGTTTTTCACAGTTAACTTTGCCCTGACAAAATTATGGTGCCAAGCAATGTGGGAAAGTGGACAGGAAAAGCCCTAGGAAGAAAGCCACTGACTCAAACATCTAGCAGTTTTTCATGCATAACCACTTCCAATTAATCATTTACCTTTGGTCAATTTCCAGAATCCTTAAATGTTTGTATTTGATGACTTTATCCAGTTTTATATTTGTTTTATGAGGCAAAAGGTGGCTGATCTCTTTTCTCCATTATGGCTGGAAGTCCCACTACCACAATTATTATTTGTAAATTTGATTTGTTCATTTTCACATGGTCAAATATATCAGCATTTTCCCTAGTGTCCTACTTAGGATTTATTTATCCCAAGATTACATTGTAATAAACAGAAATTTTATTCTACAACATCATGGCTTAATTTTCTATTCAAATTTTTAGTCATTTCAAATTTATTTATTTCTTTGTAAAGAGGTAGGACTCTAGCTTACTTTTTTCTCTTTGTTGTTAGCTAGTTAGCTGTCCCACCCCATTTTTAAGATAATCTCTTTTTTTCCCCCGCTGATTTAAAAAACAACTGTTTAAATATTTGAGTGATATGCTTACTTACTTGACTTTTCATTCTATTCCATTCATTTCTGTTTTTGCTTTTCATTGAAAATGCCACAGTTTTAATTATTATACCTTTAGAACAGAGTCTAACATAAAGTGTGACGAGACCCTCCCTCCTGCCTCTTACATTTCGAATCACAGGATGGATTTGCATTTTTCACACCGCAAAGTTAACATGCATTCATTCACTCAAGCATCTAGTCTTTCATCACACAGATATTTTTTGAGCTTGTATTGCACAAGGCACCTGCCAAGGTGCCAGGCAATGCAGTGACTGGGGGTGTGATGGTGAGCTGCAGCAACATGGTCTCCATGTTGCTGGAATCTGCATTCTAGCATGGAGGCAAAGAAAAGAGTAAACAGACAAATTAATAAAATCACTGAAAATGACAACCTTGACTATGAAGCAACCAATCAGGGTGGTGAGGTGGAGAATAGCAGAGGGAACCTGTGTTAACTGGTGTGGTTGGAAGAGTTGTTTAATGGTAAGCCAAAGCCTATAGGTAGGCAACAGCCATGCAGGAGCTAAACATTGCTTTTTGTTTCTAAACACTTGTGCATTTGTCCCAAAACCACTCATTCTAAAATTTATCATTTTCCCACGTGGGTGGGAAGAAATAGTCCGTGCAAAGAGAATAGCACATGCCCACATACCTGGCCGTGGAAAAGAACCCGAGGAGCTGAAAGAAAGCCTGTGTGGCCTGTACCTGACACGTGGGAGGGCTTGTGAAGGGGCAGGATTAGGTAAAGAGGTAGCAGGTCTTGCCAAGCCTTGTAGACCAGAGAGGGAAGTTTGGATTGTATTCTTAGTGCAGTGGGAAGTCCCTTAAGGGCCGTCTGCAGGACAGTAATGAATTATGTTTTCAGAAGACCTCTCCTGCTGTGGTGTGGAGAAGGGCCTGGAGAGGCCAAGTGGAAGAAGGCGGAACACGAGTTAGCAAGTGTTTGCATGGTCAGGGAGGGCTGCTGGTGGTGGTGGCAGTCCAAACTAGAGGGAAGGTGGGGCGGTGGCCAGGGGATGGGTAGCATGTCCTGCTGATGAGCCAGACATGGGGCAGATGGAAAGGCAGCTGAAAAGCCGGGGGACAGTTCTGTCCACCTGCATGTTCTGGAAACAGACCTTTAGTTATAAGCTGGAAAAGGACACAGAAGGAATTTCTGCTTAGGCGGGCTGCCTTTTTTGCAGGCAGCTTCCACCCTGAGCCTGGAGCATAAGCTGTGAGTGTCTCGGGAGATGATTGACATAGGGGGTGTAGCACACTTCATTGGAGATCCAGCGGTGTGGACGGTGAGGGAGTGACTCTGAACCTCTCAGTAAGCATCACGCACCAGGACTGGGAAGGGCCAAGAATGCAGCTGAAAAGCCAATCGGCGTGAGAGGAAGATGTAAACAATTGACAGAATGTTATGGGCTGAACAGAAATGTCAGGGTATTAAAGTGGGTGTCTGAGAAAACAGCAAGTTGCAATCTGAAATGATGAATAAGCCACTGACAGTTGTCACAGAATGTGTGATAGCATGTGTGAGCGGAGAGGAGGCAGTACTGCACTCCGGGTGGCAGTGGTGGGCATGGAACCCAGCCAGGTCCTCCTGCAGCCAGGGATGGAGCCAAGACGCTGGCCCATGGTGCCCTGGTGCAGTCATCACCTTTCCAATCACGTATTGAGGTCTGCCTTCCCGGCTGGAATGGGAATTCCATCAGGGCAGTGTGCCAGGTGGCCCCGAGATTCCTGCTCCCTGGTGCATGTGCCCTGTATAACCCTTCCCCGTGAACATAGAGGAGATGTGTGAATATGACGTGGTGCATGGCAGAGGTGAAGGGATTTTGCAGATACAATGAAGATCCCACACGTGTTGGTTTTGAGTTAATCAAAAGGGAGATGATTCTGGTGGGCCTGACCCAATCAGGTGAACCCTTTAAAAGAGGGTCTAGAAGTCAAGGACTTCAAGCAGCAGAGACACTCTCCTGTTGGTCTTGAAGAAGCAAGCTGCTGTGTTGTGGCAGGGGACCGTGGGGGCCTCTAGGAGATGAGGGCCTCATTCCTACAACCACAGGGAATTAGCTCATACCCAGTGAGCTTGGAAAAGGACCCTGGGCCTCAGTTGAGATCATAACCCTGGCCAACATCTTGATTGCAGTCCAGTGAGACCCTCCACAGAAGACTCAACTGAGCTGTGCCCAGACTCCTGTCCCAGAGAAACTTTGAACTAATAAACGGGTGCTTTAATTGTTAAGTTTGTGCTAATGTGTATGAAGCAATAGACAATTTACACAGGCAGGGACTACTATGACCGCCTTGTTCATTGCCATGTCCTTGTACCAGGCAGATGGCCTGGTCTATCATAGATATTCAATACATGTTTGTTTGATGAATAAGTGAATGGAGAGATGTTGGATAGATGGGAAGTTGTGTGTGCTCTCATAAGCCATGGGGGTTTGTGTGTATACCTTAATGATCCATGGGGTTCTAGCTGCCTGTGAGCTCAGCAGGAGGCTCACTGCAGTGGGATTCCTAACAGAGACCAATATGGCCTGAGGTTGCATTTGCGTGGGTCCCAGGTGAGGAAGGTTAACCTCTTCTGTCTGGGTTGGAGTAAATGTGCATGCATTGGTGCATAAATTCTGTGTGCTGTGATTTACAACCCTGGGCTAATCTGAGAGTATTGTAAGAGGTGCACCAGACTGGCTTAGGGCTTGGAGACTTCATTTCAAGGTGTGGTGAAGGGGACCCAAGGTTGGGAGACCTGGAGGTGCGTGCATGAAACGGTGACACTGGGCTTGATCAGTAAAGCAGGCCTGCTGGTAGGAATCTTGTGTATGGGGAGAGCTTACCAAGCCTGAGTCTGCCAGGAGGTGTTTAAAATCTTCTAATGACTTCCCAGTGCCTTGGAATAAAGTCCACTCCTTCCACATATCTGTCAGGCCTGACATGCTCCCACCTGGCCTTTGGTTCTAGCCTCATTTTCTCCCACTAGTCCATTCCCCCACCCAGCTCTGGCCATACTGACCTTTCTCACTGTCCCCCAACATGCCAGGTCCCTCCCTGCCCGGCTGTCCCCTCTGCCTGGATGCTGCCCTCTGGCTTTTTTCTGAGGTGGCTCCTTGATCCTCACCTCCCCAGAGAGGCCTTCTTAGACTCATGTCTGAAGACATTCTTGCCCACTTGCACACTCACCATGGGTCACTCTTTATCACATCAACTGTTTTGTGTCCTGCATGACAGTTATCCCTGGCTGAAATGATCTGGCTTAATCCATATGTATTTGCTTCTCGGCTGTGTCACCTGCTAAGAACGGGAACTGTGAGCTTGTCTTGCCCACTGCGGTAGTCCAGCGACTTGGCCCAGCGTGCTCGGTGCCCTGTCGGTGCTCAAATCACTCTATGGAATGAAGGGTTTTGCCTTTTGTCTTCATTTCTCTGCATCTAAACAGCTTGGCTTGTCCTCGATGACCTCAAAGAGAGAACTCTTCCGTGGACACATTTTCAAAATGTGGACTGTGGACGGGGCACCTGGGTGGCTCAGTCGGTTGAGCATCTGACTCTTGATTTCGGTTCAGGTCATGATCTCAGGGTCGTGAGACCCAGCCCCATGTCGGGCTCTGCACTGAGTGTGGAGCTTGCTTGGGATTCTCTCTCTCCCTCTCCCTCTGCACTACCCTCCTCCCCCACCCCTACTCCCCCGCCCCCTGCTGCTTTCTTGAAAAAAAAGTGGACTGTGGCCATCATTTTAGAGAAGAAGACTGAATGAAGTCTGCTCATTTAGCAGCAGGGCAGGGGGGAATGGAGTTGAATACTCCCCAAGGCACTGGGTACCAGCCCCCATGCCCCTGAGCTGCAGTGAATCCACAGCTCTTGGGGAGGCCTTGGAGAAACCAGTGTGAATTCCTTCTGGTGGTCACCCTCATATGAAATGATCTCAGGTTCTCTGAGAGCTAAACAAGTTTTCCAGCAGTATTTAATTCTCTAATGTTACAGGACAACCAATGGTTTGGATAGTTACGTGGAGTTTATTACACAGAAATTTAATTGAACAAAAAGAAAATCTTTCTTCCTGCCCTCTGGGGCCTTGTGGTATAACAGGGAGACATGGGACAAGTGATAAAATGTTACAAAATCCTTGTGATTGAAAACACTAAGGATTGCACCTGTTGCTAATCCTGTCAGTCACTCACTGGGTCAAGAGTCCTCAATGGACAGCCATACCTTGTTTTATGCCAATATTCTCCGATAGTCCCAGGGAAGACAACATTTTACATTGAGTAAAATACACAAGTGCTGCTTGGTATTTTTTGGTGACCAGAGATACACTCCGAAGGAAACAGAGTAACTCTGGCTATGTCAAGGAGGAAGAGATTTAATACAGGGGATTCGGTGCTTCTAAAACCTGAAAGGCTGGCAGAAAGATGGTCAGGGAACAGCTCTGGCTGTTGGAGAGTCAAGACTTCGCTAGGTACCATGGACAGTGCCTCCAGGTGCCTCCGGCACACCCCTGAGGGCACTCTGCCCGCTGCTGGGGATGCACCTGCCCACTCCTATCAGACAAGCAGTGATAAGCCTTCTGCCTTCTAAATACTGGGCAAGTTTTTCTCATTGGCAGCATCCAGGAGGTTCCAGAAAATGTAGTTTCTAGCCTGTGTGATACAGAGGAGAGCATAGGAGTGGGGATAATGGTGCTGTGTTGCCAATGGACAGCACGGGGTCCAGAGAGCCACAGGAACTCTGTAATGCCCCAGTGTGTGTTTTGTCACAGAGAATGCAGTTAATGCCAATCATCTTTAGGCTCACAGATGATAAAGTACCCATTAATTTCTCTGGTCTCATAACCACAGGTAAAAGATGCCAGGGAAACCCATGTCAAGTCCACTGAAACATCGAGGAGCTCAGGAGGGCATGTGATTCCTTGTAAGCGTTAGATCAGATCTCCTGGTTTCAGTCTTACCAGTTTTCTTGGTGCCATAGGGCCTCCCCTGTCACAACGGGAGGAGCAAATGGAGCAGCCACAGAAAGGGAGAAGAGGTGGTGGAGCTGAGAAACGTGTCCACATGGAGACTGTCGGCACAGTGGACAGTGGCCATGTGGGCTTATACGGCAACCGGGGAGATGCAGAGAAAGTGATTCTCAAAGGACTCTTGGGACAACCCTGTGAAGTTTCAGAGGTGTGTGTGTGTGTGTGTGTGTGTGTGTGTGTGTGTGTGTGTGCATGCACCTGTGTGCACATTTTAAGCAAAGTAACATGCAGAGTGAAATAAAGAGAGATTTTTATCCTGGTGGCCAAGCACTCTCCTCCAGCCAGCAAAGAGAATGGCTCCCGCAAATCAGCCTCTTTCGCATGTTCGTTCCTGATTGAGGGTCTGCCTGCCTCCTGAGAACCCGTGGGATGGCGTGGATGGGGGTCCAGGAGGAATGCGATGTTCCAACCAAGTCCACGCCACACAGCCCTGGCTTCTGCAGAGCACAGGGCCCTGACCTAACAAAGCCCTCAGGGAGGGCTTGAAATACCTCGAATCTGAGTTCAGATTGGCTCAAATATGGCAGCTGGCTTTCTCCTTGCCCAGACACACAAGCTTGAGTTTCTGCTTTCAGTTCAGGGGCTGGGGCCAGGTGAGGGGCAGGGAAGCTGTGTGTGCTGCCCAGATCATAGGGGCAGGGGCGGCCCACGGGGAAAGGCTGAAGTGGGGAGCAAAGCAAACCCAGAGGGCCTTCCTGTGGGGTCTAGAAGGGGCTTCCAGGATCTCTTCCATTGAGCTACCTTTTTCTCCAGAACAAAGTTGCAGTTACTGAGCACAGGGTTGTGTAGGCAGAGAAGAGAATCTTTGTGTCCGAGGGTCAAAGCCATGTCCCAGGTTTTGGGGCCCCTTGCATGTGAATTTGACTTCAGGATGTAAAAGGTGGTCAGACCAACTGACCAATCCACCATGGCCCTGTTACCCTGGGGTCCTCCCCTGGGGTACAGCCTACTCCAGGGAAAAGGGAATCTTGAAGGCAGAGTCCATGGCACCTACTGCCATTGATAACTTTATCATCTTGTGACTTGTTTTTTTTTAAAGTCATGCAGAGTTTGCATTCTATTTATTAATATCTGTGTCTGCTTGAATGTGAAAGAGAGTGTTTGAGCCTGACTACATCATACAAAGTGAACCCCTCTCACTCTGTGGCTTTGTCCTGTGACTCTCTCCCAGCTCCATGCACATCCGCAACCCCATGGGACAAGTCCTGTTGTTTGACAGACTCCGCCGAGAGGGACCTGACCCTGCCTGCCTCCCTCCTTCCACCAGGATTCCCAGCAGCTTGGCACCAAGGCTTGGACTGTGATTTTGCAGGGGAACAGTTGTATTCGTCAGGGTTCCCCGGAGAAACAGAACCGGCAGGCTCCTGTAGACCCAGGAAGACGGATTGGATGAGACCCACCCGCGCTAGGGCATGCCATCTGCTTTACTCAGTCTCTTGATGTAAATGCTAAGCTCATCCCCAAACACTCTCCCAGACACACCCAGAATAATGTTTGACCAAATATCTGGGCACTCTGTGGCCCATTCAGGTTGGCAAAGATTAACCATCCCAGAGGTGTTTAGGGCAGGAATTGGAGATGTCAAGAGTTCGCTCCGGATGGCCATTGGATTTTCTTTTAGTGAGGCACCGGAGTCTCAGCCTCTCAGCTGTATGGGTAGGTGGTGAGCTGTCATTAAGTAAGATATATTCTAAAGCAGCCCCCTGACCAGACCCACAGCAGCTCCGGGAGCTGAGACATTGCTGTACCAGCTGGGCCTGGTCCATGCAGGGCCAAGAACCGGGTTCGGGGGCCCAGTCTGGAAGTTGGACTCAAGTAGGCAAGTACTTGAGTCATGGCGCCATGAACAAAACCTAATCAAATGGGTTCTTTCTTTCTTTCTCTCCTTCTTTCCAGCAAGAGGAGAAGATGTTTCTTCCAACCTCGACTGATAAGTTTTCAGCCACGCACAGAACCTGGTTTTCAATTGCTCCTCACACTCCATATAGCAGCTGGTTGGGAAATAAAACCTCTTCCATTTAGATAAATAAACAACAACAAAAAAAGTCAGAAAATTAATAACCAGAAAGATATACTCATTTTATTACCCTGTTTCTGAAACAAAACAAGGCACAGGCTTTGTACAAACCAGGCCTGTGTGGTAGCAGGTGGATGAGCCCTGCTAGGGTGAGCTGGGTGGTCCCCCAGCAGGTGTGGCAGGGGCGAGGCTGATTGCTGGGGATGGGGAGGGGACCCCCACCTCAGCAGCTCCCCCTGAGGGCTCAGTGTCAGCTGGCCGGGTGGGGTGCCGGTCTGTGAAATGGGCTGGGCCAGGGCTCCCTGCCCGCGGAGCCAGCCTTCCGGATCAACGTGACCTCATCCTACCCCAGGACCGTTTTCCCCTCACATGCAGTCCCTCTGAGGCCGATCTTGCTCAGCGGGCTGCTGAGGTTCTCAGCTCCCGCACACCAGCCACCTTTCCCACCCCTGTGTCTGGCACCGTTTCCCAGGCCCATCTCATGCCCGGGGTGCATCACTGACATTCACGAAGTCTTTCTAGGCACCGTGAGCAGCAGTTTACATGTATTGGCTCATTTAAACCTCATGGCAACTCCACCAGGTGGGTGCTGGTATAATTATCCTCATTTTACAGATGAGGACAGGGAGGCCCAGAGGGAACCCAGTGGAGCAGATCTCCAAACCCAAGTATCAGGCTCTGGTTAGAGGATGCCAGCTACGGGGTCAGGGACAGAGACCTCAGACAAATTTAAATAATAATAATAATAATAATAATAATAATAATAATAATAATAATAAATTTGTAATGAGGGAAATTTCAAAAGAGGATTAAAAACACAGGTATATTTGGGGCGCCTGGGTGGCTCAGTCGGTTAAGTGTCTGACTCTTGATTTCGGCTCAGGTCATGATCTTGGGGTTGTGAGATTGAGCTCCGCGTTGGGCTCCATGTGCGGTGTGGAGCCTGCTTGAGATTCTCTCTCCCTCCACCCCTCCCCCCTTATAAAAAAAAGCAAAAACAAAAACAAAAAACCCCACTGAGATATATTTGATATGATTGCCTTTAAAAATATGGACACTTTTGGGACACCTGGGTGGCTCAGTCTGTTAAGCGTCTGCTTTTGGCTCAGGTCCTGGGATGGAGCCCCTCACTGGGCTCCCTGCTCAGTGGGGAGCCTGCTTCTCCCTCTGCCTGCCGCTTACCCTGCTGCTTGTTCTCTCTCTCTCTCTCTCTGACAGATAGATACATAAAATCTTAAAAAAAATACGGACACTTTTAATGCACAAAATTGTCGTGCACGGTAATGGTGCCACTCACAGGATAGTGACTAGATTTATGGGAATAATGTGCTTCGTGGGGCCCTCATTCCCAGGATGAGGTCCAGGGATGCCTCGTTAGCAGTTGCTTGATGAAGGCCTTTGCCTTCCAGGGTTGTTATGTGCTTCTGGGACTGTACCTCCTGCTGGGGAGTAGCAGAGAAGCTCCCCATTCCTGCCACCGGCCCTGCTGCAGACAGGCAGAAACTACGTCCACGCCCCGAACACACCACTGCCCTCCCCTGCCCCCACACCTTTCCCACATGGACCTCTCTCCACCGCGTGATCCCTTCTTTTCTCTCCCCAGAAGTGATCCTCAGTGTCTCATGAAGTCTTACCAAGTCCTGCTGGAATCCTAGCCCCTTCCCCGACTCTGCTCCAGGGTGCCACTCCCAGGTGATGTTTTTCTCCAGGGACCAGTCCTGTGACCCGGACGCAATCCTCCTGGTGGGGCTGGATTTCCCGGGGGGGGGGGGGGGCATGCACATGCATGTCTGTGCTCCCGACAGTGCTCAGCAAAGGGTCCTGCGCATGTTGATGGCCTAGGTGCCTGGCCGGGTGGGAGCCCTGGGAGCAGGCCAGCGGGGATGTGTCCTTCTGCACCAGTACCCGACCCTGGGTGAGGGCTCTGGGGATAAGGTGTTGAGGGTAAGACGCACGCACCAACCGCAGATACAAGAGTTCCTTAATTAATGTTTGTGAGGAGGAGAAACCCGAACCACAGGGTTCAGAGCAAGGAGGTCCGGTCTGCAGGGGATGGAAGGCTGGAAGAGGCCTCAGAGTGGGACTTGGGAGGACAGGACGCTGGGTGTCCCTGGCCTGGGCCGGTCGGTCAGCAGGTATTACTTGCCGTACGGTAAGGCAGCTTGGCCTCTCCTTTGGGCAAAGGCGCAGGTGAGCACGGGCACCCTTGCTTGTGCCATAGCAGGTGGGGCAATGCTCCTGTTGGGCACCGGTGGGCCTGCGCCGTGTGGCCACACCAGGCTCTGCAGAAAGCCCGGGATGGCTGTGAGTGCACCTGGGGCCTGAGGCACCAGAGGCTCCCGAGGCACAGATGGCGAGGGCTCTGAGTGCTGGGGCCACACAGCCCCGGCCGGCTCTGCGGGACGGCCGCAGGACTTTTGGCCTGAGCCATGGGAGGACTGGATTGTTCTAAACAGAGGTGAGGAAGACTGTGGGAGAAGCAGTGTGGGGGTGGGGGTAGGAATGAAACTCTAGAGAGGCGCGGGTTAAATGCCCACTGCTTTGGAGATAAGAATCTGGAGTCTAGAGCAAGGGTAGGGACCATCAGCAGTAGGTTGACTCTGCCCTGCAAAGAAAGGTTTATTATTTGTGTTCTGCAGATGAGGAATGCCAGTCCCGCAGAGGCGGAGTGACTCCCCATTGGGAAGGGTCTTACAGCCTCCTGAGCAGAGATGTCAGGATTCAACCTGGGGTCTGGGTGACCCCTAACTCGGTTCTCTTAACCACAGAGCCACCCGCACATTAATGCAGCCCTACTCGCTGTTTGCGACCGGCCAAGCACTCCCCACCCCAGACCTCATGTCTGTGTACTGATTTTGCTTTCTTGAGGAACTCCCTAGAAAGGGTAAGAACAAATTGTTGATATGTCGGCCTTATGTCTTTCATTGCTTATGGCAGTGGTTCTCAAAGTGTGGCCCCAGAAGCAGGGGCAGCCCCTGGGACCTTCAGGGCATGAGAATTCGTGGGCTTCCCCCCAAACCTGCTGAATGAGAAGCTCTGGGGCTGGGGCTTTAACGAGCCCTCCAGGTGAGAATTTGGGGAACCAGCAGCCCAGGAGAAGTCAAGCGTACCCCTCGGCCCTCCTTGTCCTGCCCTCTCCCGCCCAGCCCCAGTGGCTCTGGGCTTGGGCAAGGGTGGTGGGGAGAGCCTTGATCAGCTGGGGACTCTGCAATAGGGCAGCTGCAAGGGAGCATCAATGGAGAACAGCCTGGCAAGAGGCCATGGGTCACTGTGTGTCGTGGGGCCCACAGAACCACCACTGAGCCACTGTGGTGCTGAATTTCCTTTCCTCTGCTCAGTTGTGGGCATGGGGACTAGCTCCACAAAACAGAGGATGCTCCCTGATGCTGCTCCCCCATGCCATCACATAGACCACAAGTCAAGGCAACAGGGCAGGTGGGATTGTGATGATCAGAGCGGCCCCCAACCAGAAAACACAGATGCCGTGTCCCTTGGGGTGTTGTAGACACTTACCTTGAAGATGGGCGTGTCAGATTCTCCAGGTTCTAGGAAAACAGCGAGTGAAGCCTGACGTGTAGAGGATACACATGATCGTCTTGCTTTGGTTCTTCTCACTTTTTTTTAAAATACATTTTTTTATTTTGGGATAATTGTAGAGGTACGGAAAGGCTGCAAAGATAATACACGGCATCCCCACATTCCCCTCACCCAGTGTCCCCTAACATCAGCAGCTGACATTCCCAGGGCACAGTGGTCAGAACCAAGATACCAACATTGATCTATTACCATGACTAGACTCCTAATTTCATCGGGATTCCACCAGTTTTCCCACTAACATCCTTTTCTGTTCTAGGATCCGGTCTAGGATCCCACATTAAATGTGGTCATCATGTCTCCTGTGACAGCTTCTGATTTTCCCGTGACCATCTCGACGAATCCCCGGCCAGGTATGGAGAATGTTCTTCCTGCTTTTGACAGAAGCAAGAGTAGGTCTAGAAAAATTTTTCCAAAAGATGATATATTTTCATGTGGAGTTTCCTAATTTTTAAATGTTACTGGTTTATAAATGCTGTTAGTTACTACCACTTAGACGATCCCATTGACATCAAGTTTATGGGAATGCTGTCTTTCTAAGGTTGGACATGGTTGTCGGTGAAGCTCTGCAACAACTAATTAGGCACTTTTATCTTTAATTTAAAAAATTTAATTTTTAATTATTTTTATTATTGTTATTTTAAAATTTTAATTCCAGTATAGTTAACACACAGTGTTATATTGGTTTCAGGTGTGCAATGTAGTGAATCAACAGTGCTCATCAAGAGAAGTGCAATCCCTAATTAAGCATTTTTTAAAAAATTTTATTTATTTGAGAGAGAGCACGAGGTGGGGGAGGAGCAAAGGGAGAGAGAGAGAGGGAGAAGTAGACTCCCCGCTGAGCAGGGAGCCCAACAAACTCAGGGCTCGATCCCAGGACCCTGGGATCATGACCTGAGCCTAAGGCAGATGCTTAGCTGACTGAGCCACCCAGGGGCCCCTCCCTAATTAAGCATTTTTAAAAGCATGTATGCTATTCAAGTCAAACCACACGTGTCTGCAAGCCCTCTCCAGCCATGTGGCTGTGGCCCGTGTGGTTTCTTTGCTGGAGGATGTTTGCTGGCTACCCAGGACGATGGATTTGGAAAGGAAGCAACATTTTTAGGCTTTGTCTGGTTTCCCCTCACTTTTGGTGAGGCTCACTGTTTAATCACATTGTTTGATCTGCAACCATTTTCCCGCAGAGTTCCCAGCTTTACCTGACCCCAGTGACCTTGATCGGGAAAACTTCTGCTGAGATTCTTTTCCCCAGACGTGGACTGAGCAGGTGAGTATCCACCAGGTTTATAATGAACTTCAATCCCTCTGGGCAGGAGTCTATTTGGAAAACAATCCTGTCTATGGCTGCTTTAAAAGAGACTTACTTTTAGAAAACAGCAGTGAAATGTGAGGGGCATGTTTCCACACAGTGTCTGCTGGGGGAAGCCTGCCCTCACCGGCCAGAATTGGGGGGAGGATCCCCTCAACCCCAGCCATTGCCAGCCCCTGTCACCAGGGCATTTGGGATGGCATTTGGTGAGTCTTCACTCCTGTCACTGTCACCCCCTTCTCTTTACAGATGAGGGCACTGGCCCATGACCGTGCAGCTGCGTAGCCTTGGTCCTGAGATTTGCCCCCATCCATGGAGGTTAGGACTCAGACTCCTCGCCTCTGTGCTCCACTGGGGATCTTTGTCACTGTAGCAGGAGAATGGTGAGTCTGCCTAGGCAGCCGCGCATGCAGTCCGGCAGAAGGCTGTATTTGGATGAGCACCTTGTGCTTACCAGGAGACTTACCAGGACTTGTAGGTCATCACCCAGAATGTTGCACGGAGACCTGCCCCAGGAAAGGGTGTGCAAGGACTCTCGGAGTTTGGATTCCTATCCTCTGCTGTCACCAGGACCAGCCAAAGTACAGAGAAAACAGCAAGACTCAGTGTTTCCATGAAAAACCAGATTGTGAAAGGCCTCTCCACTGGCAGCTCTCCATGTTCCCCGTTGCGGCTTCTTGGGGCGAGCGCTGGGGGAGAGGACTTTTTGCCCTTTGGAGCAGTCATGTGGCACACCCCACGGGATGGGGGGTAGGGTCCGGGGCTGTTTGAAAACCCTCTGCTGCTTGAGGGCAGGAAGGCGGGTGATGCTCGATCTGGTCTGAAGCCTGAAGGTGATATTCTGTTGGTGTGCTGGGCTCTGCGTGCTTTGCAGACACTTTATAGTTGAAGTCACATTTCCAGTCCTTATGGCATGCTGTAGAAATGTTACAGTTGTTTTTCCCCTTATCTACATAAACAACATAACTTTGTCAGAAAATTGAAAATGTGCGCTTTGTCCCATCAGCTAAAATGGGCTGTCAGATAAGGGTTTTTTTTTTTTTCCCCTTCCTCTCTTGCATCCGATGAATGATGTAAATGGATTTTGGCTTTGGAGGGTTTTTTTTTTTTTTTTTTTGCCAGGCACTCGAGTAAATGATCAGAGTAGTAACATTTTTAACCTTATCTATCATACTGAAACATTTTTTCTGCCTCCAATAAAACATGTCAGAGTCGATTAAGGACATTTTTCAATGAGGTATAATTCACGGATTTTAGTAGCGAATCCAAGAGCACTGAAGTATTAAAAGAGGCTGTGAATACTTAATTATGGGTATGTTCCCATACTACCTTTTGCCTGAATTCCCTTAACGCTTTGGAGCGCTGCTCTGAAAACGTGCGTTCTGTCTGATGGCCGGGTGGGACAAGCGGCAGGTAGGATGGCCGGGGATGTCACATCGTATCTGGTGACAGGGCCGTGAAAGATACGGCGGCTCAGTACGTTTGGCGGTGCTTATCTGGTACATGAGTGCACATTACTTCCCAAAGACCGGGATCGCTTTGGACAGTATCATTAAATGCCACGTCATTACCTGTTACGGAGCAGAGCTTTAGCTTCAAGGGCCCCTTGGGACACGTGCAACAGTCGGAAGAATGATGGGCAAAGATGGAGCCGGCATTAAATTTTCAATGGAAGCAGTATTGGCTTTGACTTTTCAGAAGCCTTATCTGTTAGATGGTGTTTGTCACTGGGCCGCGGAGCTGTGGATGTTCGTCAGTCGGAAGTTTCAGGCAGTTGAACGATATGGACAGGTGAAGGCTCCGTGGGGACCGGCCCGGCTCACAGAGAGCTGGAGGGGGTAAACTGAAGGTTTATTTATCCCATTCGCTGTCAAGGTCAGCTTGCTAGAGAGCTGTCCTATGGATGCTTACAAATGCCAAAATCCTGGCAAATTGTCGGAAAGAGCCTCCAAATCACTGACCTTTGTACAGCTCCCATCAACGTGCCCGTGTGTCTGAGCCGGGTCCTTAGAGGGAGTTAAATGGTTGGTAAAATGAGGCGTATGCTCTTGCTGTAATGTCAGCCAAGCTGCTATGTATTTTTATTTTTGTGTTTTCAGCAACAAGGATGAAGTTAAAAAGATAGGACTGATGAAACGTGGTGGTGGGGGGGCGGTGTATGTGTGCAAAATAATTATGCCAGGGTGGGTTTTGGCGAGCGGGTTGGTGTGTGATTCTGCATTTGAGCATATTTCAGGCTTTGAGCCCGAGGCATTTCAGTGTCTCCATTGTTATGTTCCTCGTCGAGAAGGGGTGTTTGGAAGTTGCTCATGTCATCCCTTCTCCCCACCCAGGGCGCCTGATGTAGCCGTCAGGTCTCACGGGTCTCACGGGGCCCGCTGTTCTGAGTGATGTGCTCTCCTGCTGAGGACTTCTGGGCTGACATTGCCGTCATAGTTAATTTAAGGAGGCAGGACAGAGCCGATCATGTTGTCTTCTCTCCCTTTGGCCGACGGTGGGAATTTACTAAAGCAACATTGCTGCTATGACAGCCAACCAAATGGACAGATAATCGCCTGGGGATGGAGGAACAGTCCCACCATGGAATATTATGCATCCACTAAAAAGAATGTGCGAGGGCTATCCCTGTTGACTTAGAGATGGATCCACAGGATCCTGAGGGAGAAGTGTATGAACACTCTGATCAGATTTTACAAAAGAATAAAACCACCCTCTGCCCACGGGGGCTAGATAAAACACAGGGTGCCCACCAAATCTGAATTTGAATTTCAGACAAACAAGAAATAATTTAAAAATAGTTAAAAAAATGATTTGGTTATCTAAATTCAAATTGCATGACATATCCAGTACTTTTATTTGCTAAATTTGGCAACTCCCGCCACACCCCCCTTCCCCAACCCCAACATGTCATATGTGTGTACATGGTGTATTTGTATGTGATTATATAGGCATGAGTAAAGAAACACACATCTGAGATCATTCACAAGGATAATTTCCCAAGGAAGGGGCTACGTCGGGGTTGATAGGAGAATGTGAGGTGGAAGACACAGGTGGAGGGCAGAAGGAGAGGGTAAGCAAAATAGGAAGAATTTTCTAGATTTCCTGTGTCAGAGCCTGGGCTTGGAGAGGCTGTGGCAGGGGTCCCTGGCCCGATGAGCTCACCTCCCAGAGGGGAAGGCAGACAGGGAGCAGGCTGTCACCGGGCATGGGTGAGGGCTGCCGTCAGCCCTGTGGGGTTCACAGGAGGGGTCTCTGCTCGGGCTGGACAGTCAGCAATTCTCATATTGCTGGTTTGGGATAAAAAATAAAAGGTTACATCTCATCGGGTCTGCTTCCCCTCTCTGAGAATTCCTCCTGGCCTGATCTTCCTCCTTAGCCCCCATGAACCCAGCAGTGATGATGAGGGCCTCCCAGTGCATGTCCGGGGCCTGGTGGCGGGTCAGAGGGCATCTCTGTTGGGGGGACGCCACGGCCCATCTCTCTGTGTGGAGGCCTGTGCATCCACTATTTACAAGACCATTCAAAACTCTCCTTCTTATTTCCAAATTCAATTAAAGAGCCGTTAATATGTCCCAGGTTTGTTGTAATGAGCCCATAACCGAAACTGACATCATTATCAATTCAAACAAAACACAAACGCTTCATCTTCTGCTTCCTCAGGGAAACCCCAACTTCCCTGAGCCTTCCTGGCAGGGGGGATGCCCAGCCTCGCCTGCTTTCTGTCTTGCACGTACCAAGGGAGGGCCCTCTCGTCCCACCGCACCCTACCTCCTTTGGTCGAAGGAGACTTACATAATCGTGATTCTGGAATGTTCTTTCTATAGACGACATCCCTTTTCAGACTCCTTTTGGGAGAGGAGATGCTGCACAAAGCCTGGTGAGTGGGAATTTTCTGTGTCCTTATGTGGCCCAAATCTCTGATGTTCTGATGTGGCCTCGAATATCAGCTTCTCATGATGCAAGCTTTTCGGGGCTCTGACAATCCACTCCCTGGAATGAGGAAGAAATGGGCCAAGAATCCCATCTGGGTAGTAATGCAGAGAGAGGAAGAGCACAGCCTGGGGGTGGTGAGAGGGCATGGGGGCAGGACAGGGGCAGAGTGGGTGATGTGGGGGTCCTTAACCTTCAGCCAGGGCACGGGGCATCAAGCTGGGCTCCCCTGTCAGACCTAAGGACTCACGGGGTTTCTGCTGGACAGGGCACTGATAGAGAGGCCTCCCCGGTGTTGGGAAGAAGGAACATGAATAGCACTGAGCACAAACCGAGGGCTGGGAGCTGCCAAGCCCCTGAGGTGGGTGACATTGACCTTGTCTGCTTCTCTCAGCCATCCACAGACATAGGGAGTGACAGTCTCAGTATCTTAGGTTAGGACACCGGCTCACTGGGAGGTCATATCATTTGCCCAGCATCACAAGAAAGCTAGGAAGTGGTTCAACCTGAGTTCAAAGATCTGTGTTTAACACTTTCTCAGCCGCTGAGAGGCGTGAGTATTGGCAGACTCCTCCCCCAACAGGTGTGCCTGGGAGTTGTGAACTCCTCCACCGGTGACCCCTCTAATGCAAAAGGCAACCCCTCTTCTGGCCTCCCGGGTCCTTGGCAGCTTAAACACAAGAGCCGTGGTCTCTCTTGTGAGGTCTTTCTCTGCATCCTGAACACCTTCCTCCCCGGCACGGGCCCCGTGTTCCAGAGTCTCGCAGAAGCTCTCATGGGCACTGGAAATCTGTCCCTTGGCGCGCACACTGATTTGGGGGAGTATGCCAGTTCTCTGAGGCTGGAGTCTGAGTCCCGCCATGCTGATAGCCGGCACTTGCCAGGCCATGGGGTGGATGCCTTGGCCCTGGCTGAGGTGCTTTGCAGCCTGCTCTGGGAAGCCGAGACACAGCCTGTTTTCCACAAGGATCTAGTGCCTGGAGTCCCAGCTGAAAGACCCCGGGAGCCTCGGCAGAGCCCTCTGCGGCACTTATCGTGGAGCGAGTGCCGATTTCTTCTTCTCGTCTCCACCAGCTGCCCTGCTTCAGGGTCTCAGGGACCCTCCATGTAAGTAAGTCCTGGGGCCTGCATTGCACTGACCATCCCTAGTGGAAAAATGACTGGTGTCTTCTGCACAGAGCCCATGCGCTGGCTTTGCCTTGGCTGGCTCCCAGCTACCTGAGCTATGTTTCTCATGCTGCTTCACAAACTCCGAGGAACGATGGATAGCCACGGATCCCAGTGATCCGTGCCCAGACCATGGCGAGGCCAAGCTATGCCTTTCTCTCCCTCACTAACCAAGTATTCTTTTGCTACTGAGGGTTTAATGTTAACTGACATTGTCCTCATCTCTGGAGATAGTAGACAAAACAGACAAGATGCATGCATTCATGGAGGTTATGTACTTTGGGGCAGCAGATGATGAACAAATAAACAAACAAAAAGAAAATTTCAGAGAGCAGGAAGCACTCTCTGAAGAGAAAATTACCACAGGTGAATATGATGGGCAGCTTTATGTAGGTCTTTGGGATCTGAAAGCCTGAGGGGAGCCAACCAAAGGAAGCCCTAACAAAAGATGCTGGGCAAGTCACATGCAAAGGCCCTGGGGTCAGAGGACCTGGTGTGATGGAAGCTTAGGGAACACAGAGGCTGTGGTTGGAGATGAGTCAGACAGGCAGGCAGAACCAGGTCGTGCTGGGCCCTGTGCCCAGAGCTAACGGTCTGATTGCATTCTTAGCTCAGCCTCTCACGGGGGCCCAGACGGTGCAGCTTCCTGTCATCCCTGTGGCTTTCCTCCTCCTGCTCCCTCCCTGCTTAAGTCTTCTGTGTGTACTGGAATCTTACTTTTTCTGAGATGTGCCCTCTCCCGCACAGGTTCCAGAGCTGCCATTAAACAGCCAAAGGTCAGGTATGTCTTTCTCAGCATGGGCAATGAAAAATTCTTTAGTCCTTGAGCAGGAGTTGCTGGTGGGAGCAACTTCTTGCAGATTAGCCCTGGGTGGAGCCCTCTGTCAATGCTGACCCCAGGATCCTGGTACCCTGAGCAGGCAGGCCCCTGGCCTCTGGTGGGATTTCTGCAGGGTGGAGGCTCCGTTTGAGTGGTGGCTGATCTGGGTCCTCTCTAAGCTGGGAGATGTCCCACAGGGACCCACGTGATGTGGTGTTTCTGTGAGAGTCACTCCCATTTACCAGCTGACCCTCCCGAGACAGGGTCTAGCTGGGATTTCCCTTGTGTGCCCCTCTCCCCACTTCTAATGCCCTGGCTGCAGACATGCTCAACTCCAGCCCCGAGGAAGTGGCACATGGATTCACCCTGGGGTGTTTTTTCTATCAGAAACCTGAGCACCTGCTCTGCTCTAACTACCCAGAGCTGATGGGGGCCGGGAGGCAGCACAGCCAGTCCCCTGGAGTCTGATAGCACTTGTCCTCCTGGTACCCACACCATCTCTGCTCAGGTCCAGGGTCAGCCTTCTCCTCTGCCTGCTCCCATCCACCAGCTCTGTGTCCTCTGGGCAGGATGCATGGACCCATGGGGACCCTCGCACTAACCTACCTGCTACTGTCCTTGGAGAGACAGAGAGACCTGTCTTCTCCTTGGATGATCCGGCCTCTTTCCCCTCCTCCTATTTTTGGGGTCAGATGTGGTTAAATCGAATGGCAGAGAAACCATGGTGGTTGCTCATTTGGACCGACAGCTAACAAACTGCTCTTACACGTGATGGCAAGGGGTGGAGAGCTGGCGTGGAATGGTCTTGTCACATCCTATCTCTGCCCCAGCCACGGACTTCTTGTGATGGCTGAGCATCAGGACCAGGGACCAGCATGCTGGTCTGGGCTGGGCTCTGAAACCCCAAGCTCAGCACTGAACCTGGCACTGAGTCACTGTTGGAAACGTGATTCTGTGGCTTTTGAGAGGAGATGTTCTCTATCAGTAGCCAACTTTGCTAAAGGAGGTAAAACTGTGACCTTGACCTTGAGGCAATGCCATTGTCAACAGAGGCTCAAGGCTGTGCTCAGGGCCGCCTACCTGTGCTACACCAGGTTGCAAAAAGTCTTAGGGATATTTACAGTTGGTCTTTAAACAGCAGTGGGTATGAATAAAAGAGCAATATCTCACATCATTAGTCCATAAATATGCAGTTTAGTTTTATTTGTCAAATAAAATAACCTGAGATTGAACTGCCTGGTTGAAAGACACAGACATACATACACCTGTCTCCTTGCTCTGCCCCCTTCCCCATCTTCATGTCTGCTGCCCTTCAGGAATGTTCTTTGCCCAAGGATGTCTTCCTCTCTCCCATTCCAGCATTCCTGGGGATAGTCACTCCGGCAGGTTTCCTTTCCCCCCACCCCCTTTTGAGGGAAGTCGGCTGAATGCCCAGACTGTTAGAGTGGCCACCGGCTCAAGCTCTTCAGGGAAGGGACAGTTGGAGTCCCCTCACCCATTTTCCTTATTTAAGGGTGACTCATTTTCATTCTATAAAAGGCTTGGAGCCTGTGCTGGGCTGGAAGTCAGCTCTGTTGGTTGTGGAAGACTGTGCTGTATTCCCCTGCGGGAACAAAGTGGGGAGGGCTCCATGGCACCCCAGGCTGGGGTTCAAGCTGTCTCCCCAAGCCCAGATGGGAGTGTGCCACTGGCAAGGGTCCCGAAATGTGAGCAGGCAGGCAGGAACACATTTCCCTGGGGATCTGGAACTTCAGGTCAAAGAGCACACGTGTGCCCTGTCTGTCTGGCTCCGGGTACGAGAGACGTGGGCTACAGGTGTGGAGGGTGGAGGCTCTGTTTGAGTGGTGGCTGATCTGTGGTGCTGGCGGAGTAGGCCCCGTGCCCAGAGTTAGGTGTCACCGCGAAATGAGGAGGGGCTCCTGCCGCGTGGGTGTGGCTGGGTGACCCGGCTGTGCCTCTCAAACAAGGCCACCCTGCACGTCGTGACTCTCCGAAGAGGATGCTTGAACTTGATCTAACTTGGGTACTACCCAGACAGAGCAAAACATGTTCTGATCTGAACTTTAACAGTTACCGGTAATGTTTAAAGCAGGAATATTAAAGACAGCTTATCCTGTCAACACAAAATGTCACTAAGACTCAGTGTATTAAATCTGAACTTTTATCTCAGAGTGTCCGTTCTTTTGCAAAAAGGACTTTGACTTTCAGATTAATGTCCACCTTCTCGGCTCAGAGGCTGAGCTCCGTCAGGGAGACTGAGGGACGTGATAGTGAGTGAGGGTCTTAGGTGGACGGTCCTGGGCTCAGTTGCCCACATGCGAGGGGCTCCTAGGTCCAGCGCTGGAGTCTTTGGTTTTGCCTGGGGTTCCCCTGAGACTCCCCTTACAGGCTCAGCTTTGGCTTCTCGTTTTCTGATGGTGACTGTGATAAATAGTCATGGATTTTAGACTGGCGGTCACCAGCACCCTGTAACGTGTGGGGCTCCAATGCATAAATAAATCCCAGTTTTCGGTTGATGTGACTTTTTCTTATTGTTCCTCTTTAAGAGATATATTTTTTAAGATTTAAAAAATTTTTTTAAGATTTTATTTTTTTAAGTGCTCGCTCCACTCAACGTGGGGCTCGAACTCACAACCCCAAGATTAAGAGTGGCATGCTCCACCCCCTGAGCCAGTGAGGTGCCCCTGCACCCTTTCAAGATATTATGCTCAGAGATGCTATGTTTATTAAACCAACCTGTGTTATATTTTTAAGAAGGAAGTTGGCCATGTATTTTTTTGTGTTTTTTTCCCATCAAAATGCTCTCTCTGAAAGGTACTCCAGAGGCATAAGGTGTCTGTGCTCCAAACCGAGAAGTGATTCCCTGACTGAGAATTCATTCTTCTTAAGGATCCAGAAGGAAAACAGAATTAAACTAATTATGGAAAGTGGAAGAAGGAAATAGGTTGTTGCTGGTCTGGCTTTCCAGTCAGTTCATTGTGACCTCAGCGTGCGAGGTGTGTAGACCTATTGAAACACCGTCCCTGGGCTGCGTGGTTAGTTTGAACCCCGGGGAGTTTGCTGAGAGCGAAACACTTCCGACTCGATTTGGAGAGTGGTCTTCGGGACGTGGGAAGGGCTGGCTTTTCCACTGCATATCTCTCATGAAATCTTACCCCTCTGGTGTCCTTGGAATTTCATCTTTTAAAGTGATGGTCATTTTCCTGGTGCCAAGATACTCTTTTTGTGCTGGAGGACTTGTCAGAAATTGTGACATAAGACAGAGATGTGCACCACTTGCCACGAACAAAAAGGAATGTGTCTTGTTAGCGGCCTAGGCAGGATACACAGCCCAGGCCAGGCAGGGGCTTTTATTGTTTTGGCATAGGAGAGGAGAATTTCATCCAGTTCAATGATGCTCTCTCCTTGAAGAAACAGGCAGGGTTTAACCCGGAGCACCAGAATGATGGGTTTCTGATGGGCCACCCCTGCCGACCCCCAGACATGCATGGTGGGGGAGTGTGCTCCAACTCTCGGGGTAAAATAAACAGCTCGCAGCACTCTGCCGGGCCACGTGTCAGATCCAGGGCCAACGGCCTTTCAGGGTCCAGACGCATCCCAGTGTCGCCAGCTCCGTGAAGCCGCTTCTGAGGCCGGGGCTAACCCCTGTGAGATCTTTCTTCTTGGCTGACAGTTCCTCGTACCATGAGGCATCAAGGAAGGGGGCTGCCACCGTTGGTCAGACAAACCGGCCGGACTGAAATGGCCTGGTGTTCATTTCCTTGCTTCTCAAGGATGCAGCTGAGAACGTTTTTCCCTCCGGTGCTTAGTTTGGGCTCCCGCAAAGCACAGTGGGTTTGTCTGTCATAAAACGGCTAACTAGAAGTCCCACGAAAAGGATTCTCCAAGGTGGTCGTTGACAGTAAAAGCGAGGTAAAAGGTTTAAAACATAAAACCCCCGTAGCCTGGGTGTGTCGTATGTAAGGTGCCTCTGAGCCCAGCTGACCCGTGTCCCTCTCCCCACTGAAGCCCGGGCCCGATGTCTGCAGGAGAACAGAAGGACGGATTCCCCCCCGAGGAGGGAGCAGGCTAGGCCTCTGCACCGCGTATATAAGACATTTATAAAACATCCTTAAACTTCTTCCAGGAACAAAAGTTTTAAATGAGGGAAAGAGCCTCAGCTATATCAAGGTCTTGGATTCCTTCCCTCCTGGCAAATGTGAGCAGCCATGCAGATTTTGAAGTTCCCTCCAGAAATGGAGGGAGACAGATTTAGCAAGTATGCAAAGAGCCCACTGGTGTGAAACCCCTCGATCCTCTTTGAGGTGAAGCCCTTCTTCTCCCGAGGAGAATAGGCCCGGGTCTGAGGCACGACTGCTTAGCTCCCAGCGAGTTCACCATCCTTTGCTGAGTCGGTTACGAGCGTGGCAACCAGACGTGGGCATTTAGGGACAAGACCGCATGAAAATATGGTGGTCCCAATCTTTGCCACCTTTGCTGTGACCCTCAGGTGCTTGTTATCGGTTTCTGTGAACCTGCAGTGCTTCCAGAATGACCATGCAGTTCACGCCTCTTGCTCTCACCGAGCTCCTAGGAAGCAGGATGGTTTCTTTTTTGCATCTCCAGCCAACGGCTGCTGCCGTGCTTGGTTGTAAAAGTTGATTAATGGATGCTGATTGATTATTTGGTTTGCTTTTAATTGGCTACCCTCTCCCCCTCTAGTCTTCATGAGAACATCAGTTTTCTGAAGAAGCGTCCCACTGTGACTGCGTCGCTAGGCACGCCCTAATCCAGAGATTGAATTTAACCACCACCCGCTCTGGGAAGTCTTCCTTGTGTCCTGCAGCGTGGACGTGGACCCACACCGGACACACGGCTCAGCTGTGGGACTGCCGAGGGGCATCAGCAGGAAGGGCACTGGGAGGGCACGGCTGGTAAGGGAGGTGTGGGCAGCCGGAGCAACCCGGCAAGGCTTGGAACTGCTTGTCTCTGTGGCAGAGAGAGGGAAGGGGGCACTTCAGTTTGGAAAGACAAGTGGGATGAAGTCAAGGGCAGCCCGGTGACAAGGAAACCCTATTTGATGACTGAGTTCCGGATTACAGCCCCAGCCTTCCAAGACAGGGGCAGCCGAGGCTGCAGACTTATGTGCTTCAGTCAGTTAAACCAGGAGGGAAGCTTCAAAGGAAAGTCATTCCAGTAAAAATTTAACAAGCTCGGGGCTGACTTTGACGATATGCGTGCAATCATAACAAAACCATTTGTTTTTTTCTGGGCTAAATTATTTCAGTTCTCAGTGGGTAAGTGTTTGGAGGTGGGCTGGTTTTTTTTCCCCTAAAGATAAGCCTGGGGTTCCAGAGAGCCTCTCTTGAAGAGAGAGAGCCTCTGAAGAATCAGGAGGGAGCAGGCAGGAAGGAGAGGCCAAGAGGGACGGCCACAGCCACGGTGGGTTAGGGGGTGTGCAAGAGATCCAGTGCCTCCCTCGAGGTCCCTCGTCTTCATGCTAGACGGACGACGTCATCACCCACACACAGGTTAGGACAGAGAGCGTCAGGAACCTCTCTGACCGTCAGGCGCCGTTATGTCTCAGTGATCCTTAGCAGGTTTCGGTTGAAGAACAAAGTAATCAAAGCAAAAATGTCAAATAATAATAACAATAACAAAAATAATAATACCAGAAGAAAGTTCAGCACCATTGATTGGATTCCCAGGGGGACAGCATCTGCTGACACCATCAACAACACGGTGCCAGTTTTTTGTTCCAGGGACAGATAAAAAAGAAGAAAGCGAATCACGAACTGCCTATCCCCCGGTAACACAAACACAACTGCAAATAAACATATCAATGTCTATACACAATGAACATTTATGCAGAATCCATACTCTTGGCGATTCTTAGTTATCAAAGCAAATGTCCTTTTGAGCCTAAGAAATGACGCTGTTAATTCAGTCTCGGGGTTTGGGGTAAAGTTTGACTGTCTGAATAAAAAGGTGAGGCTGATTAAGTGGTGTTCATTGGGGATTTGGGAAAGAAGAGGCTTTTTGCGGGAAGGTAATTATATCTTCATTGACCCTCACGTGGCTCCCCCAGCCTGGTGTCGGGGGCTCTCTGCCTGGCGGTGTGACATCTCCTTTCGAGATGAGCTGCCGTCACCTTGCTGAGGCCCCCCCTCCCCGGATGCATTTTCTAATCAGTTCACATGATTGAGCTCCCACCAAGTGATGCTTTACTTAATTCCTTTCTGCCTGTAGGGGTGTGAGGCTTGGAGGGCCTCTCGTCAAAACTTTGGAGGGCTCTGTCAGTTTGAAAAGAACATGACCTTTAAATTGTATCAGTATGTTTGCTGGTGCATAAGGGAAAGGAAAAGGTTTGTCCTGATGGAAAACCACTCGGAGACCAGGGAGTAATTCAGAGGGAACCGGCCCAGGAAGTTAATTTGTTTATACCTAATTTGCTAAGTGGGGCGAGAATGGGGGTCCACGCACCTGCTGGCTACAAAGAGCCCACAGCCCGGGTCTGGGGACAGTTGGCCTATTTAGGCTGTTTTTCCTCCCATTGGGTCTCCCCTCTGAGCCACCACTGTTACAGAACAGGTAAACCAATAGAGTCCTGTTACTCTGATGGAGGGACAGATTTTAAGGAAGCATTTTCTCCTATAGGACTGGCAGCTCTGGAGCTGAGTCATTAATGTCCAGTGGGATTAGCAAGGGCTGTCCGATGCTCTTTGGCAGACACTGGAAGGCGAGGACCCGTTTGGAGAAAGTTCATGAAGACTGCTTCTTAGAAATCAAGGCATATATTCTGATTTTATTTTAAAAGTGTTATTAGAATAGAAAGGATTCAGGAAGCCCATCTGTTTTGCACACACACACACGCACACATGCACGCACACTGACGTGTATACTTTTTGGACAGTGTGTACACTTGTTGTTGTTTATCTGGGCACTTCGCTTCTTTTTAAGTCACGTGACTTTGAATTTAGAAAACCTTTAAGTGGGACCCTTGGCGTCAGGGTTTGCTACTACTCTTCTCTTTTTTTCCAGTTAAAATATTTTGATATGTGATGCAGAAAAAAAAACCGAGAGGTTAAGAAAATGGGCATTTCCAGCTTTAAAGAGGTGACCAAAAAAAAAAAAAACAAGATTTGAGCCAGGAGCAGATGTATATTTATTTTTAATTTTTTCATTTGAAACATGCTTATCTTTCAGAATCAAGCAAGCTGCCCACATTGCCATTCCTGTCCGCTCAGGGGAGAGAGATGGTTAGCCCCACGGAGCCCAGCGAGTGCGCACATGGAGACGGGGATTCAGTACAAACACTTGGGTTTTTGGGCTCTGACGCTGGGATAGAGCACCTTGCTTTCTGGGGGGGGGCAGTTTTCTGCGATTTCTGGAGATTAATAATTCTGGAGGAAAAAAAAGGTGGCTTCTTCAAGAGGCACTCACATTAGGAGCGAGATGCGTGGTGGTCTGTCTGCGTACACACATTGTGACGAGACAATGCATTTGCTCTTTGCAGGGAGAAAGAGCGGTGAGCGGGTTCCTGACTCAGAGCCCCGTTTATTCTCGTGCTGAAGCATTTGTCAGGTTAGGTGAAGCCCCTGCGCCTGACCGCAAGCAACGGTGCTGTGAAGTATTGACGGAGTCTAGGTTCCTAATGCAAAATGCAAAATGGGAATTGAAACATACTTGATGGAATTAAAACATTAGTGTTGGCTTTCAGCTCTTGCCTCTCTGGCTCCCATAATAAATGCAGGGCATCTTAAAAATAAAAGCCAACAAACCAAGAGAAAACAGCCAGACGCCTTTGCAAGACAGAGGAGGCACAAAACCTCTCTGCGAGATTTGAGAATTGATTTTCTCCAGTGTGAACTCCGGCAACTGTTTCATCTCTAAGTTTGACATATACTTTTCATTTATTTTAAGTAGAATGCTTTTATTTTTTACGACGGGTATATGAAGACACTGTGACATGTTGATAAATGAAATAATCCTGATTGCCACGGTAAGCCATATACAGGGAGTATCAAAAAGAAAATGCTGCAAACCCCCCAATGTGTATACATTTGCCCTCACATCAGTGTTCAAGTGTGTGTATACCCTGGGCCTCTCCACAGTGGAGCAACATGGGGTTCGGTGTCTGGTCCCTTCCCAGGAGGTTCAGAGGGCACTTCATCCGAGTTAGCCTCCTATTGTCCACGGATTGGGTGTGGTCCCTTGCAATCCTGTCCTTTACCAAATAGGCTTGGTATTCCTCCATCAAAATGGCAGGAACCAACATGTGTGGTTCTCCGCCCCTGGGGGAGGTCCAGACCTATGTTTAATCCCAAATGTTGGGACTCCAAGTAAACTGTGACGAGCGAGCTCCTTGAGCTCCACTGAATCCAGGTCCAACGCTCTAATTCTAGTTCCGCAAGGCTTGGAGGAAATCTGTGTTTGGGTGACCAGCCTGACGCTCACCAAGAGGTAGTGTGCTTGGACCAAGGAAGCAAAAGTCCCCAAAGGGCCCCGACTGGGCTCCAGACATATCCGTTCACTTAGGCTCATGACATTTCCAGCAATCCTCCCTGAAAGCCAAGAAAACCATGGTAGTCTTATCTCACGGATTTCTTTTTCCCTGCCATCTCAAAACCCGGCTCTCTAGACAGCTGTCTGGTTTGGAGCCACTGTTCCACAGACTCGATTCCTGCTCAATCCCAGGGAGTCCTCAGCCCTGGGGAGGTGAGATGGTAAATGGGGGAGGTTTAGGAAGCAGTGGGGACCTTCCTCCCTCTGGCCCTAGTCCGTCCACCCAGCCAGTGGTTATTGACGGAAGCCTCTAAGGGAGCCCCTCACTCACCCAGTCCCCCCCTCCCATGAAACCCAGCTGGCGTGGGGATGGCTTATCCTGATGCAACCCAAAGGTTTCGGGTTCCCTTTCATGTCCCAAGCAGGCTGGACCTCCAAGGAGCTGAAGAGCTAAGCTGCTAGTCTTGCTCTTTTTAATCAGGAAGATTTGCTTGGACCTTGCAGTCTCATTCCAGGCTCTGGACCCCCAGGTTTCTGGGATTGCGTCTGGCACCCCAGCCCCCTCTCCAGAGTTTTTTTCCAAGGGTACTACAGGGCGAAGCCCTTGACTTTGTCTGAAGAGCTCGGGATAACTTCTGGCGATTTCCCAGAGGGGTGTGGCGGGGCGGGCTCCCTGGTTGGCACATCCTGCTTTGGGTTGAGAGTGAGCAGCTTGGCCTATCGAGCACAGAATATTGTCCTGGGGTCTGAAATTTCCTGAGACTTGGGCCTGTCTAGGTGAGGTAAATCTATGACTCTCCAGACACATTTTGAGTGAATTGGTTTCAGCTTTCACAAAATGCTAATGTTGATATTGTTTACGTCTGGTTGCATTGTTTTTCACTTTAAAATTACAGCTTTAGTACATTAAGCTAATTTCATAATACTGTATTAACTTAATATTCCATAAATCACACATGTCAGATTGCATTGTTACGGATGCACAAAACCCAAATTTACTACTCAAGCTCTCCAAACACATGTATTCATAATTTGCTCCAGCGAGCCTTGTGCCGCCATATAGGGTTAAGGAATTACACATTCCAATGCCAGGCACAGATCATGCTGCTCTCTCTCTCTCTGCAATTGTTCTCCATACAAATTGAAACAATATATTTCCAGCCATTTTCATAGTTGTAATTACTAGCAAAAATCGTAATACCGCGAACATATTTTAAACACCTGCACTTTTGGTCCAACTCATTTTTTTCTTTTAAGCTGAGTGTTTCCATTTGAATAGGGTTGAGAGAGCTCACTGGTGGTAGCAATCGCTGGGGATGTTTTTCCTACTGGGGGGAAGATGATAACTTTTGACTTGGAAGAGGTAGAGAGAAAATGGCAGAAGAACTCAGCCTGCACCCTCTCTCTGCATTCCCCTGCCTGCTCTCTCTCTCTCTGTCTCTCTCTCTCCACCTTGGCAAAAGGGACTTAACTGCAGCCGGATTGGCTTTCCGTGCTGTGGGGCCCTGTTGCAAGGGTGCAAAGTTCTGTGCCTGAGCCCAGGCTCGCTGGTTCCGGGAACAAAGGGATGCTCTCTGTGGGGGACATGGCGGTGGGCTGGGGCACGGAGGAGCCTCTGTAGGTTTTTAACCACACACTGTCTAATCGGGCTCTGACAAGTCCATTGTAAATCAAAGGTCTGGTAAGTGGGGATGCCAGAAATGTTTGATCTCCTTCCAAGCCTTGAAACAACTTGCTTATTTTTTCTGCAGTTTGGCTCCTCACTAAAATAAAACATTGCGAGATGAATGTTCTGACGGGTCATTGTGTGTCAAACTGTCACTCTGTAATGGTTACATATTTCAGCTGGATTGAGGTGGTGCCGGTTGGGGGAGGTCTGTGAGAAAGAGAGAGGCGGAGAGATAGGGTAAGGAAGGAGACAAAGAGTAACAAGATTTCTGCTTTCTCCTTGTGGCTGATCTTCATTTAAACCAAACACTTGTCATGTTCAGGGGAAGTTTTATAAATTTTTAATGATATTGGGTACAACTGGTGCTTTGAAATTTGCTGTACTTTAATTTTTTCTTCGTTAGCAAAGGTTCACTAATGCATTGAAGTGCTAAGAGCGTATCCTAGGGATGCCACGATAATTGTGTTGTTAATAATATTGTGGCACTAGTAATGTTCTCCTGGTAATCAAGGCATGAGATTTTTTTTTAATATATTCAGTTATTACACTGCATCTCGTACAAATCATGTCAATTACAATTGCCAGCCTGTGACAGTTAAAATAATTGTATACGTTTTCTAGAATTTTCCATTGGCTTGGCTAATCAAGCTACAAAAAAATCAACACATTATTTGCATTAATTTTATTTCTAGTCTATTCCCACTCCTAAATCATTTGTCCATCTACTTCAAAAGGCAGAACAGTAAGTATTTTAATAATAAATATACGCACACATTCACACCAACCTAATTTAAGAATACTTCTATAGGTCTAGCAAGACGGAATCATCCAGTAGGGATGTTTTGTGTGACTGGGTTTATGACTTTCAGTGGTATGCATGCATGCTGATATTGAGTTCACATTGTATACACTTGGGATATGTGGAGTCTATGTTTATATAGACAGACCTTGTAAGAACATTCACTTTAGCATTTTCTATTTCTGTATTCAGTCCGTAGTTCTGTCTAGGTCAGGGAAATTACATGATTTTGGTCTTTCCTTTTTGGCTTCACTGAAATAGCTCAATATTCCTCTGCACCAGGAAATGATGTATGTAATACTTTGCAGAACGGCACTGCAAATTTGCAGCTCAAACACTAGTCTTCCACTTCTATGAGCTCTGCCTCCTGACCGGCACTGAAGCTTTCTTTATTTGGAACTAAAATAGCTAAACACTCAGAAAGTACTGAACATGTGAGACCAGCTGCACTTGGAGATCCCTGCAGTGTCTCAGCAAATTTCCCCAAAGCCTGGCCTCTCTCTCCGTCACCCAGAAGTCCCTCCCTGTCACAGCCAAGAACAGGGAGGGGTTCTGGGGACACGGAAGGCGGTTTTGAATGAGGACCCCAGGGTGCACAGGAGAATGGGAGGAGGGGCTGGGAGGCTGGCGGGGGAGCCCTGTGCTGCACACTGCGCACGGGGACAGTGGGTCAGGGGCCGGGTGAGGTGTGTGCCCGAGGATGGCTCTCAGGCAGACCCCGAAGAGTGAGTCAGCCTGGCCTGTTCCCTCTGTGGAAAAAAAGAGGATCAGAAAGCAAGCAGGAGGAGAGTAATTTGACAAGGGGCCCTCCAACAATATTTTGCAGCTTTTGCAAAATAACAGCGGCAGAAGGATCTGGGGAACGACAGGTGGACAGACAGGATCACTTGAGCCCTTTATCGGGCAGCTTGGAGATATTATTTGGAGAATAATAAATAAGCTCCCCGGTTTCTGAGGTCCTCCACACCCGCCCCTTGCTCTCCGCACCCTTCCAGGCCATGTCTACGGTGTCAAGATTTTGCACGAGGGTCAGTGGCTACAGGTTGTGAGGGTCAGGGAAACAAAAATATTTTTTTCCCTTTTTAATGCAATCATATTCTCTTAAACACGGCTTGAACAAATCATCTCTCCAAATGTAGAATTTATTTCTCAACTTTGCCTGGAGGTACAGCAGAGAGAACAGATTTTTTTCCTCTCTCTGGCCCTTTGAGTCCTGACCAGGCAGAATGGATGGCTTTAGAACTGTACACGGACAGGAAAATCAATGCGTCATACCAGGAGGCTTCAGGGGTTAGGTTCCCATGTCCATGTCAACAAGGCTATTGGTTTTTTTAATGCTCCAAAGTTATCACTTCCCGCCTGCAAGAGCCACCACTGTGACTTGTGTGGTCAAACCTTAACAAAAGAATTTCCCTTTGCCCACCGCTCGGTGGCATGGAATTTAATTACTGCGCAGGGAGAATTTTTCCAAGTATGACAGTTGAAAACAGACAGGCGGGCCCCCAATGGCAGACGTTCCTGGGGGCACCTAGCCGGTGTGTTTCAGAGGGGATCGTGATCTTGCTTGGGGCCCAGACACCACGTCTGCAGCTGGCCTCAGCTCTACCGCGTGATGGCGGGGTAGTCTGTGGGTCTCTGCCGTCTCCGGAGGCTCCTGGAAATGCAGCTTGCCAAGAATGAGGACGACCAGCCTTCTCTGGGTGGGTCATCTTGGTGTCTGTTGGGATCTGGGGTGTAGGGAGTGGGGACCATGGGCATCTCTCCTGCCTTAAATGCCACTGTTCTGGGAAGGAGGTTTCGATTTGTCAATGGAATTATGTGCCACCAGGTGAAGACCATGTTGCTTCCAATAATACTTGTTGTCATTAGATTTTAAACTGAGTATCCGAAAATGAGGCCTTGGTTAAACCTCTGTCAACTTCATCAGTCCAGTGACTGCACTGGGTTTATTGAGCCGGGAGGAGTCCCGGGCCCCAGGCAGCGGCCAGCCGCGCGTGCAGACCTGGCATTTTTCAGATTCGTGGAGCTTGCAGCCGCACCGGGTCCGGACCCCTCCGGGAGGCGAGGCGGATGCGGGGCCCAGCAGGCCCCTGCCCTCCTCCAAGGGCCCTTTGATCTGGGTCTCGTTCTGGCCGCCCCCTCCCCCACCGCTTCTCCCTAGGCTGTCCTGTCGGCAGTGACACAGTGCTAACACACAGTCCTGGAGGCCACGGTGAGCATTGCTCACTCGCAGCAGGTGGATGAAAAGGCAGTGCAGATGTAATTTGTTTTCAATGGCTGTTTCAAAAGAATAATTGTGGTGACATTGCGGGATCAATATTATAGATTTTTGTTTTCAAGTACACTGTATGTGTGGTGCTAAGGGGAGGCAGGAAATACAACACTGCAGCCTGAATACAATAAAAATGGATTGAGGTCTGCGGGCATTTGTCGGCTGCTAGCCATCACGGCTTTGGAACATCATTGGTGGGATTACCGAGTTTGTCCTCTGGGTTGGCATTTCATGGTGAATGTGTGCACATTTCCTGTAGTTTTCAGCCTCTGCTTCTTTTGGGACCTGTTTCCTGAATTCGAGTAAAGTAACTGGAGATGAGTTTCCATAACCCGAGGCTTGGTTTGCTCGCTACCAAGGGCAGGTGGCTGGGGCTGGTGTGTCTGCATGTGCTGGGGAGGCGGTGTTAAGATCTATGGAAGAGGCTGGACATTTCCGCAAGAAAACATTAGCTTCCGACCCAGAGCAGGTGTCAACGTACGCCCGCTCTTTGTGTGGGCCTTCGAAAGGGCAGGCATCCTGACCGTGCTTGTGGGTCCTGGGGAGACCTGTGATTGTGGGAGCATATCCCCGGGTTCCCCTTCAGAATGCCGCAGGCTGCACCTTCATCCTTGGGCAGCATGCTCTTTGGAGAAACACTTGGCTCAGGAGGCTTGTCTGAGCCTCATAACTGTCGCTTGAAAATTCACAAACACCAGAGGAGGTGAGCAGGGCCTCCTGAGTTCAGGCGGGTTTCCTGACTTGGGGTAACTAGACAAAAATGCAGATCCCAGGGTGAAAATTATATGAACAAAGAAATTAGTAATAAAGCTGAATAAACGTAATGAGATGTGAAAGAGAGCATGGTGCCCGGTTTTCCCTCTGTCTTTTGTAATTAGCCCTTCAAAGAAATGGAAATCCCAGCAAAATACCTTTCTAGTTGCTGGCTTCAAATTGCAAATGAACATGACTTGCTTAGAGGTTAGAGAAAGAGAGCAGGATGCAGAAGGACACCCAGGATAAGACAGCTGGGACCTCTGGCCCAATTGACTCATTTGACAGATGGAGAAACTGAGGCGTGGATATTCCTGGAGCCCCGCCTGCTTTTCCAGTGAGATCAGAGAGTTCCAACCCAAAGCTTGCCAGAGCCCGTCCATGAACTTGGCTCTTTTGTGGGCTTATTTTATCTGGATAGCGCAATGTCTTTTTTCGTCTTCTTCTTTTTTAAAATTGAGGATAAATATAAAATGGAGAGAGTCCCATAAAAACCCAGTTTTGCATTCTTTTGAAAAATCCAAATATCTAGCAGCACCGGACCCGTATCCTGCATGGCGGCATCGGCCTGGCACAAGTCCCTGCTGCCTCTTTGGATGGGGTCTCCACTCTCAGTCCCATTCAGCCCAGCGATCATTTGGGTTCACCGGCCCTGTTGTAGGGCGTCCTGCAGCATCCGTGGGAGCTGAGACCCATCTGAAAAATTCGTTAATTTGGCAGAGTGAATACCAGGGCACATTTCTCTCTGAGTTGGGGTTTCCTTAGTTCTCCAAAGAAAGAACAGAGTTAGTAAATATGAACTGATTAACACCCTCTGACCCTATGTTAGCAGTATATGTACCTCTGTAATATCAACTGTCTGGAAGAAATAAGAACCAAGAATCATCTCAAAAAGAGCCAGATGTTTACATTCACACTACCTGAGGATGTCATTCAATAAGCATTCGCCAAGCTCCTCGCTTAGAGTTCAGACAAGAGGGAACTCCTTCCCTCAAGGAGCTCACAGTCTAACAGGAAAAAACCAAAAGAACAGAAATACATTGTAACTACTTAAGGTGTAAAGGTAAATTCAGGTATTATTTGCTGAGCGCCCACTGTGTACTAGGCCCTGTGATTATCTTTTGAGTCACCAGACAAAGAAAATACCCACAAAAGACAGATTATAGTGAACAAGGCTATATTTATGTGTTGGGTTTGAATCTCGTTTAAGGTGGAATTAGCGTCTTTATTTAATAAATATTTATTGTCAGCTATGAGTTTGGCATTGTGCTAGGTGCTAGAGCTATAATGGTGAGCAAAATAAACATTAGTCAGACATTGACACAAATATACAATTCAAACTAATAAGTCTCACGAAGGAGGAGTGTGTGGTGCTATGAGCACATGTAACGGTCATCTGATCAAGACTAGGGAAGATCAAGGACTTCTCTGGTTTGAAGTTTGAAGGATGCATGTAACAGAAGACCCTTTAGTGCAAAAGAATCCGCATGTGCAAAGACTCTGGGGCAAGAGAAAGCATGTCATAACTCAGGAAGCCAAGGAAGACCCGTGCAGGTGGAACAGAGAGAGCAGAAAGGAGAGGTGTATGAGGAGAAACTGCAGAAATGAATTGGTGGGCCCCAGACCAAGCAGGATTTTTGTCCTCAGTGGACAGGAAATGAGAAGGGTTTAGGCGCGCGTGTGTGTATACACGTGGTAATGTAACTAGGTTTGTCTTCTAAAATAAGAATTGAGGGGCGCCTGGGTGGCTTAGTCGTTAAGCATCTGCCTTTGGCTCAGGTCATGATCCCAGGGTCCCGGTGGATCGAGCCCCGCATTGGGCTCCCTGCTCTGTGGGAAGCCTGCTTCTCCATCTCCCACTCCCCCTGCTTGTGTTCCCTCTCTAGCTGTGTCTCTCTCTGTCAAATAAATAAATAAAATCTTTAAAAATTAAAATAAGAATTGATCCTAAGTTGGGTTCCCGGGAAGCATATTCTGAGATTTGTGTGTAGAATGTTCACTGGGGGAATCTCTTAGGAACAACATCTGTGAAGAGTAAGGAGAATATGGTTGGGCAAAGGGAGAAGTTAAGCCATGATGGAGCTGCAACAGAGGCCTCAGCAAATCCTCTGGAGCATTCTGGAGCTGGAGTGGCTCTGTAGGAATGTCCTTATACCACTACTCCTATCTGGCCAACCAGCCACTGGATGTAGGTTGCCTCTGGGAATGGGGTGTGATCTTGAATAAGGCTTGGATAAGTCCCCTGAGGACAGCTTCCAAAGGGGAATTCGACTGAGAGCTGTCAATCACCAATACTCTCAGGAGCTGGGGTGAGTAAATCACATGCAGACCACTATAGTCCACCCTTTGCACAATCTACTTGTTTCATATAATACGTTTTGTAAACAGCCTTTCCAGGATTCTGGTTGTTTTCTTTTCCAGGGGAGACTTACAAGAGGAGAGTTAGTGGGACAAGTTATAATCCCCACCACTGAAACTGATCTTTGGCCACTTCTGTTGCTCATCATTTCTGTCTTCTACTACCCATTATTCTTATCCTTAGCTAGCAATTCTATTAGTCTGAGTGACTAACCTGGTGTAATGATCATCTCTAAAAGGAATGGCCCTCTGGTCACCATGCCCTTTTCCAGACAAGGCTAATGCATTCATTTGTCTGTTTCCAAGATAAGGCTCTCCTGACAAGAGTTGCTAACAATAAATACTTATTAAATAAAGACTGCCTACATTATATAACAACAATCCTGTCTCTTCCTTTCTTTTCTTGCTAGACTCTTAGCTTAGAACTCCAAATGAACAGGTGACAATTATAGCTAAAAATATAATGGGACTCGTCCTAAGTCCCCTGGTGGAAGAGTTCTTGGTCTAGGAATCAGGACCTCTAGAGACACCAGGATTAGAGTCCTAGGGACATCAAGCCAAATTCTCCAAGCAGATAATTAGGAGCGATTGTGGTGGGAGCCCGCTGACTTCCACCTTCCTGACCCCATGTATGCTACTTGTTGGAGAAACAGAATCATCTAATTTTCATTGCTTTAGAGTGGCTATTGAGTCCTGGAGAGGGATATCCTATTCTTTCAGGATGCCACCTCCAAGTTGGTGCCTGGACTGAAACTTCAAAGGGCCGTTCCATTCCTCTATCAAGCTGGCAGTTTCCTTTGTGGTCTGTGGTAAGTGAAAGGATCAGTGGATCTCATGGTCAGTATTTCCATGTTATAAAGTGGGCCCCTTGGTCCAATGCAACATTATGTGAGATCCAGCTTTGGTGTAAACCCTTGGACACGAGGCCTAGCTAAAGCCCTGTGGACAGAAAAGGCAAACTCTTATACAGAGTATGTGTCAATTCCAGTCAAAGTGAATCACTACCTTTTCCAGGGTAGAAGCGGTACAATGCAATCAAGTTACCCCCAAGTGGATGGTTAACCCTCTTGTGTTATGATGCCATGTCAAGGATTCAGCATTGGTGTCTGTTGCTGGCAAGCTGGACATTTGGCAATGGTAGTAGCTAGGTTAGTCTTAGAGAAATAAGATCCTGTGATATTGGGTCCATGCATAACCTTCATGCTACCAAGTCTCTGCTCCATTCAGAGGCTGGCTGATATCACCTGGCTCAGTCACTCATTCTACTTGTTGGTTTAGTGCTTCCTCCATGCTTCCTGCTGGACATTATCATGTAATACAAATATCTTCACACTTTGTGCCCTCCCAAAGATCCATCCATATTCCTCTTTCCCTGATCTCTTTGTGTGCCGTCTTCCAATTATTTTCCTCCCAGGCCTCTTGACCAACCATCTAAACTATTTGCCACTGCCCATGATTCTATATATATTTGTATATCAAGCCACTTTTTTTCCAGCTACAGAGTGAATTACCAAGTTCACCACCTAAAGATCAGGCTATTGGGAAGATCTTCCCTCCTTGCTGTCTTTGAAGGCCGTCGCTGTGTGGGACCATGGTACACCAGTGGTCTCTTTGAAGCTTATATTCACATACTGGTCTGAGAACTGAGCTCAGCCTTTTTCCTTTTCCACTAGCTGGTCATAAGAGTACTTATGATATTGGAGGTGTTAGCTGGGGGAGGCCCTGGTGCTACAGTAGTGGATGATGCAGGGTCTGGGATACCAACTTGTGCCAGTTGGTCTTACTTATGCCAATCCTTCATGAAATTCTTCCATAATACATTGGGTTGCTGCTGGATTTACTTGATCTTATGATTTGGTAGGTCTGACGAAACCCAGTTCACCATGGCTAGCTGACTGCATAGTAACTTGATATTCCCTGGGCAGGCACTTTATCTCTACCAGAGCCCAGGAGTACATTTGAGTTGTTTTTCATATGGTGTATAATTTCTTGCTGCATAAACTCTGCATAGTCTTTTCCCACTGCAATCACTTCTAATAACACTCTTCCCAGTCATGAAGGATCGCCTGCATCCTGGACCTGCTGCAGAGCCCTTTCCTGATCTGGGGTCCCTCTCAAAGCTGGAAGACATTTTCATCACTCAGTAAATGGATTAGAGCAATATTCTGAAGAGTGGAATAACTGTCTCTAGAACGTGGGGTTGGGGGGAGGGTTAGTAAGTTTATAGAATGCTTTTTATTTGCAAGATATGTAAGATGCAAAAATTTTGATTGGGATGTCCTTATGTGTCTTTGACCAGTGGATTCCCCAAACCAGAGCTGATTTGATGGGTCTCTGAATCTTCTTAGGGTTTATCTCCCACCCTCTGGAGTGCATGCATCTTACGAAGGTTGCCTATCGTCATCTTTTAGGATCTGTTTGATTTCTGTGGGGATCAGACTGGTGAATGAGATATGACAAGAGCCACACCCTTTTATTACACACATTTTTACTCTCTTGGCTGGGCACTGGAGCAGTTTCAGAGACTTCCACTGGCTCTCTGTACTATGATAGTTCTTACCCAAAGGCCCAAGGAACCAATTTAGAGATTTAACAACTTCCAAGTATGTCCATTTCAATTATACATCTTGAGGACTTGGAGATTGCCACCAGGTGGACCTGGGCCAAGATTTCATTTTTCACCTGGCCCCCATGTATGTACACTCAGGTCATCTTGCTAGGAAGCAGAGAGGGTGATTATAGAGAGAACTTGGAGATATTGAGTGGTAAAGGGCTGAGTCTGACTTGGATCCCAATTTGAGAAGCCTGGTGGAAGATTTGGTGAAGTAGCTTGGGGTTTCCCAATGTGTGGGACACGTGAATGGTGTTTAATAGTATAAGGGTGTGGTATTAAGTTAGAGTGATTCACAAGGTAGGTAAGTTATTCTTTTTTCGGTTCAACATGTTGAATATTTGCTGGTTCAAAAATGGACAGGTTGAAACCTCTTGGGTGGGAGTTGAGAGAAGAATGATTTTCACCTACAAAGATGGTGTGGCAAGTGGATGATTTTTGTAGTATTGTCTTCCTCTGACTCTGGAATAGGACTTAATTCCTTTATTCTGAGACAAGAAATATTAGGATATCTTCCTGCAGAGGAACAATGAGCTTTGCCCTCTTAGCTTATTTCTCTAGGCAGGTCCCCACCTTGGAGATGATGTGCCCACCTTCAGGGTCTTAAGGATGTGTGTGACTGGGTGAGCAGGGAATTCAGGGGAGTCACCCAAAACTCCTCCAGTCTAAACAGGAGGGAAAAGGATTCACCTTCCTGTTCTGAAAATTTTAATTTATGTGTAGTAGAAAATACTTTCTAGAGTTTAAATGGACTAAATATTGAACTTTCTTAGTTCAGAATATCCCTTCTAAACTTGGCATGTCCTCTCTGCTATCTTTAGTTACTGGGCTCAGCTTAGGGTAAAGACCCACCTCATTGGAACTGAACTCAGGGTTTTCTGATCAACAATTTTTCTTTTATTTGGGCAAGACATCATAAGACCATGTATTAGTTTTCCATTGCTACTCTGCCAAATCACCACCAACTCAGCAGCTTAACCAATACAAATGTATTATCTCACAGTTCTGTTGGTCAGAAGCCTGACACAGGTCTCACTGGACTGAAATCAAGGCATTCCTTTTGGAGGCTTGAGGGAAGAATTCATTTCTTTGTGTTTCTCTAGCTTCTAGAGGCGGCCCTCATGCTCTGGGAGACCCTCATCTTCAAAGACCGCAAAGTTGCATCTCTCTGACACGGTTTTCCTCTTCATGTCTTTTTCTCTGATCAAAGCCAGGAAAGGTTTCCTTTTCTTTTTTCTTTTCTTTTCTTAAGACTTGAAGTGGTTAGTTTGGGCCCACCAGGATAATCCAGGATAATCTCCCCACCTCCAGGATTTGTATCCTTAATCCCATCTGCAAAGTGCCTTTGCCGTGTAAGGGTAACATATTTGGAGGCTGTGGGCTTCGTATGTGGACATTTTTGGGGGTCATTATCCTGTCTACTACAAACCATAACATTTAAAAAGGAATCTTAGATTCTAATCTCTGACCTCCCACTAGTTTGGAATTCGTTCTGAAGCATTCCTTCTAGATGTGCCTCACCCTCTGATTGAACCCCAAGTCAGAGGGAGCTCACTGTTGCTCGGAGGTATGCACTCTGTTCCCTCTTCCCTTCAACAACTCTTTATGTTGTTGGTTTGTTTGTTTCGATCGGGCTTGCCTCTGGAATTTTGTAGAATGAACTCAGCAAAAAGCTGCCTCAACAGGACTTGTGATTGGCTGCACAGAGTCATGTCACAAGCAATGCTGTGTGTGCAAGTAGGTTCTGGGTGTGCATTTGGATTTATCCTCCAGACACAGAATGCAGGAGATGTGTTTTGGCAATGAGCATCTGCTTCGAGTAGCCTCTTTATCTCAGGAGAGCCTGGGAGTAGACAGTGTCCTGTTCACGTGACCCATCCATTTATTTATTCACAAATATTTATTGAACCATTGCCATGTGCCCGGCATTGTTCTGGATGCTGAGAATGAGCGGCGAACAAGGTCAAGTCCTTTCTCTCCTGTGGCTTCCATTCTAACGCTGGGGGTGGGATGAGAAATAATAAACGAATAGGTCCATATTGTCATAACCCAGGGAAACAGATGCTAAGAAACAAAAATATAGCAGACGAAGGAGAAAGGTAGAGATTGACGGGGCTGTTCTAGATGATGTGTCAGGAAGCCCTCTCTGGGAGGGAGGCATTGGACAAAGTGGCGAGTGGAGTCAGTGATATCTAGAACTAGGAAGACTTGATTGACATTCTGAGACTTTTTTTTTTTTTTTTTAAAGATTTTATTTATTTATTTGAGAGAGAGAGAATAGAGAGAGCACATGAGAGGGGGGAGGGTCAGAGGGAGAAGCAGACTCCCTGCCGAGCAGGGAGCCCGATGTGGGACTCGATCCAGGTACTCCAGGATCATGACCTGAGCCGAAGGCAGTCGCTTAACCAACTGAGCCACCCAGGCGCCCTGACATTCTGAGACTTTAACCAAGGTCTGTTTCCACTCCATGTCCCTTACATAGTCTCCTGCCCCCTCCTGCTGCCTGCCTACCCCTCCCCGGTCCTCCCTCCAGTTCAGGAGCTGCTTCCAGAAAAGGTTGCCAGGGCAGAACCCAAAGACAAGGAAAGCAATACTTTCAAAGATTTCAAAATGGGTTTTAAAACTCACGGCAAAGTGTTTGCTTTGTCAGAGCCAGGTTTTGCGGACAACAGAGGCCTTAAGACCTCAGGGTTTGACGTTTATGCCATAAACGGTCAGTGTGGAAGGACAGGTAAGCAGTAGATCACCCGGGTTCCAGATGAACATTCCATGGGTTGTGTGGGAAGGTAGGCAGGGGCTGGGAAGGGTTAGAGTATGTCCTCTGCAGTCCACGACAATGATGCACTGCAGGTATTTCTAGCTACACTTCTGGGTAGTATTGAGAAAGGAAATCTCCTGCTGAAGGCGACGTAGCTAGTACATTGAGTAGGTGAGACTCAGGGGCTGTCCTCTTTGCCCTAAATCTCTGAGCCCAGATTCCAGTACCTTAACTTCTTCACTGGTATCCATAAGGTGCTTTGTTCCCAACCTTGACTCCTGAGGACACGATGCATCCCCAGTACCCTAAGAGAAACATCAGGATTGATTTGAGTCAACGGAATCTGGCAAACAGGGAGGATGGACTGGCATCATTTGTTAGCTCATCCTCTTGTAAATGCTTCGGAGACATCTCTTTTGGGCTGGTTAATTTTAAAAAACCAAGGCACTTCAAGATGTCCATCGACAGATGAATGGATAAAGAAGATGTGGTATATATATACAATGGAATATTATGCAGCCATCAAAAGGAATGAGATCTTGCCATTTGCAACGACGTGGATAGAACTGTAGGATGTTATGCTGAGCAAAATAAGTCAATCAGAGAAAGACATGTATCATATGACCGCACTGATATGAGGAATTCTTAATCTCAGGAAACAAACTGAGGGTTGCTGGAGTGCGGGGTGGGGTGGGAGGGATGGGGTGACTGGGTGATAGACACTGGGGAGGGTATGTGCTATGGTGAGCGCTGTGAATTGTGCAAGACTGTTGAATCACAGATCTGTACCTCTGAAACAAATAATGCAATATATGTTAAGAAAAAAAAGAAGAAGAAGATAGCAGGAGGGGCAGAATGAAGGGGGGGAAATTGGAGGGGGACACGAACCATGAGAGACGATGGACTCTGAAAAACAAACTGAGGGTTCTGGAGGGGAGGGGGTTGGGGATGGGTTAGCCTGGTGATGGGTATTAAAGAGGGCACGTTCGGCATGGAGCACTGGGTGTTATGCACAAACAATGAATCATGGAACACTACATCAAAAACTAATGATGTAATGTATGGTGATTAACAAAACAATACAAAAATTAAAAAACAAAACAAAACAAGGCACTCATTGAATAAGAAGTAACCTGAATATTTCCAATTTGGCATGTTCCTCCCTGCACTAGCCCAGGAACCTCAAAGCATGGTGGCCGAGCCCCCAGGGCACCCCTTCTTGATCCCTTTAATGGCTCTGCATCTCTCACTCTCTCCTTGGGTTCGAGGAGAGCTTTGCCCGGAGCAGGCTGAGCCAGCCCCAGGGTGAGTGCTAGAGAACCAGCCTCGTGGTCAGGGCAGTGCAAGACTCTGCTTCCCGGGCAAGTTTCTAATATGAGCAGCCGACGAAGGCTGGGGAAAGGCTGCAGCTGCCCTGACTAATAAGGATCGAATCCCAGCGTGGCCGTCAAAACAGGTGGAAAAGCTGCAACCCCCGTTAAGCCAGAATTCGGGCAAATATACTCGACGCAGAAAAACTGCATGTGCGCCCTGGTAGAAATTATACTTTTATAGTTATTTTTACATCCAAACATTACTCTTTGAGTGCCGTCATATTTTATGAAAACTTTTATTAACATTTCAAAATGACCTTACCCTCATGGTGAGGCTATCAGTCCCGGGAGCCATAACCTATTTAAAACATTTTCGTCTTTACAAACACAATAAAGTAAGCTGTCTTCAACACAGATTTGTAGATCTCATTAGAGATACTTTTTAAAAAGGTAGTGCGTCTCTGGGGAACGTAATGACAGGTTGTAATCTTTGCATGCAAAGTTTTCAAACATGAACACTTTGTGCAAATAGCTTGTTTCGGCTTTGTGGGCACGGGTGCGGCCAGATCCGCTTTGTAACTGCTCCGGTTGGTATTCAGCGGGGATGGCAAGGACTCCGGCTGCCCAGGCAGGGCAAGGAGCGTTGGGTGCCGTGACGCTGGTGGTCCCCACAGGGTAGAGCCTCCGACTTGGCTTGGCCGTCTGAGGTGAGGAGAGGGGCCGGGGACCCCAGGGGTGCCGGGGAGCTCGCGCAGAGACCAAAGACAAACAAGGCCTCTCCTTTGATTAAAGCCTGCTTGGTCTTCTCGGTTGTAAATGAGGCTTCCCCCTTGGGTAGTGACTGGCTTAGGTGACAGTCGAGGGGGTAATTTTTCAGAAATGCTGCCTCCAGCAGGCCAGTGTTCTAGAGGCTGCCCTGCTTAAATGGTCTTTTTATGCAGCAAGATAATAGCAGCTTGCACACTGCTAAATCAGGCCTATTTTCTGAGGAATGGTTGCATTCAGGGCACTTCTAATTTGTCAGAAGAAATGCAGACCATCTCTCCAGGAGTCTGCTGAAGAGGACATCATTTCTCTGTGAGCTCTGCCTTGGGTCAATGTGCGGCTCGCCTAGCATGCCATCCCCTGTTGCTTCTACCTCCCAGGGACACGCTGATTTATTAGGATTAAACAAGCCATGTCCTCCTCCTGACTCAATCCACAGGATGAACATTCCTACTTTTCCCCCTGCTCTCTTGCCCCCTTCCCTCTGGAGCCACAAGACAAGGGAAGGGTCATTTTTACAAATGCCCCCCATGTCTTGTGGGAAACGGTGCCAAGGAAGTGTCACTCTGCCGGGGCCCATGCTCGGGGCCTAGAGGCACAGCTGGTCTGTAAGGAGGGCCAGGCCACCAGGCAGCGGGCTCTGGGAGTGGCTGTACGTCTGTTTTTCTAACCGTGAGATGACAGGGAGACCACAGGGCTTCGCAGGCTGGAGAGATGAAGCCAGAGCCGCTGGTAATTGAATACAATTATTTTCCCCAGTGTCCGACTGGGGAGCAGATCCCAAGGGAATCACATTGCCGATGCCCCCGAATGCTTATCTTGTAACCACTTTAATTGCATTTCCATTTGCACCCCCGCCCCCCATGAAACTGGCTTCATAAAGCACCGCTCTGGCTTGGCATCCATTGTAAAGTATTTTGTTGGGCATGCATTTATTATATTGTTATTATTGTCATTCTACAAGTAATGTCGATGTGGTCTGATTCCCGTCTGGGCACCCCTCTCCATCATCTTGCCTCCTTGTGATGGCCTCGAGCTCCTAGACAACCCCTTCAGCCGCAGAGCACGAGGGGGTCACGGCATAGACCCCCTGCCGACCGCATGGGTGGGACCCTGCTCTGTCTCACCCAAATGATTTAATTCTGCTGTGGGATCACAGTGGAACCCCCTCACGGGATGGTGGTGAGGATTCAATGAGCTGACACACGTCCGACCCCGACGATGGTGCTTGGCAGATGGTAAACTCTCTAGAAGCAGAAGCTCTATTACTGTTGTGGTTTCCCGGGTGCTTTCTGAACCCATCGAATTTTCTGTCCCAGCGGCCCTGCCTTGCTCTTCTGCCTATAGCAGGCTTCCCTCTGCTGAAACCCTGGGATCTTTATCCATCACCTGGGCTATTTTACAGCAGTCCCTGTTCACGAAGCCCCCAACCACAGGAGCAGGTCAGGCGAGGACCGTGGAGGTGGGACTTGGGGTTGGAGAAGTCTCTGCCTCCTCAGCATCTGAATGCATGCCTTGTTCCATCAAGCCTGCTCTCCATTCTGCCCAGGGGTACTGAGCTGCTGGCCTTTGCCCTCAAGGCAGATTAGGGTCTGCAGTCTCTGTCCCAGGCCCTGGTGCACTGAGCAGCCCAGCACCCTGAGGGCGAGGCCTTCCAGTCTGCAGACTGCCGTGTTCTGAGACTCACATCTTCCTTGATCTCTCCATTTGAATGATGCTGCTTTACCTCTTCTCGAGTCTGTGTCCAACTTCGCTGTCTTCCCAGTTCATCCATCTACACATCATTGGCTTAACCAACCTACGAGTCAATTTTGAGGGCCTACTGTGAATATAAAGATTCGGGAGGCACTACCTGCCAGCTTCCCATTATTTTAGGTGGAGGCTGGCAAAGAACAGGGACTTGTTCACTTAAATCTCTCTTCCTGTGCCTTTCTTCATTTTGGCTAAATAATGAGTTTGGCTGAGGCTTCAGTCTTGTTAGGAAAGTTTCGTCCAGTTAAAGAACAAGGGCATGTGGCCCAATGCCTAGGTTAAGTCAATGAAAAAGAATATTGGAAAATGATCCCCCACCCCCCTTTTTATTTGCCTAACAGTGTTTCCGGTGGAGAAGCTGTATTGAAAGTTTTGGACTTGGTTTTGTGATCCAGCAGCTGGAACTGTTGCCCTCCTCAACCCAGGCTCATTTTCAGCTCCTGCAGCCTGGACACTGCTTCAGCATATCTGCCCCAGTGCTGCCCAGACGTAGGGTGGTCAGGACGGCTCTGTCATGGGCTTGGAGACAAAGATCGGTCCTTGTTCCCAGCTGTGTGAGCGCAGAAGCCGTGTTGATGGCAGAGAAGGCAAGAGGCTGTCATCGCTCACATCAGAAAGACCAGAGGCACCTTTCTTGGGAAGAGAACTGACAAACGGTCCCCCGGTAAGGGAGGGGCATCCTTGGGAAGCCAAAGGATGCAAGGCGCAAGCTTGCATTGATCACAACCCTTACGACGTTCCCAGAATTGTGCTGTCTAGGAAACCATTTAAACTGGTGAGCAGAGAATACAGCATTTGACAATGGTTGTTTTGTTTTAAGACACACGCATTAAAAATACATCTGAAATCCAGGGCACAAGGAATCCAAATAATGTTATTAAATTTCTTGTTGAAGAAGGTCCCTTGGGACAGCTGGCTCTGCTTTTTTTAAAAAAACAAAACAAAAAAACAAAACTTGCAGAACTCAACTTGTTGCATGAACAAAGCATCTTCATTTCTTTCTGCTTCTCTCTCTCTCTTTTTTTTTTTTTTTTTTTTTTGCATTTTTTACTTTCCTATTTCTCCTGAGGAGACAAACAAATCTCCGAGGGACTATTAAGCTGCAAATACACCGGAGCCAAAAATAGATGATGCAGCCTTATAAACATTTTGCATATTTTGGTGTAATTTGTTGAAAATAGTACAAAATATGCTCACAGTTGGCATCTAGAATGCAAATATTAGGAATCCGGTCCCCTGATACATTATGGTTTTTCAGCAGTATGGTGCAGGCTCGTCCAATAGCTATTGTGTGGCTTTGTAGTTTGTTGGAGGGTGAATAATATCAGCGACGACTTGTTCATACAGTCTATGAGCAAGATACATGTTGCCAAGTGATATTAGCTGTTCTAGAAGTTCCAAGGGACAAAAGCCGAGGGTGGAACTCAGGGAAAACCAGATACATATATTTGTAACATCACTGATGCTGTTTGTTTTTCTGAGCTATTTCTTTAGAATAAAACCCAGGGTGGGGATCCAAGGGTGCAGGGGGCTGGCGGACACATGGCCCTCTCCTTCCGTGTTCCAGAACATGGGGGTTAAGTGGCGGGGCTTTCAGGAAGGAAACCTGCAGTTCGTGTGTGAGCTGGTGGAAACCTCTCCCTGCCCAGGGCTTAAATGAGGCTGACTGGTTTTACGGCTCCCGGTAAATTCGTCTTCCTTCTCCTCTGACAGGTGAGAGGGCCGTCCCGCTTTGCATGGGGCCTCCCACTGCACACCTGGCACCCCACCTCACAGGTGAACCTTTCCGCTCCTAAGTGATGACTGGTAAGAAAAACAAGATGTCTTTCTTGGTTATAAATTTAACTCTTCTATGATTAGTCTGGGCAATTAGGACACCCCTGGGGTTGAGTCTATGGCTGAGGCACAAGCTGGAAGTCTGATTAGCTCAGGTCTCTTGATGCTGTTCCTGGTAGTAAATGCCTGGCACATATAGTATTGATTTTCATTTAGATATCTTAATGTTTCCAGACAATCCCGGCAGATGTGGGCTGAACTCAGATCTGCGGGAGCGCCGGTCTGCAATCTGCAAACATTTTTCTTGCCACTTTGTTTCATTTTTCCTAAACTTAACTGATTTGGAATCGGGAGATATAAATGAAAAATGCCGAGTTGGCCTATCAATCACGGCATGCACAAACATGGCCACTGCCCTTTCCTAACATCCTATTACCACCGGGTAGTTGGCTAGTCAAACAGGAATAAAAATTACACTGCAAACATCATAAGTTAGGCTTGATTTGTTGAGCAAGTAGCCTGACAATTCGGTAAGAGTTATATACCTCAGCTTCGCTGAAAATCAGGCTTGTTATGGCTCTGGTACGTCTATAAAGATTGTTCATTTCATATAAAACAGCTACCTGCACTGAACGCCCTGGAAGGAAGAATGATGCTGGTTATAAATATAGAGGAAAATCTATTTGTCTGCCCCTTCATGCTGTTAGCGAGTCACACGGAGCGGCCCTTCCGTGTTTGTCGGCAGTAGGGGGAGTCTGTGCTAGCCTGGCCCGGACTGAAGTGTCTCATCTCTCTTTGTCATATGAGATAAAGCAGTGAAGTGTGACCGGTGCCACCACCTTGCTCTCTGCCCACCAGGGGGACGCTAATGATAGTGAAAAACTAGACGGCGGTGTATTGAAACCAAACGTGAGGGGAAGGCTGTCTGTTGGCCGGCCGGGCTGCATAACAGTTAACGTCAGAAAAGATAAATAGAAATTATTAGAATGGGTTTGGAAGGGATATTTTATAGGGCAGGGTTGTGTTCGTTTAAAGATACATTATTGGACTGTTATATCTGATTTCAAGCTGCTGGGTAATTAAAATGATTAACATCCCTTACTCATAGGGTTCAATTCATTAAAGTTTTAAGCACCCATTGTGCTCAGAACGGAAGGATAGAACATCCGTGTTGACTCATGCCAGAGATCCCTCAGGCTGGCCCCATGTTTATTTTCCTGGATCTCTCAAGCCACTGGGTCCATTTCTCGGCTTTGGGAGCAGCTCGGGGAGAAAGAATCGGCCGTGAAGGCTCACCCCTCGGGCTCTTGCTCAGAGAGGAGGAAGGGAGAGAAACCAGAGAAGCTGGAAAATCCTGCTAAGGATGCTCTTCTCCCGGGTACCAGCTCTTTCCAGCTGCTGGTGTCGGGAAACAGTGCCTTTGGGGGTTCAGCAGCGGAGCCCCAAACGCACATCTAGACCTCAGGGCCATAGTGTCAGCAGAGGGGCTGAGCAGGGCGGCTGCATGGGGCAAACGTCGTGTAATACGCAGCAGACGCAACTGTCAATTCAGATGCACCAAAAATACTGTTTCTGGTGTTCTATTTCTTATTTTTGCATTTATAAAGTATTCAGCAGTGTGCTGGTGGAAAAATGAGACCACTCAAGCGACGGCAGAATAAAAATTATCTTGTCTTTAGGGCCCACACATTTTTTGCCACTTTGCTCCCCAGTGTTCGGGGAGAGAGAATGACATAACCCTCATTACTAGTCTCCGATGTAAACCTTAACCAGCAGTGGTAGTGATTTACAGACCGCTTGAGACACAAACTTATTTTTTAAGGCAAAGATATGGCTTGGAATTTATCACCTTTTGGCAGATTCTGGGGGAAGTCAATACCAGCGCCGCCCAGCTGTGTGACCTTGAACAAGACAGTTAACCTCTCTGAGCCTCAGTGTCTTTATCTGTAAGATGGAGATAAATATATCTTCTTTATAGGATTGTAAGGATTAGAGAGTGTTATAAGTAAGTGCCTAGTATAATGCTTGGCCTGGAACAGGTGCTTAATGCATGATAACTAATATTCTTAGCATCTGCTATGATGTGAATAACAGTATTATTATTTTATGCATGTCTGAATGTTGTGGATACTGAGAACCACAAGGAGATACAAAACGGAGCCAGGCACTCCTAGCCAGGGGCCTCAGGAGTGTGGCCCCCATACGGTGAGCTGTCATTTTCTTAGCTGGTTAAGAGTTCTCCAGCCGTCTCTTTGCCTGGATCATTTGTTGACTTGGAAACTTCTGGAGAAACTAGATACAGTCTATACTTCACTTAATAGATGTCAAAAAGCACACAAGTGTATCTGAGAGAGAGACAAAGAGACACAGAGAGACAGTGAGAGACAGAGTGATATCATAAATATTGCTGCAGAAATGGATTTGAGGTCACTGTGCAGGGACACTGGCCGAGAGAGGGATACCAGGGAGGAGGAAGTGGGTCCTCCCCTTGCATTGGGGTCCCAGGCACAGTCTCCATGACTCTCCCATTACTCTGCACTCCCTAGAGTGGGGACTGGAGGCCAATGTCAGCCCACCCACAACCAAATATTCCCTGCCTTTTTCCCTGCATGGCAGCCCCAAGTAAAGAGGTCTCCACCAGCTTGGCAGAAAGATGCCACACTAATGATGCGTCCACCTTGTTTTCAGGTAAGATGGCCATACACCAGGGACTGGCCCAGGTCAGTCACGGTTATTGCTTGTTCCCTTGGTGTAATAACACCTCTTTTAATCTGCAAAGTGGCTCAATTGGTGTGATCAATTATATAATCACTCTAGGCCAGCAGGGTGTTTAGGGCAGGAAGCATTTGAGATGTTGTCCCAACGTACTTGGAAGGCCTACTAAAACTACAGACCCAGAGTAATGGAATCAAGGAGTCTGTCACAAGGTCATCTGTGTGAAGGGAAGGACATGATCAGAAGTTGCTCAAAGGGCAGCAACTATGATGCATTTGCATATGAGTGTGGAATCATGTTCATCATAAGGGAAAAAAGAATGTTACACAAAATGTCAAAGGTGTTTATGACAAGAGTTTACTTTTGGAGAAAAGCTCATTTTAATTCTTGAGACCAAATTATTGGTAAAGTTTTTAAAAAAATCAAGGCTCCCATCCATTTCATGACTTGTTACTCTAGTGGTTCTGCTCAGAAATTCTTCAGAGTAGGCTTTGGTGAATGTTGGATCAAAGTCTATTGTTATTGTATCAGAATAACTGTCTTCATTTGGACTTGGCAGGAGTCTAAAAGAATATCAGAAATCAAGAAGAAGGGAACATAAGTAAAATGATTTTCTTTCACTCTTTGGAGGCTTGATTTTTTTGTTTGTTGGTTTTGTTTTTCGTTTTGGGAAAAATACGGTTGTCCCATATTGATGTCGTTCTAATCAAAATCACAAAGTCTCACATGTTGTGCTTCTAAAATTAGGTTTCCAAATCGGGACACAGTTGGGCCAAGACTGCATGGGTGGTTGGCCACGGGGAGGTTTGTTACCAGCAGAATGAGGAATAATTTCCCACGATGTGTTATTTCTACCTCTCTTTAGACGCTTTTTTCCACTCTCTATTAGAATGACTTGTGGGTTGCAAGGTCTTTTCCTGTTTTGTGGTATCTGCCCTGGTTCCCTGAGGATCAGGGGGTGTGAACTGGTGTCCCCCAGGTCAGTTTCAATCATAAAACACATTTGATTGTCCACCACACACACACACACACACACACACACACACAGAGGCACGCATACCCACACGTGCATATACACATTTAAATGGAATGAGCTGCCTGCATTTAAAAAAAGACTTCAGATCAAGCTAGAAATCTGTCTTTTTAGGAAAAGAAGAAGAAAGGAAGAGGAGGAGATAGAAGAGCTGGACCTGCGTTTCTGCAGAGTAGCAATAAGATACCACAGCAGGAACTGCCTTCTTTAAAGAGGAATGTGCTCTCCCTTCAGCCACGGCCCCACCTCTTCTTCCTTATACTAGGGCAACTGCTTTTGTTTTTTTTTTTTTCCCTGCCAGGCCCCTATAGGCTCATGGGCTTAAAACCCTTTCTATACATAGTAGGTGCTTAATGAATCTTAACAAATGAATGAGCACATGAATCTATAAATGAATGCAAGAACAGCCGGAGTCCCTTGCTCGGTGCTGGTGTTCCCTAGTGTTAGGTAAGGATGCTGGAGTCCCAACACTCAGCATCACTACTCTCAGGAGCTAGTGGGCAAGTGAAGACACACATGATTACCATAAACAATGGGAGTGGTAACGTCTGCAGTTGATGTCTTCGTTTGCCCATCCACGTGCATTCTTCCCCTTTCATCCTATTCTCAGCCTCAGGAGGCTGGCGTGTATGCTTTATATCAAGGGGTCTTGTGTCATCTGGATTCTGGCTGGGGTCTGATGAAGGGGAGCCCTGGCCGGAGACTGGAGGGGAGGGCTGGCAGGGAAACTGAGGTCAAAGTATTTAGACTGCTGGGTCCCTCCTTCTGTGGATGCTCCCTTGACTGAAGATCTTAGCCATTCTCAATACGGTGCAGGAGGCTCTCTTTCCAGGCACAGGAACCTCCCCTCCTCCCATTCCTTTAGGTCTAGACACTGGTTCTTTTTTTTTTTTTTTTAAAGATTTTGTTTATTTATTTGACAGAGAGAGACATAGCGAGAGAGGGAACACAAGCAGGGGGAGTAAGAGAGGGAGAAGCAGACTTCCCCGCAGAGCAGGGAGCCTGATGTGGGGCTCGATCCCAGGACCCTGAGATCATGACCTGAGCCGAAGGCAGACGCTTAATGACTGAGCCACCCAGGCGCCCCTAGACACTGGTTCTTACACCGTCTCTTGAGGTTGCTCTACAGCCACTTTCTATTTTATGACTTGCCTCTCTGTAAATAAGCCTTCCTTGGAGCATCTTCAGTGGAGTGTGCCAACTGCTCTCTGATGGGACCCTGACTGAGAGAAGGTCACAAGGGAGGTGGAGAGGTAAAATGCCCATGGACCATCTGAGGAAGGAGAGGGGATGGAATGAGAGAAAGAACATTCCACTTGGAGGAGGCAGTATGGTGCCGAGACATGGGGCCAGGGCAAGGAGAGCGGAGACATGGAGTTTTCTCCAAGAATAAAGAGAATAAACAAAGTGATGGGGATTATGATTGGAAAGTCAGGCTGGGCTTGCTCTTGGAGGGACTGGTTTCTAAGTTAAGGACGTTGTTCACTACGAGTTGGGGAGGCCTAGAGGGTTTTTGATCAGGGAGATGAAATGACTGGAGCTCACATTTTTGATAGAGAATATGAGAAACAAAAATCTCTAAATGTGAATTTGGCATGAGGTTTTCCATGGAAATAGCCAAAAGGATGTAAATATAGGGGAAAATCTGTGTTCATACTGGAAACCAGGGAAGGCAGCCAGCCATATCATAACATTCTGAGAAAATTTCTGTGAAATATACAGCCAAGAGCACCAGTCCAAGGGGAGGGCCTGTCCACAGCTGGCTGCATGCAAATGAGCAGCTTACCTGGAAGGAGTTTAGGAAGATTCCATAGGGGATCCTGTAACAGAAAAGGTGCCATGGGGCTGAGAGGCAGGAAGTTTGGGGCCAATCTGGGTTCCCAGCAGTGAAGAGAACAAGACAAGAAGCTCGGACTTGGATACTGGTCTGACCACTTATCCATGGGGTTGGGTAAGTTATGTATCTAACTTGGTGTCTTAGTTTCATCATCCCTAAAATGGAGTTAGTCATCATCCCAACCTAAGAGGTTTGATATGAAGATTGAGGGATGTGATCCTTGCAGAGCTTGTAGAACAGAGGTTGCCCCAGGGCAAGAACTCAACAAATGCTGGGTGGGGTTGACCATATCTGTGTTCTGAAAGTGCGCCAGGACCAAGAATCCCATCTTAGGCTTTACTTCCAAATCCATGAGTGAAAAGTCAGTTTCTTATGAAAGGATCAGCAGGGGAGAATGTTTGAGAGGACAGTCAGGAAACAAAATCAGGAGATAAAGTCCAGGAGATTCAAATCACATATGATAGGAATTCCAGAAGGAAGTCGCATAGAGACAAAGAAAGGAAACAGTCTTTGAGTTCAATAAAAGCTTAAGCTTTTAGATGAAAGCATCCACTGAGTACCAGTCATAATTAATGAGTAGAGTCCCGTGGAGATAGCACCTTATGACATTTTTGAATTTCAAAGGTAGACAAAATAGGTTAAGAAGTAGTAGGAAGTAAGGAAGAGGAAATCAAGCTGCTATCCGAAATTTCCCCTGCCAAACAAAATGACAGGAATGTGACAGAGAATGTTTACAGAGATTTGGAGAAAGATGATTATGCCTTGGTCATGACACACGAGTGGGCGAGCAGACAAATCCCAACCCATGCAACAACCATTCTCATGGAAAGGGGCTATTTCTAGATTGGAAGTAATTAAAAAAAATAACCATTGGAATTGCATCTAGTTGGGACAAGTGAAGGGCAACTGGGGAAATTTGAGTACAGTCTGGACACTAGGTGACATTACATTACATTGTAATACATACATGACATTAATGCTATGACAAGGTGGACATTTATTTATGGAGTAAAAGCATGTTACAAAGCAGTGTACACAGTATGATTTTACTTTAGCAAACAGACATATACCCATATGTGTATAGGAAAAGATCCAGGAGGGTGTAGTCTAGGGTGTTCACAGTAGGAAAATGAAGATTTTTTCTTACTTTTACTCACCCGAATTTTCTTATTTTCTAGTGTATGTATGCTGCCTTAGCAATAATAAAAGGTTATTTTGAATTGAAAACACAATTTTGCATTCTCTCAACCTATCATTGCTGAGACAACTTTGCAGATTTAGAAATATAGAAATAACTTAGGAAGTATACCACCCATGTGCCCTTCATTAAAAAAATACTCAAAGAATTGCTCCAGCTGAAAGAAGGGCGTATAAATAACAAGGAACTCAAGAAACAGGAAGAAGTAGTGTAAAAGAAACGGCATAAAGCACTGAAACGGAAACATTTATTCATATTAGTTGCTTAAAATGTGGCTACAGAGTTTATGGCAAAGGCAAAAATAAGATTTTTAATGGAAATATTTAAATCCCCTATTATAGCAACTGAAATTGGGAGATTAGAGACGATGCAGGAAGAAAGAGGACAACAGAATTTATCTTTTTACACAAGGGATAGAAATAGATATATCATTTTCAATATTGGTAGAGAAAAATCAACTCAAACGTGTTTTCTCAATATTTCAGCCCAATCAAGTGGGTATAAAAATAAGATATTTAAATTCCATATCACTAATTATTTAAAAAAGAACAAACAAAGCTAGGTCCTCAAACAAAAGATAAAAAACAAAACACAAACAATAATCAGGAAACAGTTAAATAAGATGACGGGAAAAAAGATCAATATTAGACATGACAAAAGCCATGAACTGGTTATTCTTTCTAGAAGAATCTCTCAGAAGATGTTTCCCAATCAAATGAGAAGCAAATCAAAATCTGTGAGCCAGAAATAGAGAATATAAGCTATAAAAATCTGGAATAAGAATTGAGATCCAGTGAAATATTTAAATAAGTCTATATAATTGTAGTAAATGTAGCTATAAAACAAAAGGCAAAAAAATGTTCAAAACATAAAAACTTGCTAAAAACTGCAACAATCGTTCGGGGCTAAGTATTCCTAATTGAATTAGTAAAATTAGAAAGAGTGTAGGGGAACGATATTAATATTCTCATTTTACAAAGAGGTAGTGACAATTATAAAAATAAAGGTGGGTAAGTTGTCTTTTCATTTCTTTTTTTGTTTGTTTGTTTGACTTATTATTTAAGTGCTTACTTATTGAAGTATCACATATGTGCAGAAAATTTTTCTATGTTCAGCTTGGTAAATTTTTACAACCACCACCAAGATCAGTCTGAAGACCATGGCTAGACCCCAGTTACTGTCACACCCCCAAGGGTTATCACTCTCTGGACTTCTACTTCAGATAAATTGAATCATACCACATGCTTTCTTCCTACTGGCTTCTACTTCTCAGCATTACATTTCTGAGATTTACACAAGTGTGGTTGAGTAAGTGTAGGTTGCCCCCTTTTTTTTAGTGGGTAGCATTTTATTGTGTGAATGCATCGCAATCTACTTATTGATTGTACTGTTGATGGCATTTGAGGAGTTTCCAGTTTTTGACTAATATGAATGGCACTGCCGTATATATTCCAATACGTGGCTTTTGTTAAAAAGATGTATGCGTTTTAGTTGAGTCTGTATTTAGGAGTGGAATTACGGGGTCAAAGAAAAACACACATGTGCAGGTTTATTAGCTACTGCCAAGCTGTTTTCCAAACTACCAGTTTACACCACCAAGAGAAGTGCATGAGAGTTTCTGTTGTTCTATATCCTTTGGTATTTTCCAACTTTTTCATTTTAGCCATTCCAATGGCTAGTGCATTGAATAGCACTTCTAACTTACATTTCACAGATGACTAGGGAGATCCCTTTTCATATGGTTAGTGGCCATTTTGAGATCCTCTTTTATGAAGTATCTGTCTGTTCCTGTCTTTGAAATATTTTTCTTTTTATTTATTTATTTATTTTTAAAATTTTATTATGTTATATTAATCACCATACATTACATCATTAGTTTTTGATGTAGTGTTCCATGATTCATTGTTTGCGTATAACACCCAGTGCTCCATTCAGTACGTGCCCTCTTTAATACCCATCACGAGGCTAGCCCATCCCCCCACCCCTCCCCTCTAGAACCCTCAATTTGTTTCTCAGGGTCCATAGTCTCTCATGGTTCGTCTCCCCCTCCGATTTTCCCCCCTTCATTTTTCCCTTCCTGCTATCTTCTTCTTCTTTTTTTTTTTAACATATGATGTATTATTTGTTTCAGAGGTACAGGTCTGTGATTCAACAGTCTTACATAATTCACAGCGCTTACCAGAGCACATACCCTCCCCAGTGTCTATCACCCAGCCACCCCATCCCTCCCACCCCACCCCCCACTCCAGCAACCCTCAGTTTGTTTCCTGAGATTAAGAATTCCTCATATCAGTGAGGTCATATGATACATGTCTTTCTCTGATTGACTTATTTCGCTCAGCATAATACCCTCTAGTTCCATCCACGTCGTTGCAAATGGCAAGATTTCATTCCTTTTGATGGCTGCATAATATTCCATTGTATATATATACCACATCTTCTTTATCCATTCATCTGTCGATGGACATCTTGGCTCTTTCCATAGTTTGGCTATTGTGGACATTGCTTCTATAAACATTGGGGTGCACGTACCCCTTCGGATCCCTATATTTGTATCTTTGGGGTAAATACCCAGTAGTGCAATTGCTGGGTCGTATGGTAGCTCTATTTTCAACTTTTTGAAGAACCTCCATACTGTTTTCCAGAGTGGTTGCACCAACTTGCATTCCCACCAACAGTGTAGGAGGGTTCCCCTTTCAGTGGAGCAGACTTCTAAAAGTTCTGATTTTGTGCTCCATGGCTCTATCACTTGCCAGAAGCAGCCGACGGAGGCCCCTCCCCCGCCATCTATCCTCCCGAATATCGCCTCGGATTCACTTCTCCGCACGTCCTACCTTCCAGAAAGTGGTCGCTTTTCGGTTCAGAGAGTTGTTGCTATTCTTTTCTTCAATCTCCTGTTGAGATCGTAGGTGTTCAGAATGGTTTGATCCCTATCCAGCTGAATTCCTGGGACCAGACGAAATCCAGGTCTCCTACTCCTCCGCCATCTTGCTCTGCCCCTGAAACATTTTTCTTTTTAAAAAAACTTGTTCCTATTAATTTGTAGGCGTTATATGTATATGTTTCAATAAGAGACCTTTGCTGGAGATGGTGTGTGTTTTCTACCATGCTGTGGTTGGCCTTTTTACTGTTTTTTTGTGTGTGTGTGGTTTAAGAATCTTTGTGTACTCCCCATGTCTACAAGATGCTGCAGTACATCTGGAACTGATTTTTGTGTATGGTGTGAGATAAGGGGTCAAGATGTATTTTTTTCTCTTATGGATATTCAGTTGACCTGGCATTATTTATTGGAAAGACTGCACTATGGAGTCGACTTTTTATAAATTAGGTGACAGAACATTGTGTGGTTTTTAGACTCTTTATTCCGCTGAGTTTTTTGGTCTATCCTTGCACTAATATCACATAGTCTTATTTATTACAGCTTTATAATAAGTCTTTATACCTGGCAGTGTGAGTCCTTCAGCTTTCTTTTTCTTTACAATTGTCTTGGCTATTTGAATTTTCACAAAAATTTAAGAATCAGCTTGTAAATTCACACACACACACACACACACACACACACACACACACACACAACCATGCCTGGATTTTGATTGGGATTACAGAACATTTTTTAGAGCAATTTGGGAAGATTTGATTTTACAAATCGTCTTCCATTTATTTAGATTTTTTTTTAGTTTCTCTTAATAATATTTTGTAGTTTTCGATGTAAAAGTCTTACACATTTTCTTATTTTCCCTTAGATTCGTTTCTAGGTATTTGTTGCTCTTTGATCCTAATATAAATGTTAATGATTTTTAAAATTTTATTTTCTGCATGTTTGTTGCTGGTATATAGAAATAAAATTGATTTTTGCATATTTTCTGTTATCCAGCACCTTTTGCTAAGTTCTTTGGTAATTCTAATTGTCTATATATTCTTTTGGACTTTCTTTGTACACAATCCTGTCATCAGAAAACATTAGTATTTTTTCCTTTCTAATCCGGATGTCTTCTCTTTACTTTTCGTGCTTTATTGCCCTGGCTAGGACCTCCAGTAAAATGTTAAATAGAAGGGATGAAATTGTACATCCTTCTCTCATTTCTATTTCAAGGGGAAAAGTTTTCAGCATGTTTTTATTTATATTACCTTATCTTTTACTTTTTCCAGCTTTATTGAGCTATAATTGACATATAATATATGCAAGCTTAAGATATACAATGTGATGATTTGGTACACATATATATTGCAAAATGATTACTGCAATAAGATTAGTTAATACATCCATTCCTTCTCATAATTATCATTTTCTTTTTGTGGTGATAATATTTAAGATCTACTCTCTTAACAACATTCAAGTATACAAAACAGTATTGTTAATTATAGTCAGCATGCTGTACCTTAGATCCCCAGAACATACTCATTTTCTAACTGGAAGTTTATACCCATTGACCTATATAGCCCACCCCGACCCCTGACAACCACCATTCTATTCTATTTCTATGAGTTCACGTTTCTTAGATTCTATAAGTGACAACATACAATATTTATCTTTCTCTGTCTGAATTATTTTACTTTGCATAATGCCCTCATGTTCTATCCATGTTGTTGCAAAAGGCAGAACTTCTTTCTTTTATATGGCTGCATTATATTTTATTGTGATATGTGTGTGTGTGTGTGTGTGTGTGTGTGTCTATGTCCATATATTTCTTATTTTATTTTTCCTTTCATCCCTCCAAGGACACTCAGATTCTTCCCATGTCTTGGCTATTGTGAACAATACTGCAATGAATGTGAGGGTGTGGATATCTCCTCATGGTAGTGATTTCATTTCCTTCAGATATATACCTAGAAAGGGGATTGTTGGATCATATGGTAGTTCTGTTTTTAATTCTTTGAGGAGCCTCCAAACTATTTTCCATAGTGGCCATACCAAGTTGCAGGCCCCCCATAGTATATAAGAGTTCCCTTTTCTCCACAGTCTCAGCACAACTTACTGTCTTTTGTCTTTTTGACAATAGCCATTCTAGTGGGTGTCAAGTGTTATCTCATAGTGGTTCTAATTTGCATTTCCCTGGTGATTAGTGATGTTGAGCATCTTTTCACATACCCATTGGCCATTTATATGTCTTCTGTGGAAAAATGTCTATCAGGTGTGCCCACTTTTAAACTGGATTTTTCTTTTTTCTTTTTTTTTTTTTGTTATTGAGTTGATTTTCTTATTTTGTATATTAACCTGTTACCTGGGCTCTCAATTGTGTTCTATGGTTATGTGTCTGTTTTTATGCCAGTACCAAGCAGTTTTGATTACCATAGCTTTGTAATAAAGTTTGAAATCAGGAATTGTGATGTCCCCAGCTTTGTCCTTTATCAGGATTGTTTTAACTATTTGGGGTCTTTTGTGGTTCCATACATACTTTAGGATTGTTTTCTCTATTTCTGTGAAAAAAGTCATTGGAATTTTAGGAGGGATTGCATTGAATCTATAGATAGTTTTTGACATTTGAACAATATTGTCTTCCAATCCATAAGCATATAATATCTTTCCATTTTTTGTTCTTTTTCCACTTCTTTCATCAGTGTCATAATTTTCAGTGTATAATTTTCTTTAACCTCCTTGGTTAAATTTATTTCTATATATTTTATTATTTTTGATGCTATTATAAATGGCATTTTTTTCTTTATTTTTTTTTCAGATAGTTTGTTGTTTGTGTATAGAAATTCAACTTATTTTTTTAATGTTGATTTTTTGTTTCCTGCAACTTTACTGAATTTGTTGATTAGTTCTAAGAGTTTTTTTTTGGTGAAGTCTTTAGGATTTTCTATATCTAAGGCTAAATCATCTGCAAATAGAGATAATTTTGCTTCTTCCTTTCTGATTTGAATGCCATTTATTTCTTTTTCTTGCCTAATTGCTCTAGCTAGAACTTCCATTACCATGTTGAACATGTGTGGTGAAAATGATCACCCTTGTTTTGTTCCTGGTCTTAGAAAATAAGCTTTCAGCCTTTCATCATTTATAAGCAGGTATTTCAATCAATATTCTTTATCAGTTTAAGGAAAATCTGGTTTTAGTTTGCTAAGAGTATTTTTTTAAAAAAATCATGAATAAATATTGAATCCTATCTTTCGTATTTTTCCCTCTTTTGATTCAAAGAGCTCATAGAATAAACAAAAAAGCAAACAGGTTGTATATAAATAGTTGGAGAAAATAAGATGCAAAAATTTTATAATGGCTTGAACCATGTTTGTTCTGTCCTGAATATCAGCTCTAATATACAGTATTTCCTCAACAAACATTTGTCAAATGAATGAATGAGACTCAACTCCTCAATGGTTCAAGAAATAAATGGAAATTCAGGCCTTTTACTGCTTAAGAGAAATGCTAAAGTAAATTTTCAAAGAAAGTATAAGAATAAAGGGATTTTTAAGGATATGTTAAGAATATATAAACCCAAAAAAAGCTGCATTGACTGTATTCGTATCAGAAAAAGTAAAATACAAGACAAAATAATTAAATAGAACATAATTATCTTACTTTGATAAAAAGTTCACTTTATTGTGAAGCTAGAGTAGTCATAAACTTTTATGTCCTAAATAACAACATCTAAGTATATATGTATATAGCAATTTTTAAAGTTGTTATTATAAAACCAAAATTGTAGTGAAAGATTTAAACAAACCATTCAGTCTTTAACAAATAAAAAAGCATATTAAATAAGGATATAGAAAAATTCACCTAAATTACATAAATTCATCTTTGTTAATATAAAATTAATCTTGATTTATTTGACAAATGTGCAGAACTTGTAAAAAATACACAAATGGTTATTGTGTCTTTAAAACAGTCATACGACAGTTAAGGACATCTCACCATAGTGACCTAATCCAGGGCTGTGGTGGAGGATTCCGTTAGCAGGAGTGGTTTTGATGGGCAAAAGACGAAATGTGAAGAGGACTTTTATTTTTGAAGAGAGTGGTATATAAGTGTTTACACTCTGTGCTTTCTAAGATCCTGTGGTGATGGTGGATAGAGGTACAAACAAACACATGAAAAACAAACAAACCCAAACCTCATATAAAAAGAAGAATCAGTGAAAAAGAGCAAGGAGCAGGTTTCAAATGCAGAAAAACAAACAATGAATGATTGAGAGTGGACAGCAGTAGGCTTGAGGATAACATAACTCGAGGATAGCACAGACCAGAAGATGCACCAACAGGGCAGCTTAGGAGGTGGGGGTTGGGTGCCCTTAGAGATTCCTGGCTCAGCACAGCCAGACAGGGTAGCTGGTCCAGGAGACGGTGAAGTAGTTGGAGTTCAGGGCACAGCATAAGGATCCTGGCTGAGGACATGATCCCTTTCCCACTTCCATATGCTTGAGTTGAGTTAGGTTGCTGGAATTTAATTCTAGAAGAAGGGGGATGGGGGCCTTTATACCAAACAAACAAATGAACAAACAAACAAATGTATGATCTGGGAAATGCTGTCTTCTGCCTTGAAAGAGAATGCCTGGAACTGACTAACCTCTTCTCATTTTGGTAGGTAGTAGGGTCTTCTTCTCTCCAGCACCCTCCTCATCTAATCCAAACTCTGCCACTCAAATTTCCCTGCCATTTCCTGCCTCTGAAAGAACTCTAGTTGGAAGTCAGCAGTGAGGCAAGTGGAAGTTGTGAGGAAACTCAACTATCCTTCTTATATATGAATAGACAATCAAGGGTCACCAAGTAGAGGGTGTGTGTGTGTGTGTGTGATGTGTAGCAGATAGAAGAGAAAAACCAAGATAAAAAGCAAGATGAAAATATATTCTAAAAGCACCTTCTGTGACATCTGAGATGTTACATTCAAAGAACAAGAATAGTAGTTGAGGGAAAAGGATCACTCAGAAAACAGGAAATGTCTCAGAGATTAAAAATGTGATTGCCAAAATAAAAGAAGCAATAAAAGGTCTGGAAAGAGGAGAAATTAAGAAGATAAGAGAAATACAGGATCAATCCCCAAAATGTCTAGTCCCTGTTATTGGGAGAACTAGTACCAGAGAACAGAGGATGTGGAGAGAGAAAACATGGCTAGGAAACAGCAGAAGAAACTTCCCCCAAAGGATAGGAGTATGTATATTGAAACAGTTTATTGAGTTTTTATAACAGTAATGAAAAAGACACTACAACTGGATTTATCACTGAGAAGTTCCAAGGCACTGGGAACATTGTACGTAGAACAGGACTTGGAACACTATAATGGTATGTTAATATCATTATCATAAAAAATTAAAGAAGAAAAAGTCACCCTATAGGAAAGAGAATCAGACTGTTATTTGGTTTTTCATAAGCAGCACTGGATTCTAGAAGGTAATGCTTTCAACATTCAGATTAGAAAAACCAATATGACCTGGAAATCCATACTCAGTTGAACCATCCCTTGAAAGTGGAGGTCAGTTTCAGGGCTTAAGAAAGCTTATCTGCTGGACACTTTTAGAAAATTAGTTTTATTGAAGTAAAATTTGCATATAACCAAAGTTTCCATATTTAATCTTATAACTCAATGAGTTTGATATATGCATGATCACGATGCTGAGTATTTCTGTCACTCCAGAAAGCTCTCTCCTGTCCCTTTCCAGTCATTATGCTTCCCTCCACTCCTTTTCTTTTCTAGAATTTCACAGATGTAGAATCATACAACATGTGGTCTTTTGTGGCTTCTTTCCTTACATATAATACTTTTGAGATTCATCCATATTGTTTAGTGTATAAGTCACTCATTCCTTTTGATTTCTGTGTAGTATTTCACTGTATGAACACAGCTTATTGTGTTTACTCACCAGATGAGGGATATGTGGATTGTTTCCAGGGTTTGGATATTAAGAATACAGCTTCTTTAAACATTTGTGTTCTAGTCTTTGTGCATGAATGTCTTCATTTCTCTTCAGTAGATACCTAGGAGTAGTACCGTTGCATCACACAGTAAGTGTATGTTTAACTTTATAAGATACTGCCAGACTAGTTTCCAAAGTGGCTGTGCCATTTTGTATCCCCATCAGCGATACACAGGGATTTCAGCTGCTTCCCATTCTTGGCAGCACATTCTAAGCCATTCTAATAGGTGCGTAATAGTATCTCACTGTTTTTTTTTTTTTTTTTTTAAAGATTTTATTTATTTATTTATTTGACAGAGAGATAGCGAGAGCAGGAACACAAGGAGGGGGAGCAGGAGAGGGAGAAGCAGGCTTCCCGCTGAGCAGGGAGCCTGATGCGGGGCTCGGTCCCAGGACCCTGGGATCATGACCTGAGCTGAAGGCAGATGCTTAACCGACTGAGCCACCCAGGCACCCCTCTCACTGTGGTTTTAATTGGCATTTCCCTAATGACTAATGATGTTAAGCATCTTTTCACGTGCTTATTTGTCATCTGTATATCTTCTTTTGTGAAATAGCTATTCAAATCTTGTGTGCATTTTTATTTTTTATTGCAGTGATGGGTTCTTTATATATTCTGGATACAAGTTCTTTCTCAGATACTGTTTTGCAAGAATTTTCTCCCAGTCTGTGCCTGGCCTTTTCATGTTCACAATGGGATCTTTGAAGCACAAAAGTTTTTAATTAGAATGAAATCCAGTTTATTATTTTTATCTTTTCTAGGTCTTTTTTGTGTCTTATTTTTTTTTTTTTAAGATTTTATTTATTTATTTGACAGAGAGAGACACAGTGAGAGCAGGATCACAAGTAGGGGGAGTGGGAGAGGGAGAAGCAGGCTTCCCGCTGAGCAGGGAGCCCGATGTGGGGCTCGATCCCAGGACCCTGGGATCATGACCTGAGCCGAAGGCAGACGCTTAACGACTGAGCCACCCAGGCGCCCCTTTTTTGTGTCAACTAAGAAATCTTTGCCTAACTGAGGGTCACTCTGACTTTCTTATAAGAGTGTGTTTCCTTCCAGAAGCATATAGAATTAGTTACATTTGGGTCTTTAATTAATTAATTAATTTTTTAAAAAGATTTTATTTATTTATTTGAGAGAGAGAATGAGAGAGAGAGAGCACATGAGAGGGGGGAGGGTCAGAGGGAGAAGCAGACTCCCTGCTGAGCAGGGAGCCCGATGTGGGACTCGACCCTGGGACTCCAGGATCATGACCTGAGCCGAAGGCAGTCACTTAAACAACTGAGCCACCCAGGCGCCCGGGTCTTTAATTAATTTTGAGTTAATATTTATGTCTGGTGTGAGATCAAGATTCTTCTTTTTTTCTTTTTCTTTGCATATATGTGTTCAATTTTTCCAGCACATTTATTGAAAGGACTATCTTTTCTACACTGGATTGTCTTGGTACTTTTGTCAGAAATCGGTTGACTGTGTTTTTGGGGGTGTATTTCTGAACTCTATTCCATTCTGTTGAGCAATAAGTTCATCTTTTCACCAATACCCACTGCCTTGGCTGCTACAAATTTACAGTAAGTTTTGCAATCAGGTAATGTAAGTTGTCCAACTTTGTTCTCCGTTTCCAGATTGTGTTAACTAATCTAGTCATTTCAATTTCCATATAAATCAATACATATTTCCATATATAAACATTAAAGACCTATCAATTTCTACAAAAACTCTGTTGGGATTTTGATAAGCATTGAATTGAATCTATTGATTGATTTAGCGAGAATTGACAACACTGTTGTATTAACATGGGATGTTATGGACACAGAATCTCTCTCTATGTATTTAGATTTTCTTTACCTTCATAGCAATATTCTGTTGTTTTTAGCCTATAGGCCTTGCACATATTACATTAAATTTATCCCTTCATACATTTTTGAAGCTATTGTATTTGATAGCCTTTCCATTTTAATTTTGAATTGTTTCTAAGAAGAACATGGAAATCCAATTGATTTTATGTACTGAACTTCCATGTTGTGGCTTCGCTAGACTTCCATATTAGCTCTGGTTCCTTCTTTGTAGATTCCTTGGAGTTTTCTACATAGATGATCATATCATCTTCAAATAAAGACAGTCATATGTTCCTTCCAACATGTATGACTCCCTCCCTCCCCCTTTTCTTGTTATATCTCACTGGTTAAAACCAATGTTGAATAAATGTGATGATATTTAGCACACCTGCCTTTTCCTTCTTCTTATCTTAGCAAAAAATGTTTGCTACTGAGAGGTTGAGGAAATTTCCGTCTGTTCTCATTTGCTGAGAGATTTTTATTATTGTTGTTATTTGTTTTTAGCATGAACAGGTGTTGGGATTTGTCATTTTTTGCATGTATTAAGGTCATCATATGATTTTTCCTTTTTCAGTTTGTTGTGAATTACATTGATTGCTTTTTCCAAAATTGGTTAAATTTTGCTTTTCTTGGATAAATCCCACTTTGTCATGATATGTTATTTTTTTTATATATTGCTGGATTCTATTTGCTAAAGCATTTATCATTTTTGAGTCTATCTTCATAAAGAAAATTGACCTGTAGTGTTCTTTTCTTATAATAATTAGGAATTGCCCCCCTCCCCTTTGTAGAAAGTATTTGGATATGTTCTTTAGAAATGTGAGGAATTAAACCAAGAAGAGGAAAACAAAGGTCCAGGGAACATTGACTCTCAGTAGGAAGGCACAGATCTGAAGTCCAAGTGTGATAGCTATAAAGCAGTCCAAGTCAGCAAGTGGTTTATTATACAGAGCAGAAAGATCTGGGAGAGAAATGGTAGGATATGATAGAGTAGAAAGTGTGATTAAGAGTTAAAAAAAAGATTTGATAAAAGCAAAAGGTGCCTCAAGAAAAAAAAAAACACAATCATAAACTCTAGGAGAAAAAAAATCAAACTTAAATAAAACAACAAAAATAAAAATTTTACAAGAATGTCATGTATATAATATGAACTAAATTGCTCCATCATTTTAAACAAGTGATGCAAATAAATGAGACTCCACTTGAACTTAATGCCAGGCACACTCTTCTCTGAGTGGCCCAGGAGTCATGAGACTGATGTTCTGAGAAGGAAATAGAATTCTACCATATTCTGTGGCCAGCCCTGAAAAGTTATACAGCAATGATACTGATGAATAGTTTTTAGGTTTTGGAGTCAACCTAAGGACAAAGTATAGAAGGCTTGACTGATTGCAGGATGACAATGTAAAGTTACAAAATAGTTGACCAAAGGTGGGTGGTGGAGGTGTGTGTTGGGCTGGGGGGTTTGGGGAGGATGGTATAGAAAGAAAAGTTAGGGCACGGCATCTTGACTTTATGAGGTAGGGACTCAAGAGACACCATCAAACATTGGTGAAACAGAAGTAGAAGTTTTAATACATTATTTAAGTTTCTAAAGGTAACCAATTAAAAAACAGAATAGTGATATAATAAAAAATATGGGAAGGAGAATAAGAATTCTTGTTAAATGCTGATTGGTAACAAAGTACAACCTTTAACGACACAGATTCTGTATCATATATTGCTAGTGGGAATACAAAACATTGCAGCCACTGTGGAACACAGTCTGGTAATTCTTCAAAAGGTTGAACATAGACTTACCAGATGACCCAAAAATTTTACTCCTAAGTATATGTCCAAGAGAATTGAAAACATGTTCGCCTAAAAACACATACACAAATGTTCACAGAGGTGTTATTCATAATAGCACTGCAGTATAAATGACCCAAATGGCCATCAACTGATGAGTGGATAAATAAAATGTGATATATCCATACAATGGAATATTATTCAGTCTTAAAAAGGAAGGATGTACTGATAAAATGCTACAACATGGATGAATCTTAAAAACATTATGCTAGGTGAAAGAAGCTGGACACATATGGGAGAATTCCATTTATATGAAATGTCCAGAAAGGGCAAATCTACAGAGAAGGGGGTTTGGGAGTGGGGGTTAGGACCAACTGCTGCTGGGTGTGGGGTTTCTGTTTAAGGCAATGGAAATGTTCTAGAATTAGAGTGGTGATGGTTGCACCACATTGTGAATATACTAAGACTCACACATACTATACTTTAAAGTTGCAAATTTTATGTTCTGTAATTATATCTCAATAAAAAGATAATTGAATGTGGAACAGAAACTCTGAAACCTGGGTTGAAGAGTATTTCTGGATTTACTTCCTATGTAGCCTGGGGCAGGTTGATTAATCTCTCTGTGCCTCAGTTCCTTATTCATATAATGGTGATAATACCTACATCATGGGTTTTTGCAGGGATTAAATGACTTAATATTTGTAAGATGTCTGTCACAGATAGCACTATACATAGGGTGTTATGTAAAGATTTAAAAAATAAATGGGGCACACCTATTAGAGTGGCCCAAATCTGGAACTCTGACAATACCAAATGCTGGTAGGAATAAAAAAAATGGTACAGCCACTTTGGAGGACAATTTGGTGGTTTCTTAAAAATTTAAACTTCCTCCTACCATTTGATCCAGCAATTGCACTCCTTGGTATTTACTCAGAGGAGTTGAAAACTTACGTCCACACAAAAATCTGCACACTGATGTTTATAGCTGGTTTATTTATAATTGCCCAAACTCAGAAGCAAACAAGATGCCCTTCGGTCAGTGAATGGATAAATTGTGGCACATCCAGACCATGGAAGATCATTCAGTGCTGAAAAGAAATGAGCTATTAGGGACCCTGGGTGACTCAGGCCATTAAGCATCCAGCTGTTGGTTTTGGCTCAGGTCGTGATCTCAGGGTCATGAGATTGAGCCCCACATCGGGCTCCAAGCTCAGTTGGTAGTCTGCTTGAAGATTCTGTACTCTCCCTCTTTCTCTCTCTCTCTAAAATAAATAAAATAAATGTTTTTTAAAAAAGAAATGAGCTATCAAGCCATGGGAAGATATGGGAGAAACTTAAATGCATATCACTACATGAAAGAAGCCAATCTGAAAAGGCTATCCACTGTATTATTCCAACTATATGACATTCTAGAAGAGCCAAAGCTATTGAGGCAGTAAAAAGATCAGTGGCTTCTGGGGGTTGGGGAGAGAGGGATGACTAGGCAGAACACAGTGTACTTTTATAGTGGTTAAAATACTCTGTATGATACCATAATGATGGATACAGGTCATTATACATTTGTCCAAACCCAGAGAATGTACAAAGCAAGACTCAACAATGGTGTAAACTATAAACATGGGTGGTAATGACGTGTCAATGTAGGTTCATCAGTAGTAACAATGTAACTCTCTAGTGGTGGAGGCTGTGGACCTGTGGGGGCAGGGAGTACATGGTAAATCTCTGTACCTTCGCTCAGTTCTTCTGGGAACCTAAACCTGCTCTAAAATAAAAAAAAGTCATAAGAAAAAAGTTTAAAGAAGGGCTCAAGGCGTCCCTGAATGATGAAAATCACAATTTAAAAGAAATGAGGTATACTTAAAACTACCAGGATGTTGTAGGTAAATGATATTTCATTAAAAATGATGAAATCAAAGTCTCCCACAATGAGTCACTGCCATGGATGGTGTGCACAAAATTACAAAGCACTAAGTTGTACAAAGGAATAAAGAGAAATGAACAAAAGCACAATTATAATGATGGCGCCCTAATGCAAATCTCTCAGCCCTTGACCAACCAAGCAAACCAAAGCAGCATTAAGTCTGTACTTTGAGACCCACACCACTGCCTTGACCTCTAAGGGGAGTCCACTGTCTTCTCTTAGAACACAATTGAGCCATCAAAATGTCAGTAGATTAAAAAGTAGATATGCTACAAATTACATTCTTTGACCATCTAAGAATAGTATTGGATGGCAATAGAAAAATGCCCTCTAACTAACTAACCATTTAGAAATTAAGGCAATAATACGTGTCATCAGAAAGAAAACAAAACCGAACCACATCCTGGGGCTGAAGATAAACTCAAAACTACAATTATAAAGTATCTTCCTCTCAGTATTGTACTGAGAGGAAAATTCATATTCTTTACCCTTTAAGTTAAAAAAATGAAAATAAATGAAGGATTCAACTCAAAAGCTTGATTAAAGAGCAACACGTTTTACCACACTGAGATACCACCGTACACCAGTTAGAATGCCAAAAATTGACAAGGCAAGAAACAATAAATGTTGGTGAAGTTGTGGAGAAAGGGGAACCCTCTTACACTGTTGGTGGGAATGCAAGTTGGTACAACCACTTTGGAAAATAGTGTGGAGGTGCCTCAGAAAATTAAAAATAAAGCTACCCTATGATCCAGCAATTGCACTCCTGGGTATTTACCCCAAAGACACAGATGTAGTGAAAAGAAGGGCCATATGCACCCCAATGTTCATAGCAGCAATGTGTGCAATAGCCAAACTGTGGAAAGAGCCAAGATGCCCTTCAACAGATGAATGGATAAAGAAGATGTGGTCCATATATACAATGGAATATTACTCAGCCATCGGAAAGGATGAATACCCAACTTTTACGTCAACATGGATGGGACTGGAGGAGATTATGCTAAGTGAAATAAGTCAATCAGAGAAAGTCAATTATCATATGGCTTCACTTATTTGTGGAACATAAGGAATAGCATGGAGGACATTAGGAGAAGGAAGGGAAAAATGAAGGGGGGGAAATCGGAGGGAGAGATGAACCATGAGAGATTATGGACTCTGAGAAACAAACTGAGGGTTTTAGAGGGGAGGGTGGGTGGATGGATGGGTTAGCCCCATGATGGGTATTAAGGAGGGCACATACTGCATGGAGCACTGGGTGTTATACGAAAACAATGAATCGTGGATCACTATATCAAAAACTAATGATGTATTGTATGGTGACTAACATAACCTAATAAAATAAAATTAAAAAAAAAAGCAACATGTTAAACTCAAGCAAAATAGAAAGTCACATTAATAATAATAAGAGCTGAAATTTGATAAATTGGGAAGTGGAAGAATGATTGAAGCATAAAATAAAACAAGGAGCTGGATATAGTAAAATGGTATGAATAGGTAAACTTCTAAAAAACCCAATAAGAAAAAAAAAAATGCTAAAGCACAGTCATAACAAGGAGAAGGCAGAAGAACCACAAACAGAGAATTGAAAGACAGAATAGACCACTTTGTAAAATCCTGATACAAAAACTTTGATCACATGGATGAAATGGATAATTTTATATGGAAATATGAAGATTAATCTTGATACAAAAAAAAAAACCCAAAAGCTAATAGACAATACCTGTGATACAAATTGAAAACTTTGTTAAAGAGCCACCCTCAAAGAGTTGTAGGGCCAGACACTCCTTTTTTTTTTTCACCCTTCAAGGAACATTTATGAGATCAAGAATAGTCTTGATAACACAACGAAAATAAATACATGCATCAAAATCCATAACTGGCATTGGACTTAATGGCAAAACAAAACGTTTACAATAAAATGAGCAACCATTAAAGGTTGCCTTCTATCGCTACTATTATTTAACCTTTAACAAAATTTAAAATGCTCCTCCTGCATTTTCTCAGTCACCTAGACAAAGGAACATCCTTCCTTAACACGATTAACAAATGTCTCTATCTCAAAGGCAACACCAGGTGAGATACTACAAAATTCTTTAAAAACAGTTACACGAGGAGCATGTGCACTGCCACTACTCTTCATTCATATAATTCCGGAACTGTTAGGCAGTGTAATTAGATAGGGAAATGACACAAGAATAAAAGTTGAAAGGGAAGAAGTATGCATCACTACTTTCAGATGATAAGATTATGCTGACATCATGAGGGCTTTGCTTTATAGTTTTTGAGCCGATTCCCTTTGAGTTGAGTGTTTCAAGTACATAATCATATCACCTGTTAAGCACTTGATTAAGGAAATATTTGCTGAGTTCATACCTTATGAACTGGCCCTGAGGATGCAGTGATGAGCAGGAGAGAGTCCCTGCCTTCATGGAGCATATGTTCCAGCTGGGGGGATGGACAGTAACATAGAAAACCCAGACAGTGTATAATAGAATGTCAGGTGTTGGTAGATGTGACGAAGGAAACCCAACCGTGGACAAAGCATGAATGATAGGGATGCCACGCTAGGTAAAGGGGGCAGGGAAGGCTGCTTCTCCAAATTATATTATTAAGTGACAGATATCACAGGGGTGTGACACGCTTTCCATAAACTCAAAGTGAGGCCAATGAGATTAAATATGAGGCCCAAGTTTACAAATGAGCTGAGTATATAAAATTCTTGGTGTATTAGCTGTACATGTATAACATACTTCATGTCATTTCAGGAGACCTAAAAATGTTAATACATGTGAACACATTTTATTTATTCATATTTCAAGTGCAACTGGTAATTTAGTATTTGTTTTTGAAGTATAATTAACGTACAGTGTTATATTAGTTTCAGGTTACAATATGATCATTCAACAATTCTATGACCACATGGTACCTCATTATCACATTAACTTACTAGTTCAACCTTTGCTCTCTAGTAAGATAGGTTCCAGTCGCTAAGTATATTTGTTTACTTGCAGTTTGAGTTTAGGTTCAGCTGATAGTTTAAGTGTTCTGCATAAGACTTCTTATAACCAGTAAGAGCTAATAGTATGTAGAAGCACTGCATAGTTTAAATTTTAGTTTTTCGAGACTTAAAATATGGCCAAATTCAGTTTTAAAGAATTTGCAATTCTTTAAAAAAACAGTGCACTGAGTGTTATATGAAAACAATGAATCATGGATCACTACGTCAAAAAACTAATGATGTATTGTATGGTGACTAACATAACATAATAAAATTAAATTAAATTAAAAACAACAACAAAACAGTGCTCATCATGGTAAGTGTACTCTTAATCCCCTTTATCTATTCCACTCATCCCCCAACCCAGCTAGTAATTCCATATTTCTCAAATATTGCACTTAATGAATCCAGGGATCTAACCCTTTAATGAACAGCATAGCACTCTTTGAAATTATATACAAGTTTTAGAAGGCATGAACACATTTTTTTTAAAGAAGTCTGTCCTCAGAAGAACATACAGATTGTATAATAGAATGTCAGGTATTGATAGAGAGAGATGTAATTCTCATAAGCACTGTTATGTAATATTTTAAGGTAAAATTTGGTGACATGTGCTTAGTAATACCTATTGTAGAAATTGCAAAGTTGATTTAAAAATTCTAAGTAAATAACTGTAGAGAAATTTTGATGATGCTTTTAAAGAGAAACTTTATATGCTACACTGTTAATGTCAACGTGTATTAATGAACAGAATTTTCAAGAAGCCGCTGGGGTTTTAGGGTTTCTGTGGTTAAAATAATTTAATGAAAACTATACTGAGCCAAAGCTTGGGGTGGGGGAATACTTAGTGTTTTCTATGGATAAGACTGATAGTTTTGACTACCTAATTTTTACAAAGGATATGGTAAATTGCACTTAAGATTAAAACATAAATGACAAACCATGAACAAAAAAGTTTTCACAATACAGAATAAAGCATTAATAAAATTACTATGTAAAGTTTTTCATGGATGAGAATAAGACAACACTAATACAAAGAAATCATGATCTGAGCCGAAATCAAGAGTCGGACGCTCAACTGAGTCACCCAGGAACCCCATAAATTGGTTGGTTTTTAAGAGAGAAAAAAAACTATAACAAAAATGACCAAAGACTATAGAACTCTTGCACAATTAAGTAAGATGGAAATGTTTAAAACTTATTGAAAGTTTACTTCCAACAGAAGAAAAAACATAAGATGTTATCAGAAGTGTATTTTTAAAAATTTATCCAGTTTTAGAGCATAGTAACCCTTAAAAACACAACCTAATTCATTTTACAAAGCTATGATAATTCTAATACCATATCCAGACAAAGATAGTTCATAAAAGGGCAACTTGTTTTTGAACATGATATGAAAATATTAAATAAAATATGATACATAATCTGTCAGGAGAATAAAGAATAATATTCTCTGACTAAGTAAGTTTCTTTTTTCCATTGAGGGGTTTAAGATAATTAATATATTTAAATATATTAATATATAAGAGAGAAAATTTACACCCATGTCCTACTGAAATGGTTTATAGTAATATTCAACATCTATTCTCAAGAAACAAAGTTCAAAACCTAATACCTCTAAGTATAATAGAAATTACACTTTTTTTAATTAAGAAAGATGCTTGGGGCACCTGGGTGGCTCAGTCGGTTTAGCGTCTGGCTCTTGATTTCAGCTTAGGTCATGGTCTCAGGGCTGTGAGAGCAGGCTCCGTGCTCAGTGGGGAGTCTGCTTCTCTCCCTCCCTCTCTCTCTCTCTCCCTCTACCTTTACCCCTTCTCATACTCTCTCTCAAATAAATAAATAAATATATCTTTTAAAAAATAAAAAAAGAAAGATGCTTTCACTTCCAAAACAGCATCTGAATCACACCTTAGAATGAAAAACTAGAGGCATTTCTATTTAAGTAAGAAAGGATTCTCATAATCCATGCCATATTTAACACAGTTCTTTAAATTCTGGCCAATGGAATAAAGCACGAATAAAAATTAGAAGAGGTGACAATTTCAAAGTGGTTGAGACTGTTATTGTCATCTACACAGGACTGAATTCTCCACCTGGAGAATCCAAGTGAGTACACTGAAAAATTACTATGCTATTAAATGAGTTCAGTAACAGAATTTGGTCAGAGAAAACACATGGACAGAAAGTTCTCATCTTTCTACATGCCAGTGATAGGATGATCTTAAAAAATACCTTTCTCAATAGCAACAAAACTGTAAGATATCTGAGATGGAGTTCACAGAAATGGGTAGAGGTGTGATGAGAAAGAATAAGGACTGTAAATGGAATAAGGTGCATGGTATTGAATTAAAATTAAAAAGAAATATAAAGTTATCAATTCTCTTGATAGTATCTAGAAGTTGAATGGGATTAAAATAAAAAAAAAACCAGTTGGACTTTGGAGTGCATAGCATTTCATAAAATTATTGGGAAATTCATCTGGAACTTTAGAACTGCCAACAGCATTTGCAAACCTGGAAAGATGACAAGGGACTTCCATTACCCAGCGAGCAATGTGCAAAGACATGCTTGTAGCTTTGTGGCTATCCACTCTGGTTTAATTGCAGGAATAGGCAGATTAATCAATGAAACAGTACAAAGAGAGCAGAAGCAGGCCCATGTAAATATGAATTTCATGTAAGGTAAATGTGGCATTTCAAATCAGTGGGGAAAAGATGAAGAATTCAGTAAGTCAGATTGAATCAATTTGCTGACCATGTGAAAAAAAAAAGATCTTTACAGCTGAACATGCACTAACAAATTTCAGGTTGATAAAATATTTAAATATGAAATTTGAAACCATAGAAAGATTTAAAAAAATACATGAATATTTATTTGATGTCATGTGTGCAAGTACTTTCTAAGAGTACATGTAAATGAATAATCCATAAAATAAAAGACTGATAGACAAAATTCCGTATGTCAAAGTGATCATGAACAAAGCTAAAGGTTAGACCCCAAACCGGGGTTAATATCCTTTAATACGAGTGCTCACAAATCAGTATTTAAATGACAAACATACAAGAGAAAATGGGCAAAGAAAATGAGCAGGAAGTTTTATAATGAAGTGGCCAATAAATGTAAGAAAAAAATTTCAATCTCACTGGAAATTAAGGAGTTACTATTAAAAGGAATAATATATGTAATGCATTTAGCTTAGTGCCAGGAACATAGAAAGTTCTAGACAAGTATCAAATCTTTGTAATCTGATGATGATGATGAGTGTCATGGAGGTAATAATTAAGATGTTTCCTTCAAAAGATTATACTATCAGTATATGGAATAGTGACATAGGGATTTTTTTTTTTGGTGGAAGAATAAAATAACGCATTTCTAAAGTATGACTTTGTAATGCATAACTAAAGTGTTGAAAACATTTCCTTGGATAGATTATTCTCATTCATATATTTATTCTAATGACATCTAATGAAAACCTCTTCAAGGATTTATTTCCAGGATGTCCACTGCAGTCTTTATTATAATAGTCTCCATAAAAGTGGATACAACAGAAGGCCAGTTGAATTGGAGGGACACGTACATGATAGAAATGATGTGGTGGTGAAAAAGTGCTCAATATCGCTCAGCATCAGGGAAATCCAAATCAAAACCTCAATGAGATACCACCTCACACCAATCAGAATGGCTAAAATTAACAAGTCAGGAAATGACAGATGTTGGCGGGGATGTGGAGAAAGGGGAACCCTCCTACACTGTTGGTGGGAATGCAAGCTGGTGCAGCCACTCTGGAAAACAGTATGGAGGTTCCTCAAAAAGTTGAAAATAGAGCTACCATATGATCCAGCAATTGCACTACTGGGTATTTACCCCAAAGATACAAAAGTAGGGATCCGAAAGGGTACGTGCACCCTGATGTTTATAGCAGCAATGTCCACAATAGCCAAACTGGGGAAAGAGCCAAGATGTCCATCAACAGATGAGTGGATAAAGAAGATGTGGTATATATATACAATGGAATATTATGCAGCCATCAAAAGGAATGAGATCTTGCCATTTGCAACGACATGGATGGAACTGGAGGGTATTATGCTGAGCGAAATAAGTTAAACAGAGAAAGACATGTATCATATGACCTCACTGATATGAGGAATTCTTAATCTCAGGAAACAAACTGAGGGTTGCTGGAGTGGGGTGTGGGGTGGGAGGGATGGGGTGACTGGGTGATGGACACTGGGGAGGGTATGTGCTCTGGTAAGCGCTGTGAATTGTGCAAGACTGTTGAATCTCAGATCTGTACCTCTGAAACAAATAATGCAATATATGTTAAGAAAGAAAAAAAAAAAGAAGAATGTAGCAGGAGGGGAAGAATGAAGGGGGGAAATTGGAAGGGTAGACGAACCATGAGAGACGATGGACTCTGAAAAACAAACTGAGGGTTCTAGAGGGGAGGGGGGTAGGAGGATGGGTTAGCCTGGTGATGGGTATTGAGGCGGGCACGTTCTGCATGGAGCACTGGGTGTTACGCACAAACAATGAATCATGGAACACTATATCTAAAACTAATGATGTAATGTATGGGGATTAACATAACAATAAAAAAATTAAAAAAAAATAAAATAAAATATTTAACAGAAAAAAAAAAAAAAAAAAGAAATGATGTGGTGGTTCACAGTGATGTAAAAGACAGTTTGCTGACCTGAACTCAGCCCCAGTACATCAGGTGAGGATGGACATTAGAGTTAGTGCTGAAGGGGGTCAGGAGGCGTAGCTGGTTTGGGACACAGGATGAGCTGCGTGGCAGAGGAGTCCAGTGCATTCCTCTTTATTGGCCTTGTGTCAATAAAAGCAGGGGCATTAGCTGTATCGATACAGGGCTTGAGTGGCAGCACCCTATGCTTAGCAGATAGATCAGAAATTAAATACAGACCCATAGACTAGAGCTAGAAGACTCTGTGTGGGGCATCTGGTCCAGCTCTCACATGTGGAGACTTCATTGTGATTTGAAGTTTGTGCTGCCCTCCACGGATGGCAGACCCACCCTCCCTGCTATCTCAGTGATCCACTCCTGGATGGAAGGCGTGGCGCCCAATGCATCTCTTTCTGCACAGAGGTGTTGCTGTCTCAGAGGGCTAGGAAGGTCCGTGGAGAGATGTGAAGGAGATGGATTCTCTTTGAAGGCTGTCCAGAAACGTGGTACCCAAGACAGGTGCCTGTGAGGTTGACCCATGTGTGTTTTGGGTGATAGGGGAGGAAACCTTGGAAGGTGCCACCCGGGCACCTGCCCACTGTGCTTCTACATCCTTTAGTTTAGCTCCACAGAGAGCAGCCGTATGTGCCAGGCTCTGTGCTAAGTTTGGGCACATCCCTGCATCCTGGCTCCTGTCCTGCTTTGCTCCGTTCTCTGGCATAAAGCCGTCTGGGACTTCCAGTAGTCTCTGAGCAAAAGTCTTGCAAAGCCGCTTGTAATTCACTCTGATTCGTCTCCTCCACAGCTCGCTGACTCTTCTCCATCATCTTCCCTCCTCACAGTCAGTTACGTTTTGACTTCTCTAATACCTACTCATACCTCCTTCAGGAAGCCTTCCTTGATTTCTTAAGGCTTCATAGGTCTCCTCGCAGTGTTACAGCACTTTACATTTGGCTTGAGCCCCAAGTGTTTCGCTCTGTAATTTCTCATTTAGTTGTCTCTTTCTCTTAATTGACTCAGTCCTGGGATGCAGGGTCTATCTGGGCCAGTACTGAGTGGTTCATGGCCCATATATGAATGATTCCCCTATAACTGAATGATGGAACTAATATGAGAAAGATGCAGCCTCTCTTTGCCAGAAACTGGATAGGGGAGACAGACTTATGGAAGGCCTTGAATAGATGTGCATGCAAGGGACCGTCCCAGGGGAGGAGAGACCGGTGGTTAAAGCGGACTGAAAAGCAGGCGCGTTCTGTTACCATGGGCTCAGTGTGGAAAGGCAGGAGTGAGTTCTGGAACGTATGGCTGCTATTTCAGACTGAGTGATAGTTGCAGAGCTCCTGCCGTGTGTCTGGCCTTGGGCACCGGGGAACCCGGGTGAGGCCCCAGCCCTCCCTGCCCCGGTGCCCGCACCCTCGGTGCACCGAGCATCTCTTTCGTGGTTTCCTGACAGTCAGGCATGAGGATGCGGGCTGCCCTTGCCGGGGAGGGAGGGATAGTCTGGCCATGCCCACCAGCAGCACCATATGCCCACGCCTTAGCCTATTCCTGTCATGTCCCTGGGCTCCCCAGCTGTCACCATCATAATTACTGCAGCCACGGCAGAGGGAAGTGTGTGGTCGTGGGGACCCTCTGGTCTCCTTAGAACTTTACTACTGTTGTTATAGCTTATCAGGACACGGCCTGCCTTCTGTTGGTCTCTTGAAAACAGCTGTAATTCCCATCCATCATGGGGGCAAGCCAGCTGCTGCAGGGGCAGCTGTCAGGGAGAGGGCTCTGCATGCTCCCTGACATGCTGGCCTTGACCTTGGGGAGGTGGCAGCTCCAAGCCAAGCGCCTTTCTTGGGATGGCCCTTGGGCCATCTCTTTTCTCTTAACCCCGGTGACCACTTGTGCTTTGTGCCGTGGCCCTGACCTATTGGCCCTTTGCCCGGTGTCTGCCCTGGACCATGAACTTCCCAACTGAAGAAGCCACAGGCAATCTTCTGCTCTGAAAGGCTTTGGCTTACATTTTAAAATATCGTTTCCCACATTATAAAAGGAATATACAATGATAATAACAATATAAATAGATAACATTTATTGGATATTTACCATGTTCCAGACATTATAATTTTACAAGGATCTTCTAATTCATTAATCAGAACAACAGCTTGAGATGGTCATTATTTAGGTGAGGAACCCTGCCCAGACAGGTTATGTAACTTGTCTAGTGTCACACAGCTAACAAGTGGGGGTTCTGGGATTCAAGACTACAGAATTCTTCTTTCAGGGTCCACACATATGCCTCATTTTAGGAAATTTGGAAATCGAAAAAGTAGAAAAAACTCACCAGTAATATCATTTTCCAAACACAACTCCTTATGATCCTGATATATTTCCTTTCTTGATTTTTCTATTCATTATTTTTTCCATAATTGTGATTATATTGTGTAATCGATAGTCTTATTCTTTTAGAATTAATATCATCACATAAACATTTTCTCATGATCATATAACATCCATTTTGTGGGTTTACTATCCTTTACTATTCAGTTTGTTGCTCATTGGCTTGCATCCAATTTTCCAGTGTAACTAACAGTGATATTGTCGGGGGGCGTGTGTGGGTGGGTGTTACTTACTATATACTTAGCTTCTTGTTAAGATTTGTACATCCAGTATCTAGTTTATTCTCCAGGCAACCCCATGAGGTAAGGCAATATTAACTCTACCATCTTACAGATTGAGAAACTAAGGTTTAGACAGTTGAATCAATCGCCAAGATTACACAGGAGACAAGGGCCCACGCCAGAATTAAAACTGATGTCAGTTTGACAAAGGCCATGCTTTTGGCCATTAGTCTATCCTTGGACCATAACTCTTTCTCCATATGATGTTTTTATTTAAAAAATGTTGGGGTATACTCCCATGAGTGGAAGGAGGTAACCATTTTTGAAACAAGTTAGAGGAATCTGTTCCTGTTGTATCTTTCTCTTCCTGTCATTGCATGTTATTGTTGAGCCCTTTGGTAGGGTTATTAACAGTCCCAGCTCTTAATGCCTTGTGACAACCCAAGTTTACTTCTTGTTCATGCTCCATGTCCGTCCTGTGTCAGCTGGGCTCTGCTCCAGTCCTCACTCTGGGATGACTGATTGAATGGTCGCCATCTGGAATGCTGCTTGGCCATTGTTGCAGATGGAAAGAGAGCTCTGGGCGTCTCCCAATGGCAGGGAAGGGATCTGGCCCCAAAGTGACAAATGTCCCTTCTGCTCATAGCTCATTGGCCAAAGCTAGTCATGTGGCCCACCCACACAGAGCCGGGGAGTGCAGTCCTTCATGTGTCCTGAGGGAGAGAGGGCTGGGAGTAACTGCTGAAGGACCTATGATGAACACAGTCATAAAAGTTGCTCATTTGATGGAAATAGTAACACAGTGTTGCTTTATTTGACATTCTTTTTCTTGGTCGTTCTTAGGATTTCTTCATATTTTCTTGGCCAGTTGGACCTTCTCTTTTGTAACTTGTTTGTCCTGTTCTTCGCCCATTTATCTGCGCTATCTTAATGCTTCTCACAAATGGTTTCCTGATGTGTTGATGTCCCTAAATGGGTCTTTGATGAGTGAAAACACATGGTGTCTCAAAAGCCAATTTCCCATAGATATTTTTAAACCTATATATGTAAATTACCTTATTAATTTCCTTCTGTTTTCTCCAAGAAGTGACCCAGAATTTATGTTAATTTCAGGTTACGCGTTAATGTAAGTTCCAGTTTTCAGTTACTCCATGAAAACTGAGGGAGTTTCCAGAGTTTCAATGGGTTTTAGCAACTGGGTTTCAAAACCCTGGTGCCCTCTTGGCCTCCTTCTTCTCCCTGGGCCCACACAACCCACTGGACATCTGGCCCTGAGCATCCATTCCACGGCCATTTTTGTCACTGCTTCTACCTTCTCCTTCCCACTCCCACTCCACTCTCCCCAGGTGAGGGGGGACACCTGACATTGAAATAGCTCTCTAACTGTTATCTTAGGTGTTCTACCAGAGAAGGAGCCATTCTAATTATATCATCTCTCCCCGGAAAGCTCTTCACAGTGGCTTCCTTTGCCCAGTGGGACCCATTTACCATGGTTATGCACAACAGAGTTTTAGATGGGACATAAAGGAACAGTTTTTATAGATATAAGTAAATCTGTGCATTGACAGATATTATTGCTTATAAGTAAAAGTGAGTAAGGTGTAAAAATTTAAAGGAAACTAATAAGTTAGTAATAGAATAGGGAGCACATGGATATGGCAAAGATGATGGGATAGTGTACAAGTGATAGAAGTTTGGGAAAGACTCCCCTACAGTCTAACATCCAAACTTTACAGTTCCCATGAACCAGCTCCAGTCCGGCTTTCTAGCCCTGTGCTCCTCCCTGCCCCCCACCATTTCCTATTCTTAGAATTCACCAATACTGGTCTTCCCTCAAGGCTCCTCGACCATAAAGAACTCCTGTTTGTTTCTGGCAAAGGTAGAGTTCTTTTCTGCCTTTTTTTTGGGGGGGGGGTTCTGGCTCACTTTTCACTTGTATTTTCCTTAATTAGAATATTTGTTCAATGTCTTACTTTCCCTTCTAGGTATTTATTTGAAAATATTGCCTGGGCTTTCTTTCAGTGGCCAGCTTTAGCCTACAGAAGGTGCTTTACTACTTAGATAGTTTATTTGTATTTATGATCTAATGACTCCTCACAACAGCTCCATTTTACAGATGGATTAGCCAAGGCTCAGACATTGTCAAATGCCATTCAGCTAGTCATTGTGGGGATTAAAACTCAGGACTATGACCTAACACCATGATTTTCCTACTTTATCACATGGCACCCCTGCTTCCCTGTAATGCACAGTGCCTGCATATAATACGTACTCAATAAGGGTTTTTGGAGTGATGGAACCATGAGCTCATTCTTATTTCTAGGACTCTCGTTCATGTGACACATGGCAATACTCCCACAAACTGATTTTTGAGACATTTTGCACACTGAGGACTGGGAATTCTTGGGTTGTTTCCTAAAGGCTGAAAATCCATGCACTTTCTGATGTCCTCACCAAGGAACTTTGTGTTACTACTAAGCAGTGATGTTCTTTCCTCTTCCTCAAGTACTTGTTGGCAAGTAGAGACAAAGGCATCCCTGTAAATATGGCTTGATTAGAGATTCAGGAAGGAGCAGAATAATGCTTTAAAGATAGTATTCTGAACTATGGCTTGACAACTCCTTGAATGGGTTCAGCTATGCGATCAGAGATAGCCAGGAGCACCTTGCATACTTACGTGGAAGACAGGACATTGGAGAATTAACCAATATTTTCCTATGTAAATATCATTACCATGGATACCTGTCAAATCAACAGAGAAATGCCAAATCTTTAGAATCAGTGAATTAGGGCACCCTCTTTTTGGGCAGCAGTGATGTGCCAGAGAGAGCAGGGAATGCAGGTGACGTGGATTCTACTCTGGGCTTTACTACTCACTCCTGTGAGCTCTGGTGTAGGCAACACAGCTGGGATGTGCTTGGCCTGATACAGGGAGGAGAGGGCACATATGCCCCAGAACCTAAGTAGCAGGCACCAACAGGGGTTGGAGGAGCACGACAAGACTTGGATTCTGAGGGGGCACTGAGGGGACCAGATTAGTAGGTTTGATAAGAGAGAGTTTATTCAACATTGGAACACTCTCCTAGGCATGCCAGAATGCCTCACTTTGACAAAGTCCCCAGGGGATGGAAAAAGTGAGGTTGATATGCCAGAATTTTCATGAAAAGTAGTGATAGAGATTATTAAAGAATTCAGAGATGTAGGCATGCTGAGTATGTGGACCATAAAGGACTGATAAACCCTCCAGGGGATTACTTTCCATGGGAACACCCAGGAGGCACACAATTTTCTCAGGCCTTCAGGAAGGTGCTAGTGGGGAGGGGATCACCATCACTAGGAAGTTCAGTGGTGGCACATCTGTGTTGGCCAGGGCTGACTTTAGAAGAGGTATTATAGAACAGGTCTCATTGATAGTAACGGGGATGATAGGGTCCCTCAAAACAATAGAGATCAGATGGCCATGCTCAACTACCAGAAACCAGGTAGACATAATTATCTTAATGAGTAGCCATGATGGTGGGGCAAGCCAATTTGGCCTGAGATATGGACATGGTTAACAGAAAAGAGCTGTCCCTAAGAGCAGCCAACATGGGTACTACTCAATAGTATGGCTCTGATAGCTTGATTTCAAAAGAAATCAAGAATAATTAATCAAGAGACTATAGGAAATTACCCTAAATAAAATGACACAATACCATGCCTGGTTTTGGGACCTGAGCTATTTTTTTTTGGACTGACTAAAGAAAAGACCATATACCCAGGGGGCAAGGACCCTGTAGCACTAAGGCAATGTGCCTGGTTATGAGTCCCCAATCTTTTCCCAAAGAGAACTCCAGCCTTATACTTGGGTAATTATATCCTGGGAAAAGGGGAATAACCACACATTTGGAGTCTTGGACACAGCATCTGAAGTGCCATTGATATCTGGAGGCTTAAAATGTCATCACGGCCCTTCTGTATGAGTAGGGGTACACAGGACTAAGTAATAAATGGAGTCCTGGTAAAAGACCATCTACCCAGTGGTTATTTGCCTGATTGCTGAATGTCTAATCAGAATAGATGATGCAACTCCCATGCTGCATCCTTGGACTATAGACTGAGGGCTACCAGGGTGGGAAAACCAGGGAAGACTCTGAAATGACCCTCACCCCAGCCAAGACAGTAAAAATATATTATTCCAGGATGAGGGAGATGGTGAAAATTAGTTTCACTCTTAACGATCTAAAGGATATATGTGTCATGTGGCCATCTAATTCACCAGGATTGCCCCTGTTAAACACAGATGGATCCTGAAAAATGAGTGATTACCACACACTCAACCATGTAGTGACCCTGGTCACAGCTGTCATGCCAGATGCGATATCTTTGTTACAACAGATTAACATGGCCTGAAGTTCATGAGATGAGCATTGATTTGGCACATGTGTTCTTTTCCATCCCTATCAGAAATGGTCAGAAAGTTTTTATTCCCATGGAGCAGACAACAGTATACATTTCTAGTTTTCCCAAGGGCTGTGTTAACTTTCTCACCCTCTGTCATAATATGGTCCACATTAATCTGCCCCACGTGGACATCCAGCAGAATATCACATCGATTCACTATGTTGAGAACAAACTAATTGGGCCAAATTAACAAAATGTATCTAGCATGTTGGAGGCCTTGGTAAGACATATGTGTTCCAGAGGTTGGGAGATAAACCCTACGAAGATTTGGGAGGCTGCCGCATCAATAAAAATTTTAGAGATTCAGTGGTCAGGGGAACGTCTATCCAAACAACATTCCATCCAAAGTATAGGAGAAATTGTTGTATCCTGCATCTCTCACTATGAAAAAGGAAGCACAAGGTCTGGTAGGCTCTCTGGGCTCTGTAGGCAGGAAATCTGTATCTAGGAGTACTGATCTGACTCATATATTCCCCTCACATTGCTCCTGTGACTGTACATGGGATCCCTCGGGTCCACCTAATGGAGGATAAACAAAGCCCAAGATTAGTTCATGGAAAGGTTGGCTCTGCGTGAGGGTGCAGTAGATGGCAACCACACTACAGTCCTGCTCAGGAATGGCCTTGAAAGGTGGTGATGAGGGAACATCTAAAATGAAGAGCTTTAGGCATGCTGGTTGTCTACTGTGGGTGGAGATGTTGGCCAATGCTGGAATATATATATGGTCTCAGGGTTTGACTGGCTGGTCAGGGCCTAGAATAAGCAAGAGGGGATGAATGGGAATGGGAGGTCCAGGGTGGAGTTGTGGATGGGCACACTGGGGTAAGCACAAAGTTTGAAGATCTTGGTATTGTATGCTAATGCCCAAGGGAAAGCTTTCATCATAATAGAGGCACTTGGTGATCATGTAGACAAACCAACCCAATCAGCTGATGTTAGCCAACTCTCAGCAGCCACTCCAGTACCAGCACGATAGAACATGAGCGAAGTAGCCATGGTGGCGGGGTGGTGGTCATGCACGGGCCCAACAGCATGAGCTCCCACTTACCAAGGCCGACCTAGCTACTGCTGCCAACATGCCAGCAACAGGGACCAATGCTGAGTCTCTGATATGGCACCATCCCTTGAGAAGACCACCTGGATACTTGTCGGCGAGTTGATTACATGGGGGCCCTTCCTCTCTAAAAGTGACTCATTCAGGCAGGAATGGGCTCAAATTCCAAGTATGGGTTTGTCCTTACTGTCGACAAAGCTTCAACCTCAGCCATCATCTAAGGGCTTACAGAATACTCAATCTACTGGAATAGGGTCCTGTAGAATATCACATTGGGCTAGGAGACCCACTCTATAGCAAAGGAAGTATGGGATTGGGCTCACGCTCATGGGATCCACTTGTCGTGTTATATACTGTACCATCCAGAAGTTGGTAGCCTAACAGAATGTTAAAATGGCAGGTCAAAGGCACAGCTAAGTCACCAGCACAGAGGTGATAATTTATGACCCATCAGCAACCATCCTCCAGCATGTGAAATATATTCTGATTTAAAGATGTTTCTTTGATGCTTTGTCCCGTTATATGATTATATGTACCTCCTAGATAAAAAAGATCCATAGACCCAGGAACCATGGGGGAAGAAGCAGGAGTATCCTGCTTACCATCACTCCCATTAACCCATGTGGTGCTTCCTGTCCCCACAGCTCTGGGTTCTGCAGTGTTAAGAGATGCCAAAGAGAAAGACTTCTGCCACCAGAGAGAGCAAGAATAAGCCATAAGAGCTGCCTAGACCCACTCTGGGTTCCCTGTGCCAAAGAGACAAGAGAAGGGTCAGCGTGCCAGCAATGGTTGGGTTGTGTTGGATACTGGGATGTGCTCCCTACATGCCCCCTCATTGGAGAATGGCCTGCCTTACCTCCTGGGAGTGCCTCTGGCAGGTGGCCTTCAGCTGTCACTCCCTTCAGGGATGCCTCAGCTGCAGACAGGCGTCTTAATCACGGTCACGTCCCTTCCTAGGAGGGCCTGCATGCAGTGACTGACCAACTCAGGGCTATAAAGGCCTGGCCAGCTGGGGACAACGCTGAGGGGCCCTTCTAGCTGCAGATCCCTGGGAGGAGCCAGCCATGGCCCTCGTTGGTCTGCACTGCCTGCATGCTCCTGTTTCCATCTCCCTCTGCTCCAGGCGTTGCTTCCCTAATACACCTCCTGCGCGCTAAGCTTCACCTTAGTGTCCCTGTTTCCCGGGAGAGCCCACCTGCAGTGGACGCCGATTCTGAACAGTTGAGGGGGTGTTCAGGTACCTTGTGGCTTTGGTTGTTGAGCCCTCTGTAGGTGACTATAATATCCAGCCAGGCTTGGGGGCAAGCCGCTTTTGATCTCTTTCCATGTGGCATATGTTGTGAGGGTGACTCTGAGGAAGGCCTGGCCATCTAGGTGCTTCCAGGCATAAACTACAAAACAGATGATCAGAAACCGGGCTGAGGGAGCTGCAGGGGCAGGTGAGGGGAGGTGAGGTAGGGCTGGGGGCAGTTAGAGGAGGGACCTGTTGAGCACTGGGCTCAGGGAGCCAGGTGGGCATCTCTAATTCCATCGAGAAAGGGTTGGCCGCTTACCTTGTCCTCCTAACATCCCTAGCTGTAAAGAAATAACTTCTTCCCAGAAGCCCGCGGGAATGCAGCTACCCCCGCAGGGCCTGTCTTTACAGAGAAATTCCAGTCTTGGGTAGACATGACGGGCATGTCTCTCTTTTCCCTCAGCTCTCCCTGTCCTGCCACAACCCAGTCCCCCTGCTTCCTCTGTCTGTCTCCTTCTTACCCCCATGGAGAGAAGGTCTTGGGGATAACGCCACATTGAGATTCCTCAATGACAGAAGATAAACGCGGACCAGAGAGAAGTCTCGAGATCCAGAGAAGAATCCATCCCGAGGAGGACCCAGGGCTGGGAAGGATGAGCAGCCCAGAGTACAGTGTTGCCACGTGGCATATGCGGATGCCATGTAGAGAGACAGTGACATGCCCCCGCTCATCTGAGCCCCTCAGGCACCCGGGTGGGAAAGAGAAGAGAGTGAAGGAAAGGGGCCTCCTAAGGGGTGTGGAGACAGCGTCAGCACTGACGTGCAGCTGACCACACAGAACAGCATACCTGAGAGTCTGTGCCTGCTCTTCCGGCCCAAGGTGGGTGAGGCTGGGTCCTCAGTGGGATGTGCAGGGGCCGGGGGTCTTCCTAGTTATTGCTGGCGGTCACATTTTTGTTCCCAGCATCTTGTAAGGTGTAGATTCTTGAAGCAGACCAGCTGGACTATGCCAGGACTATATTTATGCATATCCAGAAGGTTCTGAGCTTGAGTAATTGATTACACTTTGCAAAGCAACACCACGGCTTAGGCCTGTAAGAAATCCACGCAAGACTGTCCACCCAACTCCGCTCGGCGTTCACCCACCTCGGGAAAATCTGCTCTTTTAATTAGCGGTGTGTGTGAATATATCTGGTGTGCAGATGCAGTTAATAACAGAGCTGGTTCAGACTACTGGGCAAGACTTCTATAAGGGGCTTAAAATATGGAATGTTGCCGCTAAAGACCTTCCCAGATCTTGGCCGCGTGAGGACGGAGATTGGGTTGTGCTCACAATGTGTGGTGATGCATAAATATTAGCCTTAAATAACTGTGAATACCTTGTTTCCTAAAAAGATTAGTGGCTCTTCCCTGTGTGATAAATTGTGTGAGTTACAGTGCAGACCTGTCTTCCCACTGTATTATCCCAGAGCCCTTTAAATAACCAAGTCCAAATTATGCTCAGCGGGCTGTGGGGAACGCTTGGGCAAGCTGGAGGCAGAAAAGTGTAATTTGGGTTCATTCTTCTTCTGTGTCTCCCTCTTTGTCTCATACCTTTCTTTTCACCTTCAACTCCGTCTTTTTCCGTAGTTGATTCCCTTTCTCTTTCTTACTACCCCTCTCACTTCCTCTGAATCTCTGACTTCTCTGTCCTTGTTTCCATGGAATGAAGTGATAGCTAACTTTTCTGAGTTTGTGCCAGAATGTTAAAGTTAGTGAAGTTTGAAGCCCTTTATGTCTACTACCTCATCTCCTTGTAAATAACCTCGAGAGGTAGGCACGGGGACCCTACCCATTGTGGAGGAGGAGGCCCCTCGATCTGCTTTCTTTTTGCATGAACTGATTTTCTTGGGGCTTGAGTATCAGACAGGACTAAAGTACACCCACCTACTTGGGGGCCTCGGGTGTATCCAGGGGACAAGGAGGTCACACACTTGACCTTAAAGGGATCCTTCACTGAGCTCTCAATACTTTGGTTCCCAGCATGACATGGGGCACCCTTTCCCAAACTGCACATAATCAGAGGTGCGGAGGGGCATTTTGTTACCTTTTCTCCCCCCCGCCATTTACAAGCAACTTTATTGAAATAGATTTACATATAGTAAAATGCACAGATTTTAAATGTACAGTTTGGTGTTTTTTTTTTTTTTTAAGATTTTATTTATTTATTTGACAGAGAGATAGAGAACAAGTAGGCATAGCGACAGGCAGAGGGAGAAGCAGGCTTCCCCCCGAGCAAGGAGCCCGAGGCGGGGCTCGATCCCAGGATCCTGGGATCATGACCTGAACCAAAGGCAGATGCTTAACTGACGGAGCCACCCAGGAGATCTGAGTTTGGTGGGTTTTGACCAGTGTACCCATTCAGGTACCCACCTCCCCTTCTAGATTCAGACCACTTCCAGCTAGAAGGGCCTTGCCAGCCCCCACATGAATCTGCAAGTCCTCACTGAGGCGCCCCCTTGTCATGGTGACTTACTTTTGCCTCCTCTAGCTCTTGAGATACAGGGGACTTCATAGAAAGGGAACAGTTTCCATCCTGTTGTGGTTGGCCCAACACGATCTTTTTGAGGTTCTTCCATTGTTGAATATTATCGGTAGTTAAATTTTCAAAAAAATTTCTGAACAGTTTCTCATTGTATCACTATAACACAACACGCTTTCTCATTCCTCAGTTGGTAGACATGGAGTTGTTTCCAGTTTGGGGCTATAATGCAAGTAATGCTGCTATGAGTATTTGTGTATATGTCTTTTTGTAAACAATTTTTAAAAAAATAAATAGCTTGGAGTGGAATTTTCTGGGTCAAATTAAGTTTGTTTAGCTTCACAACAGTTTTCCAATGTGATTGTTCCATTTTTCATCCCCACAGCAAAGTATAAGACTTATAATAGCTCTGCATCCTAGTTCACATTTGGGGTTGTCAGCCTCTTCAATTTTAGCCATTATACAAGGTATGAATGGTATCTCGTTGTGGTTTTATTTAGCATTCCCCTGATGACCAACAATGAACATGTTTTCATGTGCATATGGTCTATTTCTATATCTCTTTTTTGGTGAAGTATCCATTCAAGTCTTTTGCTCATTTTGTACCTTAGATCCTTGGATATTTATTTATTTATTTATTTATATTTATCTTTTTTGGATTTTATTTGTTTATTTAACAGAGAGAGAGAGAGAGTACAAGCAGGGGGGAGCGGGAGGCAGAGGGAGAGGAAGAAGTGGGCTCCCTGCTTAGCAAGGTTCCCTATGCAGGGCTCGATCCTAGAATCCTGGGATCACAACTGGAGCCAAAGATAGACGCTTAACCAACTGGGGCACCCAGGTGCCCCTAGATCCTTGGATTTTTAAGAAATTATTATTGATTTGTCAGAATTCTTTACATATTACGGTTTCAAGTGCTTTGTCAGATATATGTACTATGCTTATTTTCCCCAAGGCTTTGGCTTGTCCTTAATTTTCTTAATGGTATTTTTAGGGGAAGGACACTTTGATCCCTGGCCTTATAAGGGCTGTTCCTACAGCATGAATATTGAGAACTTCAGTAACTAGGATGAATGTCTGGGGTGACTTCCACTTATTGGAATTGCCAAGTGGACACAAAGTGACCAAGGCCAACAGTGGCAGGGAAAATAGACCCTTGGACAGGGAAAATAGACCCTTGGCAAATCCCAAACATGTTTGAGGGAGTGGGGCAGGGAATGGTTCAACTTTGCCAGAACCTAGAGTTACAACATGAGCTGCTGAGGAATTATGAGTCCAGATATTCTGCAGTTAATCTCCATGGAATCTCACTATTTCCCACAAGTATAAGGCGTGGGGCATATTTATTTTCTCTCTTTAACATCCGAAGGCTAAGTACTTTCAAACATTTCACTAAATGCTCTCAACAAAGAATTGGGCTGAGTCACAGCAAAATGGAGTCATTGCCCAACATCCCACCAGGGAGCCAGTGGTGGGGCCGGGATTGAGCCCATGGCTGTTTTGCTCTGGGGCCTGCCTGGCTCCTTCCACCACCCTACACTGCCTCTGTACTTGCACAGCCTAAGTGAGCTCTCTGCAGTTGTACACAGCAATTGAAATCCCCCTTCCTCCAGATTCTAGAATAATTGCTATAATACCATTCAACCATGTTTCTTTTCCAGGCTCAATATTCTTAGTCCCTTAACCCAAGCCTTGGATGGCTTACTTTCCAAAGCCCTTGCTATACCCATGGTTCTTCTCTGGCCCATCTCGTTCCTCAGCCCAGGTGCCCAGAGATGCATGCAAGGTGGTCTGCATACAGTGGTGTGAGATCTGCTGCAGGACTGTTGTGATTCACTGAGATCCCACTCTTGGCCAGCAAAAGGCCAGAGGCAGCAGGCCAAGCAATAACGTGGCAGAGAGGTCCTCTGAGCTCCTCCAGCCCTGCCCACCCCAGCCTCTCTTAGTGGATCACACAGACAACAGAAAATAAAGATTGGATTGAAAAGAACATAAATTGTGCATGTTACTCCGAAGTCAGTAAACGAACTCGAGACAAAGAAATAAGGGAGGCACTGTCCATGTGCTAGGGTGATTAGAGAAAACTGACATCTGAGCCGTGACCCAAGGTCTGAGAATGATCTAGGATGGGAGCAGAGCGTTCTAAACAGGGGAGCTCCATCAGGACACGGTCATTCAGAAATGCTCCTTGGTCATCAAGAGCAGACATTGAAGCGGTAAGCTATATATGTCTGAGTATGTTTGGGCTGGAGATTTCAATCCAGAAATCCCCAGTGCACTGTTGTTTAGTGTTCTGGGACTGGATGAAATCGTGAGAGAGTAGAGAAAAGAGAAGGAAAAGGCCCCGGACAGAGCCTTGGGGAGCATCAGCATTTTTTCTTTCTTTCTTTTTTTTTTTTAAAGAGGTTGAACAGACAAGAAGCCAGAGAAGGCGGGAGCTGAGGCAGGAGTGAGCACCATCATGCAGTAAGACATTTGCCAGCTGCGTGCTGAGCACTAGAAAGAGAAGGCCCACCTGGGTCACCTGGGCTCTGGTCCTGAGCCCAAGAGCCCGAGTTTCACCTTTTAACGGGACTCTCCTTGGGCCAGTCCTATATGTGCATTGCCACCCCCAGCCCTTCTGCCCTTGCCTGGTCCATTCTTGGTCAGCTGTTTGCTGAGGGACATGAGATGGGAGTCCAGAGAGTTTGTCTGTTTTTAACCTCAGAGGAAGAGGCAACCAACATCCCATCCGTGCAGTAGTCGCTTCTCTGAGCTGGACACTTGGGGGTGATCAGAGGACCAGGCTGCTTTCTCTCTGACCCTCGCTCCTTCCTGCTTTGCCAAAGCACCCCCCCCTTCCTGGTTCTCTCCAAGTGCATCTTGATGAAGAACTTTCTTGATGAGAGCCAAGTGTCAGATTCCCTTGATCTGAGAACCTTTCCCCATTTTCGCACTTCGGAGTTTCTAGGGATCCATTATGTGTCAGTTACCTGCAGTTAACTGTGGTCTAGAAGCAGATGATCCTCCTTCTGAAGTGTCCTCACAAGATCAGTGGAGCCTAACGCTACATCACAATGCCTACATCACTCATCTCACTTTATCTCAGCTCACATCACATCATCACAAGAAGGGTGAGCACAGGACAAGAAGAATATTTTGAGAGAGAGGGGGAGACCACATCACATAACTTTTATTACAGTATATTGTTATACTTGTTCTATTTTATTATTATTGATGTTAATCTCTTACAGTGCCTAACATCTAAATTAAGCTTTATCATATGTAAGGATGGTTGAAAACATAACATACCTAGGCTTCAGTACTACCTGTGGTTTCAGGCATCCCCTGGGGGTCTTGGAACGCATCCCCTGTGGATAAGAGGGGACCGCTGTTTACAGAATGTGCCCACCACTTTTGTTAATGGGATGTGAGAGGTTTTCATCAGCAGGTAGAAGGAGACAGCTAAACAAAAAGCGTACAATCAGTCACATTGTTCCCAACATCATAAAGAAATCACTACGGGAGTCAGAAGCAGGAGTCAAATGATGAAGAGAGGCAACAAAGTAACTGGCCAACCACTCGCTTGCTCGCTCGCTCGGATCCTCCACGCCCAACAGGGAGTCAGGACCCGTGGAAGGTGGTTTTCCAGGTAACGTCCTCTCTACACTTGGATCCCGACTGTCTGGGCTTGGAAACAGGTGCTTTAGTGGTAAAAGATTAAAATATTTTTATGCAATCAGTAAATTCTGTTATTAAACGTTACAGCAGCTAAATTAAATGATAAGAATAAGTAGTATTTTGAAATTCTGAACATCTTATAATTAGACCAGCCTTTAAAAAATATTCCAAGTTAAGGCACATTAGAATGTATTCCACAACATGGAGACAGCCTGACAAAGAAACATTATTCTTAGATTTACAATTAATTACCCTTATGTCTATACCTTGCATTCAATTTGCATATCTTAAAAGTGCTGTAAATTTCACAGGACTCCCTGTTATTTAAGATCATCCCGCTTAGTAAAAGTTTCTTCAGTGATAACTTTCTCTTGATTATGTAGTTGTGAGGTCAGTAAATCTGGCTCTACTTTGCTCTCCAATGTTATAATTTTTCTTTCTGTGTGTGTTTTTCATTATTTGGCTCCTTGTTCCTTCTGCCCTCTCATTTATTATTCCCCAAAGAACCACCAGATAGAGAAGCTGGCTGGAAGACTAAGTGAGTGGTCAGAGCCTGAGATGTTATCTTTCCCCCACTACGCATTGGTACCGGGTGTATGACATGTTCTATACATCTTTCTGGTGCCAACCTCATTAAACAAATACAACTTGATGTATAGCTCTCAAGAAATGAAATTTCATGCAACAGATTTATGCTTACCCCAATTGGTATGCTCTGCCCCCTTAACTTGTCCCCCCATCTCTCTCTCTTCCCCTTCTTTTCCAAGCCCCGCACCCCCAAAGTGAGCTGGTGTGTTGTGATTTCTTGTTGCATTTTCATAGGGTGACCACTAAGTCCCATAACCTTTCATGCGGCTGAATTTTTATGCTCACCACGAATGCTATATTTTAAAAGACCACACTGGATTTCCTAAATTATTCATAAGGAGCCATTAGCATGGTAAAAAATATTATATATTATGGAGAATGCCACTAAATATGTTTACCTTGAGCTGAGACCCATGTAGCATATGCTTTAATCCACACCCACCTGCTGTCCTGTTTTGTGCCTTTAGAAGCGACCCCATGTAAAAGTGTGCTAGGAGGGACTCCATCTGTGAGGGACTGTACCAGCCTCCCAGGAGAGGGGCGTGGAGCACTTGCAGAACTGTAAATATCAACTAGACTGTTACAAATAATTTAAAGGATTTAAAAAAATAAAATGTTTCAACAAAAGGCAACTGATAGTTTAATAAGATGATCTTTTGTTTTTAAAAGAAAAAGTTGCCTTTTTTTTGGTTCTGTTTTGTTTACTCTTTCTTTTCTTTTTTTTTTTTTTACAATCATTGAGCAAACCGAATATTCCACTTTGAAACTGAGTGTGACTTGAAACTGAGATGAGTATGTGGTGCCATGCTGTATGGATTTTGTCTCAGGAGGCTTTGGTTCAGAATATCGCAACCTGGTGTGTGAGAGCATGATCCCTGTGCTTTTGGAAAAATGAAGAGGAAAAAAGTTCCCCTCCACCTTTAATTTTACTTTAAGCACAATCAGGTAATTTCCTGTGTCTTCTCTTCTTGCTTATTAATTGGCAGTTTATTAAAGTAATTTTTTTAAAAAGTGAATACCACTGCCATTTCTCCATTAACAGCTACCAGAGCCCTGAGTGGTATGGCATGTCAGGGAAGGAAGAGAGGGGCTGGCTAGGAAGGGGGAGTCCTGGCAGACATGCAGGTACGGGGTGACAGGGACATCTCCAGCAGCCTGGCTCCCCTCCCCCCTTGAGAGAGGGTGACATTGGCCGAGCCTCATGGCTCCCTCAGAAGGTGTTCCTCTTGCTCCCTTTGCCTGCCCTCTCTCCTTTCCTCACACCCGAGTATCTCCCTACTCCTTCTGGGAGGTGGGTGAATGGAAGACTTTTTACAGATTTATTAATTTCTGACAGTGACATTCTTCATGACAATTCAATATGTAAGTGAGTCCCCGTGATTTCTGAAAGCCCATTTACCCTGGCTTTTGATGGGCTGAAAGCAAGTGCACGTGGCAAGTGGCTCTCTCCTCGTTGATTATAATATAATATTTCTATTAAAATCATTTTTAAATGCCTCCCGAAAATCTGAATAATACTTTTACAAAGAACATAAAGCTACACCTCGGATTAGCCGTCCTAGAATACCTTGGCAAAAGTATCCAAGTAGCAAGAGTTTTCCTAGTCTTATGTCCTATATACATCTGTTAAATTACTCTGAGATCTCATTAAATAAAGCTAATGTACTTGTAAAACAGTAGGGAGAGACAGTTTATCATTGTAACTGTTAGAGAGAGCCATTCGGGTAGGGAGGGAGCCAAGAAGACTAGGTATATGCTGGTCAGTGTAGATGTTTCTAAGTCATAAATCTTGGCTCTTTCCCGCCTAGTTATTGTGTATTTCTTTAGGTGAGAGATTGATTGTAGCAGCTGAAGATGAATTTGCCCATAGTCCCTTTCTTCTTCTTCTTCTTCTTCTTCTTCTTCTTCTTTTTTTTTTATACTCCTGATGCTTCGCCAAGGTGATAATGCTTTTTCTCCCCCCTGCAATCATTTGTTTCAGATTAAAAGCATGAAATGGCACAGAGAAACAAGGGGAGGCTGGTCTCTGTGGTCGGGCAAACATGAGGGCATGAAGATGTATAATGTCCCACGTGGGAGGAAGCCCTCGCCGGGCCCCGCAGGATTTTTAACAGGCCCACCTGAAGGAGAAACAGGGGCACTTACACCATCAGATACCTGGAAAAGCGCTGTCATTTCCTCACCGAGGACTTTTCAAGCAGATGGTAAAAGGGGTTTAATTTGAAAACACTGAAACATTGTGTACGCTCAAAACCATGACAATTGCAGTTTTTATTGTCTCCACTCAGGGAAATGTGTGTCTGGATCATCTCGTGGCCTGAATGGGGAGAAAAGGTACTTTTCATGAATATATATAGATGCTGAATTTATAAGAATCAATATAGTCGCCAAATGTTGTACAACATGTCAGGATATCATAAAAAGCAGGCAGTTCTACATAAAATACCAGCTTAATCTTGGAGATTTTAAAGCCTCATTAAAATGTGGATAAAGTCCATATATGGAGAAGCAGCCTTCAAAAGGTTGAAGTTATATATCTGTAGGGCAGACATTGTAACCGCCACTTCTGAATGTCAGTGGCCTTGCGGGTTGCAGCGGGTGGTGGTCAGGGGCTTCAGGCTGGGGTGTGTCCTAGCCTGGGGAGGGAGGGGGGCGGCACAGTGGGACTGGGACCAAGTGCCTCCCTGTACTCCCCTCTAGGACAATGGGTTTAGTTAGAGAAGCCACAGTGGACAGGTCAGGTCTTGACATCTTTGGCAAGTTGGCACATTTGTGGCTTGAACTCTTCAGTGAATTGCATGCAGGTCAGCTCCCTCGGCAGCAGAGCGGAGGTTGAGAAGGACCACATCGGGGTTTGGGGGATGCGATAGGGTGACATGGAGACTCAGGATGATCACCTGGGGGTTGCAGGAACAATTACTCCTGAGTGGCTCCCCTTTCTGTCCCCAGAAGCCCGGGGATGAAGTTACTCACTGGGAACTATCCATGCCAGGAAAACAAAGCCCCTGCTCCCCGGTGTCTGGCTTCCCAGCAGTCCCATCAAAGCCACAGCTTCTGATCGAGGCTGCTTGTTTTTCTGGCCCTGAGAATGAGCCGGCCTTTCTCGGGGCAAAGCTGGAGTTTGCACCCTTGTTTGAAGTCTCTGTGATTTGGGCTCATTTGCTTGTTTTTTTTTTTTTTTCCTGGAGAAACTTTGAAAGTCACGCAAATACTTTGATCCTGACCTTTCTGTAACACTGGCCCATATTCACCGCTTGTCAGCCACACAAGATGGCCAGAAGTCATCCGTCACTGCCGGCCGTCACTCTGTCGCCTCTGCCATCAGCCCCATTACCCGGGATCGGGAGAGAGTGGAGCCTCGCGTCGGAAGGATCATTAAACTTGAGGCTCCCAGGTAGCTCAGGTAGGCCAGGTGGCCTGTTGTTATTTATAATAAAGGAAAGCACAGCAGAAGTGCCTGCCGGTGGCCCAGGAGGCTGGCAGAGGATGCCTGAACCGTGTCATTGCTGAAGGACAGTTAAAAGTGGACTCTCCCCCCTCACTGTAAGCAAAGAGGATTTATTGAACATCTGTTCTGTACATGGCTGGGAAGATTGATTAATTTAATTGCTCACACTTTGCTTAAGTAACATTTGAATACTTAATGTCAAGTTTGAAGGATATTCCAACGTTTGCCTGCGCACCTTCTCCTTAAGGTTGCAGAGGGAGCTCCGGAAGGGGGTGGGAGAGTGTGGCCGTCTGGACCCCCTTCTAAATCCTTCTTCTGTGAGAGCCTGCAGGAGTTGCCAGTGGGAAAAGCTGCCTCTTTTCATAAAAGCAACTAGTTACTTTTCACATTTTCTCATTGTGATAAATCATTAATGTAATGAGGTTGGATCTTCTTCACTGAGTGGTGGTAATATTCCCTCTGGTATCAACCATGGAGACGGTTGAGCATATTATATATTTCTGTACCCTTTAACATAATACCGTAATCGTATGAAAGTACCAGATGAGTTAAAGCTGTAATAATTTATTGCAGGTTACAGTCAGGCAGCGTATTTAGAAGGAACTCCTGAAGGTTCTACGGAAAACCAGGCTTTAAAATGCTTCTCAGCTCATCGACACCTGCCTTTCCCTTATTGGCTGGTTTTTCCTCCTGTCAGGTGTCAGTCTGATCCGGTTTTGAGGAAGAGGTCCCTCGGACATGCCAGATGTCCCTTTAATAAAACTTTATTTGGGGAGGGCCAGGAAAACCCGTGCATAGCATGCATTGAAACAGTCACATCTAGACCTCAGGTGGAAAATCAGTCCCAACCACAACACACCTAGACCAGAGCATGGAGGTGAATGTTGCAAATATATTTCACAAAGACTTCCCTTCCTCCCTGCAAAGTCCATAAACATCGAAAGTGGGGTTCCTTTTACATAAAAAAAGAATCACACCCAAGTTTTCACGGACACGTCTGCAGTGGGAATGAGGCTTGCTGGTCTAGAACAATGGCTAGCGTCTGAACTTGGCTTGAAAAATGACTCGGAAGGATTTTTCTTCATTTATGAAAACAAAATATGCCTCTCTCTGTTTCATTCTGTTTAGGATTACCACTTTGCATGAATTCATCCATTCATTTCCCCACTCAACAGCCCTGTCTTGGACTCTCAAATCATTTAAAAGCAGAGAACATGGCTCTTTGGTTGGAGACTTCTTTCCGGATTTTATATTGAGAGAGGCTTTTCAGTTTAAATGTTTAAGAAAATATATAAATGACTTTTTTTCTTTTTGAGATGAGGGAAGATGAGGCGGGATAACGGGAAGGGAGGTGAATATTTAACTCAACTGGAAACTGGCACCAACTCTGTCTTCTTATTGTCAGGGACGCTGTATGTAATGTGCTCACAAAAAATGCTCACATCTGGGAAGGCTGGGACCTGGGAGGCTGCACTCCGAATTTATTGCCCAGAACCAGAGACAGGAAGAAAATCAGAGAACCGAAGGGCTGGGAAGGACTTCACCAACGAACTGAGCTCTGGGCTCCAGGTTGAGTCCTTAATAGGAGCATGGGCATGTTTTTAGGGACTCTACAAGCAGAGATGATTCTTAGCAAAGGATGGTCTTCGGTCACGTCTGATTGAAGGCAGGTGTGGTGCAGGCCGATTCTTTGAGAGATGCCCGTCTGTCTCCTGCTCTGACCGCATACAATACATCCCACTCCGGGGCTTAGACTGCCAAGGCCAGAGCCAGGTGCCTGGGCTACGCGTATCCTTCTCTATCAGTCATACTGCAGGGAGCAGACAATTAATTCTGGAGCAAAATTGAAAGTCAGAGGCAGAGTCTGAAAGAACAGAATGACAATAATAAAGTGCCCCAGCCTCGCATTAATCTCCCTCACTTCAGGCCTGTCACAGCCGGCCTGGCTGTGACTAATGCCAAGCTTTGCATACAGTGGTCACAGACACGAGCAGCATGCTCCCTTTACAGCGCCCGCGATGCGCATTGTTGGGTTTTTGACTCCTGTGGAACCGCTGAAAAAACATCGCCGCTGGTCATAGGTAAGGGGACAGAGTTTCTCCATCAGGCACCTGGTGATGGATGCCCAGATCTGGGACCCACCGCGGGAGCAATGGAAAGCTCCTCTCTCTCCCTCACGAAATACGCATTTCCCTCGCCTCTTACTACTTCTCCAACCCATCTCTCATTCCTACTGTCTTGGACTCAATTCTCACTGTCTTACTCGAGGCGCCCACCTCTTCTTGTTGGTCCTAGTGGGCTCTCTCCCTGCTTTCCCCAAAGAGTCTCCTTCATCCAGTTCCACTTGAGGAGAGCAGGTGGGAGGGATTAGTTCACGTGTGGCTGAGCGTGCACGTTGTGGGGGTGGGGGGGATGTTTGCAGAGGAGTCCAAAACAAGTATTTGGGACGGGTTCGTTCTTACTGGGGAGCTTTGGAGAAATACAAATGGGAAATGGTGATGTGTGGGTCCAAAGGTGCAGCGAACCCCCACAGGGCCATGGGACTAGAGGACCCTCATGACTTTCTGGAGCCCAGCAAGTTCCACGGCCCCACTGGGGAGCTGGGAAAAGGCAGCAGGGGTGATTAATCAAGTACAGGATCAGTGAACACCTAACCAAATTTAACCCACCAGAGGAAAGGAGAAATGATTTCTCTAACGGGAATCATGCCTCCCTGATTCAATTGAGTTTTTCTGAGTAAAAGAGAAGGGAACCTAGGGAGTAGGCATCATGACAAATTTCAGCAAGCTGTGTGGTTTTCCCCTCAAAAATTGTTAAACACCCCAGCATTGGGGGACCTTTGCATCCGTATGCATTTGCTTGAGGGACCGAAAACAAAAGGTGGGGCTCCACAGCTATTTCTTAGATGTGGAATCACACTTCCCAGGGAGCATCCACAGAGCCAGCTAATGGGAAAGGCTGCTGGAAGACCCCACAGCCAAGGCGAGTGAGCAGAAAAGTGGCAGGCAGACTTCCGGTCGGGGAAGGTCTGGGGGTATGGGTGAGGGGAATGTTCAGGGCATGGCCTGGGAAAGAAGCTCTTTCTGAAGATCGCCAGCCTGTTCCCTCGATGCAGCCACAAGAAGCATCGAATTGCTGGCATGGAAAACAAACTGAAAGCACAAGGTCACCTCCACGAGACCCCAGGTGTGTCCGTCCTCCCAAGGCGTTGGCCTCTGTGTGTGAATTTATTTTTATTTTTTTAATTTTTATTTATTATTTTTTAAATATTTTATTTATTTGTCAGAGAGAGACCAAGAGAGCGCGCACAAGCAGGGGGAGTGGCAGGCAGAGGGAGAAGCAGGCTCCCCGCCGAGCAGGGAGCCCGATGTGGGGCTCGATCCCAGGACCCTGGGATCATGACCTGAGCCGAAGGCAGATGCTTAACGACTGAGCCACTGAGGCGCCCCTCTGTGTGTGAATTTAATACCTAGAGAGGGTGCATTCCGTTGGCACACAGCCTACTGCACGGTGACCATCCCCACGTCATGCCCATGAGCGCTGCGGTCACAACAAGGGCCATTAGGGCCTCTGCCTCCACAGAGCTGCCTCAGAACCAGCCCTGTGGGGGTAGCTCAGACTGACTGCTGCACCCGTCCCAGGGACGGGGGGTGCTGGTCCTTTCAAATGGCCTTTTGTGCCCCATCCTCTGCCTTCCACTGTCCCTTGAGGCGTCCTGAGTCAGCTGGGACCCTACAGGGGACAGACCGGGGGACCGCTCCGCCACAGCCCCTGCTGCATCTCTCTCCACTCCTTGTCCCTTCTCCTGGCTTCCATGCAGCCCACTCTCGCCCCAGCCGCACACTGCGATAAGACAGCCCCGGCTGCCCTGGGCCCCCCGCGGTGGCCTCGGATGACGCAGTGAGGTCCGTTTGCACCACTGTCCTCCTATTCCTTGTCCTCACCTGACTTAATTCCACAGAGCCTTTCCCACATCAGTTCCTGCCACTCCACGGCCATCACCAACTCAGTGTGATGCTCGTGAATAGTGACGATGCAGTGCCTGTGAGCTGAATTCTCCAGCCCATGCTTGGCACCTGCCCCCTCACCAAGATGCCTTGCTCACACTCTAGACATGCTGTAGACTGAAAGACTTCTTAGAACCTTGACTCTATCACCACACACTGCACAGAAGGGACATTTTTATAGAGCCTTCCTGAAACGTCTCTGAGCATGGAAGCCTTGCTCAAACCTTATTAACCTGTGTGACCAGGAGACACAGTAGAGCCTGCCCTCCTTGTGGAAGAGGTCACATTGCTTTAGACATGTCCATGTTCTTTTTTTTTTTTTTTAAGATATTTATTTATTTGAGAGAAAGAGAGTGAGAGAGAGAGAGAGAGCATGCAAGCAGGGGAAGGGCAGAGGGAGAGAGAGAATCTCAAGCAGACTCCAGACTGAGTGCGGAGCCTGACTCGGGGCTCGATCTCACGACCCTGGGATCATGACCTGAGCCGACACCAAGAGTTGGACGTTTAACCAACTGAGCCATGTCTATGTTCTAAGAGGGAATGCTACAAGACAAAACAATGATTCCTCTCCAAGAGCAGAGTGTGGGTATAATTCCAGACCAGGAACCTGAGGACATGATCCTGGGTCTGGCTTCACAGCTTTTTAGCTGTAGGGCCTTGGGTGGACCACATCCCCTCTCTGGATCTGTGTCCTTGTCTCTAGAGAATGGGGTTGGATTTGTCAGTCCCTGTAAGTGCCTACCAGCTCACAGGCTTGTGATATCATGTACTTGTCAGTCTGCTTTCACCAATTCTGTCCCCATCCCACCCCTGCTCTCACCCCAGGGTCTGAGCCAGCTTTTTAGAATGGATGAATTTGGCAGACGGGGATGAGCAGGCCAATAAGAGAAAGAAGGCTCCCTCACTGGAGCCGGGCATCCACTTAGGCCAGCATGAGCTCACACCTCTCAGACCCACGGATCCATTAACATTGCAAAAGACTTGGATGGACTTTGAAGAGTTGTGCAACATTGATTTTATTGTCATCTTTTTGCACAAGCAGTAAATAGGCCAACATTTTAGGTACAGAGTAATTATTCCCGAAAAGCAAGACATCAAAATAAAGTTTAATAGTTAGCAGCCCGGCATTTTGACACGAGCCTTGTGGAAGTTCCAGACATGTCTCCGAGCTACCAAAAAGGTTAAAGACCAGCGTGCTGCATAGGAGATGCGAGAGTGGCCTGCCGTGGCATGCAGAGATCCTGAGCCGGCTCCCACAGACTGATGTGGAGGAGACTCTAGGGGGATCACTCTAGGGGGAACCTGAGAACTTTTTGCATTCTGGGCTGAGGAGGTCCCAACTATCTTGCTTGTGCCCTGCAGTGGAGTGGCAGCCTCCCTGTGCTGGGAATTTCTACTTCTCTCTGGCAACCAGGGAAGATCTCCGACCCAATGTCACTTTTGACTCTCCTTGGCCTCCACAGAAATCATCCCTCCTGCCAGTATGGAGATTGTAGTTCTTCATTCTAATTGGACCACCAGGGGTGGCTTTTAAGACCATGAGGAGAGTCTGAAGGCCTGATTCCTCAGTCTGTCATGGGGCATGTTTCCAACCCAACATGTCAAATGGCCGTGGAGTGGCACATCTATGATTGAGCTTGTCCCTTCCATTAATGTCACATGTCTCCAAAGGGCCACAGGTGGCAGGAAATCACCTATTGTTGCTCCAAACCTTGGGTTTTTGCTCACCTGGAAGCAGAATGCACAGGTACAGGGAGTGTATGTACTCCCCCAGGAAGTGGGGTGAATGGGAGGTGGGGGCTCTACCATAGATTCTCCAGACCGGTGGGGGAATCAGAAGACTTGTAGCCCTGGCTCCGTAGGAGCTCTTTTGATCTGATATCTGACTTAAACTGAATCCTAAGAGATTACTTAGGTTTTCGTTAAAGCACACAATGGCTTTGCCTGTCCCGATGCCACCTTGGCCAATGGGGCCACGTCTTGGTCTTGGTGGATGGCTGGTGTCACTTTTCTGCTGTGGTTGGTGAGGAAGGGCTTTACCTGGTATGGAGCTTCCATGGCAGGTTGAGAGAGGGTGGCCTCTGCATCCTGGGGAGACTGCTGTCTCTGGCCTCTGGACAGACTTGTCCTCTTGATCTGACTGTCCTTCCTGGGTCCTCAGTGACCCCAAATTCCCTGCCTTTTCTTCTAGATCTGGAGCGTGTGTGTTTGTACATAGTGGTGGATGCTTGAAAGCTTATCTAAGTTGACTTTAACACAATCCCTGAGCACAGTTCTTTAGAGTACATGTCCGTTCTCCCTTCCAGAAGCAATTATTTAGGGATTATTTGTTTTTCCTGGGCACCTTTTGATTTTCTTCCCCAGTGTACTTCTGTGTTGGTTGCAGATCTATGCAGTCTCTGGCTTCCTTCCAGTCCAAATATAGAAAAATGTGCACCTATACAACAGCTAGTAGCATTATTTCTATGTGGATCCTGGCATGGGGCAGTCATTTAAAGTCTTATGGAGTGAAAGAGTCATTCCAAGAGCACATGTGAAGAAAGAAAGCTTCTTAACTTGCTTCTATGTCTGAACGAATCAGCTCAGAATTTTCCTTCGCTTTGCCCAGTTCCTTCAATGAGCCTAGGGGAGAAATGGTGGCAAACTGATTGTCAAGGAAGAGTGGAAAAGGACTTCCTCGGTAGGCATCCTAACACTGGTTTTCCACAAATGATGGAAAGGAACCTGAGAACTTTTTGATGGCGCTTAGCTTGCCAAAGCCCACGGGCTGACCTCTGTTACTTGCAATGCTCTGGCTTCTCAGAAGAGTCGAAGTACACACTCATCTCTGGTTCTTTGCACCTGTTCCTCCCTCTGCCTGGAAGGGTCCTCTGTTCCTTCTGTTCCATTCATGCATCTTTTTGCATAGGGAGCCTTCTCTCTTTGTTTGATGCAGACTGATGTATGTTCACTAGTTCGTTTTGCCAAGAACTTGTCTCATTGCTGTGAGTAGCCACTTTCTTGTGCATCTGCATCTTTTGCTCTGCCATGCCTGGGGTCATCTTGTTCGGCTCCCATCCCAGCACCTATGATAGGTCATGGCACCTGGAAGGCCTTTTATGAGCACTTGTTGAAGGAACGTCCATCCTGCACATCAAACTAACTACTCTAGACTGTATTCACAGGTGTAGAGAACTATTTTGTCAGTTTCCAGAGATCTTTGTTATTTCTCTAGCTCCTTCTCCGAAGATCCTCTTAGATAATTTTTTATCTCTATCCCTAGCAATTCCAAGGAGAAGCTACAAAAATAGAGGCTTTGACTATAATAACAGTAAGAGTAACTAGTATTATTTAAAAATCAGCAAAGAGGGCTTTATTGAGGTGTAATTGATGTACACATTGTATAAGTTTAAGGTGTACAGCATATTGATTTGATACACATACATATTGCAAAATGATGACCTCCATAGCATTAGCTAACACGTCCATCGCATCACATAATTGGCACTTCTTTTTGTGGTGAGAACATTTAAGATCTACTATCTTAGCAACTATCAAGTATATAATACAGTATTATTAGCTATAATCACCATGTTGTATATTAGCTCCTCAGAATTTTTTTTTAAGTTTTATTTATTTATTTGAGAAAGAGAGCGTGGGGGAGGGACAGAGGGAGAGGGAGTGAGAGAATCTCAAGCAGACTCCCTGCTGGGCATGGAGCCCAATAGGGGACTTGATCTCACAACCCTGAGATCATGACCTGAGCCCAAACCAAGAGTCGGACGCTTAACCAAATGACCCACCCAGGTGCCCCAGCTCCTCTGAATTGTTAATCTTATATCTGGAAGTTTGGACCCTTTGATCAACATCTCCCCATTCCCCAGCCCCTGCCCCTAGCCTCTGGCAACCACCACTTTAATCTCTGTTGCTCTGAGTTCTGCTTTGTTAATTTCTACATGTAAGTGATATCATACGGTATTTATCTTTCTCTGTCTGACTTATCTCATTTAGCATAATGTCCTCTAGGTCCATCCATGTTGTAGAAATGAGAGGACTTCCTTCTTTTTTATGGCTGAATAATATTTCACTGTATGTATATGCGCATACTACATCTTCTTTATCCATCCATCAGTTGACAGACACTTAAGTTGTTTCCACATCTTGGCTACTGTGAACAATGCTGCAGTGAATGTGGGGGTGCTCGTACCTCCTTGAGATCCTGTTTTCACTTCCTTTGACTATATACCCAGAAGTGGAATTGCTGGATTGTATGGTGGTTCTATTTTTAATTTTTTGAGGAGTGTTCATGCTGTTTAGCATGGAGTTTTTTTCCAAAACATGGGTTTGGAATCCCCAACAGGGATGCCAAGAACAGGAGGGATACACCAGGAGAACCTCTGGCCCCTGAGTCACTTCCAAAGTTAAGGAATTCTAACCAAGGGAGCATTTTTAGCGAATTGCATTCTGGGCTGAGGAGGTCCCAACTATCTTGCTTGTGCCCTGCAGTGGAGTGGCAGCCTCCCTGTGCTGGGAATTTCTACTTCTCTCTGGCAACCAGGGAAGATCTCCGACCCAATGTCACTTTTGACTCTCCTTGGCCTCCACAGAAATCATCCCTCCTGCCAGTATGGAGATTGTAGTTCTTCATTCTAATTGGACCACCAGGGGTGGCTTTTAAGACCATGAGGAGAGTCTGAAGGCCTGATTCCTCAGTCTGTCATGGGGCATGTTTCCAACCCAACATGTCAAATACCCAACTAGATGTTTTGTCTCTACAAGGCTAAACTTTTTTTTAATACATTTTTATTTTTATTTTAAGATATTTAAAAAAAATTTATTTGACAGAGAGAGACACAGTGAGAGAGGGAACACAAGCAGGGTGAGTGGGAGAGGGAGAAGCAGGCTTCCTGCAGAGCAGGGAGCCTGATGTGGGGCTCGATCCCAGGACCCTGGGATCATGACCTGAGCCAAAGGCAGACGCTTAATGACTGAGCAACCCAGGCGCCCCTCCAATACATTTTTTTTATTATTATGTTATATTAATCACCATACATTACATCATTAGTTTTTGGTGTAGTGTTCCATGATTCATTGATTGCGTATAACACCCAGTGCTCCATGCAGAACGTGCCCTCCTTAATACCCATCACCAGGCTAACCCATCCCCAACCCCCTCCCCTCAGTTTGTTTTTCAGAGTCCATAGTCTCTCATGGTTCATCTCCCACTCCGATTTCCCCCGCTTCATTATTCCCCTCTTGCTATCTTCTTCTTCTTCTTCTTCTTCTTCTTTTTTTTTTTAACATATAATGTAGAACCCTCAGTTTGTTTTTCAGAGTCCATAGTCTCTCATGGTTCATCTCCCACTCCGATTTCCCCCGCTTCATTATTCCCCTCTTGCTATCTTCTTCTTCTTCTTCTTTTTTTTTTTTTTAACATATAATGTATTATTTGTTTCAGAGGTACAGGTCTGTGATTCAACAATCTTACACAATTCACAGCGCTCACCATAGCACATACCCTCCCCAGTGTCTATCACGCAGCCACCCCATCCCTCCCACCCCCCACTGCTCCAGCAACCCTCAGTTTGTTTCCTGAGATTTAGAATTCCTCATATCAGTGAGGTCATATGATACATGTCTTTCTCTGATTGACTTATTTTGCTCAGTGTAATACCCTCCAGTTCCATCCACGTTGTTGCAAATGGCAAGATCTCATTCCTTTTGATGGCTGCATAATATTCCATTGTATATATATACCACATCTTCTTTATCCATTCATCTGTCGATGGACATCTTGGCTCTTTCCACAGTTTGGCTATTGTGGACATTGCTTCTATAAACATTGGGGTTCACATACCCCTTTGGATCCCTACATTTGTATCTTTGGGGTAAATACCCAGTAGTGCAATTGCTGGATCATATGGTAGCTCTATTTTCAACTTTTTGAGGAACCTCCATACTGTTTTCCAGAGTGGCTGCACCAGCTTCTACAAGGCTAAACTTCTGAATGAGATGCAATTCTTAGATATTATTTCCTTCTTATTTCCTTATTTTTTCATTCAAATTTTATTTCATAATTTTTATCATCATCATCATTATTCCCACTGTCTATTTTTGGTATTTAGAGGGTCAGCTAGACCATGAAATATCATTGGCTGGCTTTTGGTTCCTGCTATGCCACCTGCACACATGTGACATTCATCTTCTCAGCCTCAGTTCCACTATTTGTAAATAAAGAAAATATTAACCCTGACTTCCTTGGGTGGCTGCTAGCATTAGATGGGCGAATGCCTGGGAAATGCTGTTGGGGGAGGCTGTACCCCTCAGCAGGGCTGATTGGAGGCATGGGTTTGAGAGAACTCAGAATTTTCCTTGCATAACTTGACCTGGGGGTCCTATTTCTGGGATTGAGGGCTGGGTTTATGGTCTTTTTATGTGTCTTGATTTTCCTGAAAAGTCTCAAAGAAAAGCCTGGACCAGCACTCTCTTTGGGTATGAGCACCATCCAGCCATCTTCCCAAGGCCAAGGAAAATCAAAGCCAGGACATTCAAATGGAAACACCCCATGGTTATACTTCTTCCTTTGGGAAAAAAAAAAAAAAAAAAAAAAGAAAAAAGAAAAGAAAAAACCCACATCGCTCTCCTTTTGTGCCACTACAAACATTGCGACGTTTTTGGCGGGAAGGGGAAGTTATTTTGTGTATGTGTGAACGAGAATTTTGATAGACAGGGCAAGTTGCAATCCAATTCCAAACTATAGATTTTCAAGCAGATTGATGCAACAAATTGTTAGCAAATAGCAGTTTGCAATTTGATGCTAATTAGACATAAGGCAAATATGTGCCATGACAAATTAGCAGCGAACCATACTGCAGAGGATTAGCGAAAGCTGGCACAGCCTGAGCCCGGCTCCGCACACCTCCCTGTCGCCGTCATAGGCGTCACCGTCGGGGCCTGAGCCAGCCTCGCCTCTCTGTGAGCAGAAGCTGGAGAGGAGACCAGGATCATCCCAGGCCAATGCTCAGAGTGATGCTGTATGTCTTTGTCTTCCACCGTTGCCTGCCTGCTGGTCAGCATGGCCTTTCCCAAGAGCTGCAAAAGGTTCTGGGAAGCTCATATGATATACATATATTTATGGTATAAATTGAAAAATAATCCTGGAAACATTAAAAAATACAGACAGGCAAAAAATCAGAGCAAAGCAGAGCAGAAGGAAAGAAGGAAGGAAGGAAAGAAGGAAGGAAGGAAGGAGGGAGGGAAGGAAAGAAAGAAAGAAGAAAGAAAGAAAAAGAAAGAAAGAAAGAAAGAAAAAGGAAGGAAGGAAGGAAGAGAAAAAGAAAGAAAGAAAGAAAGAAAGAAAGAAAGAGAAAGAAAGAAAGAAAAGAAACCCAAAGACAACCATTATTACTACTATTAGTAGTTTGGTATTCACCCACTTAAATCTTTGCTTCCATGAGTTGTGTGTGTGTGTGTGTGTATGTTATATTATGTATATATATGTTATATTATGTAATTATTTAAAACAAAAATATATATAATTATTTAAAATATATGTAATTATTTGAAACCAAAAAGGACCCATCTAAATGTTGTTTGCAACCTTTTCTCACTTAACTGTACATTATGTTCATTTTTTTCGAGTTCATGGACACAGATTCACATCTCACATAGTTCCACAGTGTGTTTTTCTGTTAATTCTCTCAGTAATTTAGTCTCCCCATCCTCTGCTGTGGAACGGCTGGATTGCTTGTAGCTTTCTACTACTGTCAGCACTGCAGCATTAGATGGGTTGAAAATTCACTTTTGCACACTTGTGTGATTATTCCTGAGGATACCCACCTAGATGAGAAAGGACTGATTTACTGAAGAAAGTTTAATGAATTTTTCTCTCCCTTCAAAGTGGCCATTTCCTAAGCCCTGACCAATGCCAGTTTAAGATAATTGTTAATTAGATATGCCCCCCCCCACCCAAAGTTACCCTGTTGACATTTGCTTCTCTTTGTTTATTAAGTTCAATCATTTCTCAGGAATCTTATATCAGTCACTACTGGCCTCCTCAGGGTGTGTCTCAGGTCCTCACTCCCCACAAATAATCACTGAAAATTAAGTCCACATTCCAAATTACTTTGCTAATTTCTCTGTTATATGGATTTCTATGAGATTTTGAAATCATGAATTCTATAGAGATAGTGCTAATAGTGTGGCTGTGAGAATCAAATGAAGCAATGAAGTGTTTCTCAAATTTGCCTCATTAGAAGTACCTGTGGAGGGTCTTTAAAATAGAAGTTCTCCTTGCTTTGAGTTTCTAGTTCAGTGGGACTTGGAGGGGTTGGGTAGCTCCCAAGGTAATTCTCATCCTTGAGGCATCTGTGGTAAATACCACTAGAAGGTGAGAAATGCGGGCAGTATAGTCCTTTCCTCCACCATGGCAACTCCTGGGAGGTGAGGGGGTCACATCCTAGAGGCATGTGGGATGAGGGAGACTTGACAGGCTGGCCTTACCATGGTAAGAAAACTAGGAGCTCTCATTCTCCGCCCTGGGGCTGCCCCTCTTGGCATGCAGTCTAGAGACCTGGTATGGACCCAGGTATGGAGACTGCTATTATTATGAACTTGGAAACATCCCTTACTTTCTCAGAGCCTATGTTCCCTGGTCTGCAAAATAGGACAAACCAAAAATAATGCACTACCAGCATACGGATTAGTGGTACTAGTGTGCACCTTCCCATTCCAATGAGCATGGCATGTAAACATGTGTAATGAAGATACAGGAGAAGTTGTAAAGCAATCTGGAATTCCACTGGGCACCATGGAAAGTTGTAAGGAAGTTGAAGATCTCATGATTTTCAGTAATGAGTTTGGAAGCTGTGTTGTTTTGGTTTATATATGTGTAACAGTGTGTCTATGTCTGTGTTTCCACACAGACACATTCAAACACCATGTAAAGGTAAGCATAATCCTGTGTCAGGATGAGTTGTCACTTCTCTAAAGGCATTACTGTTTTAAATTTTTATTGAGATATAATTAATATATCATAAATTCACTCTTGTAAAGTATATAATTCATTAGTTTTAAATTTGTTATCTAACCTAAAACAGTTGTCATTTTCTCATCAGAATAAACCCTCTTAATGCAAAACATTTGTGAAACTCCTTGATTATTTACTGCATTTTTTAATTAAAAGATTGTAATAATGATGTAAATAAATAAATGGAGAAGCAATCATAGTATAAATATCTTTATATCTGAGTAAATGGAAATTACATGTTTATAGGTTTCTGTCTGGAATTTTCTTTTTACCCTAATGGATCCTGGTCATTTTGTGTATATTATTGGTTATATTTCCTAACTGATCATTGCTTTACTTTAGAAAAGTGATTAATTCTTAATTTTTATTACTTGAGCATCTCACAAATGGCTATTATTAGCTATAATAGATTTTCAGATAGCCTTTTTTAGGGAGACAATCATAAAATGTATATATAATAATCCTTTTTTCTTCTCCTTTACTAAATTTGTATTTTGTGTATCTTTTTCTTATCTTATTGCTTTGGATAGAACTTTCAGAAAAAAATGTTAAATAATGATGATAATAGTGGGCATTTTTGTAAAGATTTTACTTTTAAAGGGATCATTCAAATGTTTGATTATTATGAATGATTGGTGATGATTAGTTTGAGATAGGGTTTTTGTTTTTAATCATTTAAAGGAGTTAGCATTTTATTTTTAGTATTCTATGCATTTAAAAAATCAGGAATGACTTAAATTTTATCAAATATATTTTCCTCAAATATGTTTCCTTTGTCATATTTGATATCCAAAATTATATTAATATTATATTTCCTTATGTTGAACCATCCTGAGTTTCCTTGAATAATGGATCATTTGTCTTTTAAAATATATTGCTTGATATGATCCACTGAAGCACTTTGGGCAGAAGGACTAGGTAGTGAAAACTATGGATATAAGAGAGCATCTGGAATATTGGCTGAATCATGTGTACAGCAACTGGTTTGGAACATAGGGTATGTGAGAGAGTAATGGGGAAAAACACTAGAAAAATAAACTGGGGATATGGGGGCATGACACCTGGACTCTTGCATCAAAGATCTAAATTCTAGATATATATATTGATGATATTTTAAACCATGAAAGGAGGTGAGAGGCTCAGGACAGTCTTTGGAATGAGATAAGAAAACTCTGATTAGAACTTTGAGAAATGTCTGATTTTCAGAACTCATGAAAATGGTGACAAGGGCCTGTGAGGTCAGAGAAGTAGGAAGAAAAGCAGAGAGAGCAACAGTAAGAAAAGCAAAAGGGGGAAGAGCTTCAAAGATGAGGCAGTGGTTAATATTGGTCAAACAAAATGAGAAATGGGAAATAGATTTAGATTTAGTTATTTGAAGATTTTGATGCAGCATTAGATCAGATTAAAAGGAGTTAAAGAATTGAAAGATCCTAGTAAAAAGAAGATACTAAGGATATATTCTTATCTTGATTAGTATTATAATATCATATTACTATAGTTATTCACATCCAAATTGTTGACATATGATCCCAAAGTTGTACACAATAATTCAACTATATTAAAACATTATGTGGCTATAGGAACACACACAATTATGGGAGCAAAACCAATGAAGTGGAAAAACAGCAGGAAACAACTCAGGAAAATAATGTTTAATTTCTTTCTTAAGCCCTCTGGGGGAATTCTCCAGACAGTTTTGAGAATGATCAATAATGAATGTTGCCGTGAATTTATTTTCCTTGCAAATCTTTATTTAAACAGTATGTAATAAGCTGTAGCCTGCCAGTACTTTGGCCTGCCTGGGCCAGTGGGAAGCCTTGGCATTTGGGAAGTGGGTTATGATCACAGAATATCCTTGTCTTCACAACAGATAGTCCAGTATCTGGCTGTTGTGAGCTTACAATGATGGTATCATGAGCAGCTAGTGTATCATTGTTTTTGAAGTTTTGAAAATCACTGGTCACAAATGGGAGTTAAATAGATTCATGAGTGATTTACACAAAAAAATATTAAGTAGATTTCATATTTATCCCATTTCATAATATTGTTCTTATTTCCTTGCTTTCAATTGTTCTCTAAGTAGAAGGGAAAAACGTTGTTAAAGCTAGAGATCTAGAAATCAGGCAGAACTCAGAAAAGGTCCTATAGACATTTATTACTGGAATATGTCATTGTGGCTTTGCAGATGATTTTAGACTTTTCTTTGGGATATGGACATGGGAAGATACCTCCTGTTTAAGCTTAACCCTTAGCATATGTGCAACATAAAGAAAAAAATGGAGGGAATCTTGAATTTGTGGGCATGCCTTTGCTCCTCCCATTAGCTGCCCCTTTACAAAGTGCCTGGCAAGTTGTTTCCAGAAAGTGTATATCTAGACTTCTCATGTAAGTCAGTAGAATACAATTTCCTTCCCCACCTTCCTAAGTCATAAAGCTTGGACTAGCTGGCCCTACTTTTAAGCAATGCACCTTGGACTTTACTTTGCATCAGTCATCTGAATTGTTTGCAAAAAGACAAAACCCTAGCATTCCCTCACCCACATATTAACTCTGAGATTCTAATTCACTATGATTGGGGTAGTGTCTAGGAATCTAAATTACTGACAAGCCCCCTGTTGTTTCAGACATAGATGATTCTCAGATTACTTTTTATTACCCTGCAGTTTCTATAGTCTGTAGTGATGTCCCCTCTCATTCCTGATATAGGTGATTTTTTTTCCCTTTCGCTCTTTTTCTTAGTACATTTGGTGAGAGATTTATTGGTTTTATTGGTTCTTACAAGGTTTGGTACCATTAATTTTCTCTATTATTGTTCTGTTTTCAAATTCATTGATTTCTGCACTTATTTCTTTTCTTCTGTTTCCTTTGGGTGTAATTTGTTCTTTTTTCTAGCTTCTTAGAGTGTAAGCTTAGGTTATTAATTTCAGATAATTTCAGATTTCAGTACTTCTTTTCTGTATAAACATTTAATGTTATAAATTTCCCTCTAAGCACTGTTATAGTTGATTCCCACAAATTACAATATGTTGTATTTTCATTCCCATCCAGTTCAAAATATTTTAAAATTTCCCTTGACCATTATTTAACGTTAACTCATTTGTGGCTTTAAATTTAAAGTAGGGTTCTTTGAGACAGAATATAGTTGGGTATTGTTTTATTTTTTAAATCTACTCTGACAATCTCTGTCTTCAAATTGGGGTGTTTAGGCCATTTATGATTAATGTAATTATTAATACATTCATGTTTGAATTTACCATCTTGATAATTGTTTCCTATTAGTCCCATCTGTTCTTAACTTGCTCTCTATTTCTGCCTTCAGTTAGAGTAATTGACAATGTACTATGATTCTATTTTATCTCCTTTGTTGACATACTAACTATAACTCTTTTTTGTGTTATTTTAGTGGCTGCTTTAGGGTTTATAGTATGTATCTGTCACTTACAACAGTCAGTCTTCAATAATATTATACCACTTCTTATCTGGCAAAGAAACTTGCAACTGCTTACTTCCATTCCTCCTTCTTTTAGCCTTTTTGCTATCATCATAATATATTTCACTCCTGTTTATAACACCACAATATATTGTTATTTTTTTGCTTTAATCAGTGAATTATCTTCTATATAGATTATAGAATAAGAAAAAATTATTTTTACCCATATCTTTACCACCCCCTTCTTCATTCCTTTGTATTGATTCAGACTTCTATTTGGTATCCTTTTACTTCTTTCTGAAGGATTGCCTTTATCATTTCTTATAGTGCTGGTCTACTGGTGAGGAATTCTTTCAGTTTTTGTATGTCTCAAAGGTCTTCATTTTACCTTCATTTTTTACAAATAACTGCTTGGTATAGAACTGTAGGTTAGATTTTCCCCCAAGTACTTTAAAGATGTTCCACTGTCTTCTGGCTTATATTTTTGTTTCTTTTTTTAAAAATGGCTATGTTCTACATTTTATTTTTTGCATGATTTTTTAGTATAACTCTGCTGTCATTCTATTTATTTTTCTGTGTATAATGTGTCTTCTGTTCTATGGCTTATTTTAAGATTATCTCTTTATCAATGGCTTTAAGCAATTTGATTACATTACATCTTGTTTTTCCTCATGCTTCCTGTGTTTGGGATTTGTTGAATTTATTTGATCTATGAGTTCACAGTTTTTGTGAAATTTGGAAAAGATTCAGCCACTATGTATTCAAATAATTTTTTTTTTTTTTTTGCCCTTCCGTCTTCTGGGACTCCAATATTATTTCACTTAAAGTTTTCACGCATCTCAATGTTCATTTTTACAGTCCTTTTATTTTTCTGTGTTTCATTTTGGATAGTGCACTTATTTTTCTTCTTCAGTCTAATCTGTTAATCACATCCTGTATATTTTCCCTCTCACACGTTGTATTTTTTTAAATCTCCAGATGTTCAATTTGGGTCTTTAATACTCCCATGTCTCTCCTTACCATACTCATTTCATTCTTTTATATTATTGAACACATAGAATATAATTACAATAGCTGTTTCAATATCCTTTCACTTAAACTTTGTTAGATAGAGCAGGAGGAGCCTTTAGTCTGGGGCTACTATTGTCCTAATATTGAGGCAATACTCTTCTGAGTACTCAACCCAATATCCTATATATTATGAAGCTTCTCCACTCAGGCTGTATGAATGTGAACCGTTTCTAACCATTTACGACCTTCAACAATTTTACATCTATTTTTTTCTGATGATGTTCCCCTAGCTTTGGGTAATTTCCTCACACAAATGTGCCAATCAGCACTGAGTTGAAGAATAGAGGGAAACCTCCAGATCTCAAGAACTCTCTCTGTACAGAAATCTTTTCTCCTATATTCTGGCCTGTGAATTCTGGCTTCCTTGGCTTTTTAAAATTCAAAATGTTGTCTTCTTAACTCAGGGAGTTCATCAGGCTCCTCTTGGATTCTTCTTCCTTGCACTATACTCTGGAAACCCTCCAGGAAGTAACTTCAGTGATTATAGGGGTTGGCTCATTCATCTTTATCTCTTCAGGATTGCTATCTTGAGCTGCTGATGGTCCAGTGTCTGAAATCCATAATTTCATACAAATTTTTCCAGTTAAAAAAAATGTTAAGGTAGGAGAGCAAATTTGGTTCCTCATTACTCCAACATGTTACCCCATCATAGTCATAAGTGGAAGTTATTTTTATTTTTTATTTTTTAAAGATTTTATTTATTTATTTGACAGAGAGAGAGACAGAGAGAGAGAGAGAGAGCACAAGCAGGGGGAGCAGTAGAGGGAGAGGGAGAAGCATGCAGGGCTCGATCCCAGGGCCCTGGGATCATGACCTGAGCTAAAAGCACATGCTTAACCAACTGAGCCACCCAGGCACCCAGAAGTTACCTTTACTTTTTAAAAGATATCTTCAGTGGTTATATAATTCAAGTTTGCTAATTATTTTCTTTCTGAAATTTAAAAATAGTTTACCATTTTCTCCTGGATTCCATTATCTATAGAATTAGTGTTAGTCTTATTGTTGTTCCTTTTCAGGTAATGTATCTTTTCTTCTTCTTTTTTTTTTTTTTTTTAATTTTTTTATTGTTATGTTAATCCCCATACATTACATCATTAGTTTTAGATATAGTGTTCCATGATTCATTGTTTGTGCATAACACCCAGTGCTCCATGCAGAACGTGCCCTCCTCAATACCCATCACCAGGCTAACCCATCCT